>NW_026262626.1:30540101-31140101 GCF_021869535.1 Mytilus californianus
TTGTATTTACATCTCTTCTGAAAAAAAAAAAAATCCACATGCTTGTTATCAGATGTTCTGGGAAACTACATGTCCAATTGAACCACAAAATTTGCAGTCAGCAGGTTATACATGCATTACATCTTCATAAAACAACGTGGTGCAGATATCTCTCAAGAATTCTCCTAGAGAAAAGAAATTGCAATGCCGTAAAAATCGCTTGCTAGTTCCCTAAATCTCAATGAAATCCTACAATAAAATGTCCGCTCCTAGATTGAAATACAAATCTGTGTTACAAACTGGTGCTGAAAAATGTACATTGTATGAAAATAATCGATAAACGTGTTTTAAAGTTACACAGGATCAATTAAATCCAAAGCATGCACTGCTCGTGAACTGTGATCGAAACGTCAATTACCTACAATGACAAAAGAAATACATTGTGTGTATTCCGTCGCTATACATGTTGTCTGTCCAACGTCCCCACCTAAAAAGAAATAAAAATACTAAGTTTTCGCTATTATAAAGCTTCGTCACGTGACGCCACAATCTGGCGCGAGACAAAGACGCGCGCGGGACCTAAAATAGAATAAAAACTTTCCAAACTAAATATAGATACTTAACCAACACACTAATATGGACCTTTCAAAGAAAGAAAGAAACAAACAAACAAACATACACATATATCAATCAATCAATCATGTTTCAGAAGGGGAAAGACCGTTTACAATTGCTTTTTTAAGCAATTGATTTATATTTATTATTATTATTCTTTTTCTTCCGCCGTTTTCAAAGTCAAAAGTCAAGAAAAGTACGCAACATATCAAAATGATCTTTGGTACCAAGTATCGGCTTAATAAAAGCTATCTTGTTTTAGGGGCACCAAAGTGTACTATTTACCTTATAGGAGTTATCTCCCAATTTACAAAAACCATTGTTATCGCTACTCTTCATAAATTATAAGAGATAGCGGCAAATGGTTTTTTTTTAAATGTTCCTTGCCAGATGTCGCAACTTCAAATAATTTTAACCGAAGCGATCCAGTGACTTCTTATAGGAGTTATTTCCCCTTGAATATTTTACTTTTCAATATGCATATGAATCTCATGAACCGTAAGTTGTAAAGACCTAGGGTCTTTTGATTTGTGATCATTGGACCATAACTTGAAAATATAGGTCAAGGTCAAAGGTCAAGGTCATGTAAAAAAGGCAAATTGTGTGTTTTTGGCACTATTTAAAGAGTTTTATGTGTGGTTTAGTGCTTTTGTAGGTTGACATTGACCTTTAACCTTACTACTTGTTAAGTGATCTCTCAAAAGATAAATCCCATGTGTTTAGATATAGTATTTAGGCTTTCTATTCCGTCTTTGCATGATCAAAGTGGATCCGTTCTCTGTGTTAACCAACCAACCAACCAACCAACCAACCAACCAACCAATCAATCAATCAATCAATCAATCAATCAATCAATCAGTCAGTCAGTCAATCATTGCATGCATGTTTCTGTCTCATGTGTTTAATATGGGGACCAAGATCTTATTTGTTTCTATTTCGATTGTTTAAAGAGACCATATCCCACGTGTCTAATTAATTGATCAATCAATCAATCAAGCAACCAACCAATCAATCAATCAACCAACCAACCAACCAACCATTCAATCAATCATTGCATGCATACATGTTTCCGTCTCCTGTGTTTAATATGGGGTCCAAGATCTCATTTGTTTTTTTTTCCGCTTGTTTCAAGAGACCACCATATCCCACATGTTAAGTTTATTAACCAACCAACCAACCAACCAACCAATCAATAAAACAACAAAACAATCAACCAACCAATCAATCATTCATTGTATGCATGTTTCCGTCTTATGTGTTTAATACGGGGTCCAAGATCTCCTTTGTTTCTTTTTCGCTTGTTTCAAGAAACCCTATCCCACGTGTTTAAGTAATCAATCAATCAATCAACCAACTAACCAATAAATAAATAAACAAACCAACCAACCAACCAACCAAGCAATCATTCATTCATTCATTCATTCATTGTGTGCATGTTTCCGTCTCATGTGTTTAGTACGGGGTCCAAGATTTCTTTTGTTTCTTTTTTCGCTTGTTTCAAGAGACCCTATCCCACGTGTTTAATCAACCAACCAACCAATCAACAAATCAAGCAAACAACCAACCAACCAAACAATTAATCAATCAATCAATCAATCAATAAACCAACCAACCAACCAACCAATCAATCATTCATTCATTCATTCATTCATTCATTCATTGTATGCATGTTTTCGTCTCATGTGTGTAATATTGTATTTACATCTCTTCTGAAAAAAAAAAATCCACATGCTTGTTATCAGATGTTCTGGGAAACTACATGTCCAATTGACCCATTAAATTTGCAGTCAGCAGGTTATACATGCATTACATCTTCATAAAACAACGTGGTGCAGATATCTTTCAAGAATTCTCCTAGAGAAAAGAAATTGCAATGCCGTAAAAATCGCTTGCTAGTTCCGTAAATCTCAGTGAAATCCTACAATAAAATGTCCGCTCCTAGATTGAAATACAAATCTGTGTTACAAACTGGTGCTGAAAAATGTACATTGTATGAAAATAATCGATAAACGTGTTTTAAAGTTACACAGGATCAATTAAATCCAAAGCATGCACTGCTCGTGAACTGTGATCGAAACGTCAATTACCTACAATGACAAAAGAAATACATTGTGTGTATTCCGTCGCTATACATGTTGTCTGTCCAACGTCCCCACCTAAAAAGAAATAAAAATACTAAGTTTTCGCTATTATAAAGCTTCGTCACGTGACGCCACAATCTGGCGCGAGACAAAGACGCGCGCGGGACCTAAAATAGAATAAAAACTTTCCAAACTAAATATAGATACTTAACCAACACACTAATATGGACCTTTCAAAGAAAGAAAGAAAGAAACAAACAAACAAACATACACATATATCAATCAATCAATCATGTTTCAGAAGGGGAAAGACCGTTTACAATTGCTTTTTTAAGCAATTGATTTATATTATTAAATTGTTACTTGATCCTGTTTGGGGGTCCAGATTTGCAAATATCATCTTCATTAGATAATAATCTATTTTTATTCTTCCTATAAAACTACACAAAATTTGTATAATAGATTTTTATACGACCGCAAAAAAATTTTGCGGTCGTATATTGGTATGACGTTGGCGTCATCGTTGTCGTCGTCGTCGTCCGTTGTCGTCATCCGAAGACACATTGGTTTATGCACTCTAACTTTAGTTTAAGTGAATGGATCTCTATGAAATTTTACCATAAAGTTCAATACCACAAAAGGAAGGTGGGGATTGATTTTGGGGGTTATGGTACCAACAGTTAAGGAATTAGGGGCCAAAAATAAGCATTTTTGTAACTTCCAGACATAACTTGTGTGTTAGTGTATGGATCTCTCTGACATTGTACCACAAGGTTCCATATCACATAGGGAATGCTGGGATTGATTTTGGGGGTAATTGCCCTAAATGTTTAGGAATTTGGGGCAAAAAAGGGGCAAAAAAACAAGCATTTTTCTAGTTTCCAGATAATAACTTGTGTTCAAGTGTATGGATCTCTCTGAAATTGTACTGCAAGGTACCATACCACAAAGGGAAGGCTGGGATTGAGTTTGGGGATGATGAATCATAAGGGGGTTCAAAATAATGGGGGGGGGGGGGGATTTTTTTTTCCTTCAAAATTTTCCATTTCAAATTGGTTATTTCTGATTTATATATAAAAGCAAATAATAATGATATGGTTTGAATAGGTAAATTAAAATTTTTTAAGTTCTTAGACCACATTCATTCTGTGTCAGAAACCTATGCTGTGTCAAATATTTAATTACAATCCAAATTCAGTGCTGTATCAATCTTGAATGTTGTGTCCATACTTTCACCAACTGTTCAGGGTTCGACCTCTGCGGTCGTATCAAGCAGCGCCCCAGCAGAGCATTTTATTACAATTAACTAAATATACACATTTGTACATGTATTTGGATTAGGACAATGTATTTACTATTAATTTATTCATGCAATAATGTCCACCTTTTATCAAGATAACAAACATGTGGTAATTATCAACTAACAAAATTATAATTGGAGTGACAGATTTATTTTTGATTTTGGGCCCAATTTTCAAGGTCCAGATCGGGGTCCAAAATTAAAATGTGTTTCATTTCAACATAAATTGAATATACATATGGTCATGATGGTTCTTTAAAATGCTGAATCTAAACCTGTATTTAAATTTTGAATTTTTGAGCCCAGTTTTCAAGTTGGTCCAAATCAGGGTCCAAAATTAATCTTTGTTTCAGCAAAAATTGAATTTATGGGTTTCTTTAAAATGCTGAATCTAACCATGTATTTAGAGATTTTGGATTTTAGGCTCCTTTATCAAATTGGTCCACATTGAGGTCAAAAGGGTCCTAAATTAAACTTTTGTTTGATTTCATCAAAAATTGAATTCTTGGGGTTCTTTGATATGCTGATTCTAACAATGTTCTTAGATTTTGGATATTGGACCATAATAGGTAAATGTCCAATTTGAAATTTTTCAGTTCTTTGATCACATTCATTTTGTGTCACAAACCTATGCTGTGTCAAATATTCAATCACAATCCAAATTCAGTGCTGTTTTAAGCTTAAATGTTGTGTCCATTCTTGCTCAACTGTTCAGGGTTTGAACTCTGCAGGAAAATCCGGTTTGCTGTCACTCTGACAGCCTCTTGATCAATTTTGTCAAGATAAGCTAAAACACATCGCCAAAGAATTATTCACTTCCAAGTGAATAATACGACCTCATTGAATCCGTATTCATGTGACCTTCAATTTAACCCTTAGCTAGAGATGTTTTACAAATAAACTAGGCATGTTCAGCTATGAAAAAGAATGTCAACATTGAAAGTGAAACATGGGTAGATCATTTGCTTGACTGATTCAATCCACAAAAACTCATTCTTATACAGGTAAAAAGGATGATTAACATATTTTTATGGCCCCCTAACAAAGTTGTCGACCATATTGTTTAACCCTTCTTATATCAATAACACTGATTTTATCATAAAAAGTTAATTTCGTACAAAATTTTAGCATTATTAAGTCTTCCAAACGAAGTTTGGGAAGACTTATTGGTTTTGCTCAGTTCTTATTAGGTCTTTCCACTTTTCGGTGGTAAGACCTATTGTATTTGTTCTGATTATTAGGTCTTTCCACTTTTCTGTGGAAAGACCTATTGTATTTGTTCTGATTATTATTATTAGGTCTTTCCACTTTTAAATGGAAAGACCTATTGTATTTGTTTTGATTATTATTATTTATTTTTTTTTCTTCTTCCGCCACTTTTATTTCTTGCGTATAAATTTTGTTTCGCAAGATGTCGCTTAGATGTTTGGTACATGATATCGAACAGTTTATGCGCCTTTGAAATTCACCCTGCGTAACCAAATACTTTTCTTTGTAGGAGATATCTCCCCGAACACTGTTTTCCTTGTGACTGCATCTCCTCCGTAACCGTATAAGAAAACGACAAATTTATTTTATAAAATTGCTCGTTATATCCTTCGCATGATTTGTTAAATTTTGACCGAAGCCATACGAACACTCCATATGAGAGTTATTTCCCCTTATGCATTTGATATAAGTGATATGCATTTTTATCTTGTAAACCGTAAGTGATAGAGACCTAGGATCTTTTTATTTGAGGTCCTTGGTCCAAAAAAAAAGAAAATAAGGTCAAGGTCAGAGGTCAATGTCATATTTTAAATTTTGATTTTGGCTTATTTTCAATTCTTTTCAAAAAACCGTATAAGATATTGACAACATATTTTTACTAAATTGTAAGTTGCGACATGTCGTAACACATAAATTTTGGTTGAAAGGGTACACTAACATTAAATTGGAGTTTTCTCCCCTCTTATATTAAAAATTAGGCATATAGTGATATAACTCATTAACCATGTATAATTAAGACCTATGGTCTTTTGATTTGAAGCCCTTGGTGTATGACCATGAAATTGAGCTCAAGGTCATTGGTAAATTTGACGTTCTAGATATTGACCTTTGCTTTTACCTCATATGTATACATGATAAAGCCATGGGACTTTTTGCATTACGTTGCAAGCCACTTGACCATGGAAAAGCCAACCGGAAGTGACCATGTGTAAACCGGAAGTAGCTATTTTTTGTATTTATTAAATGTAAAAGTATATTGAACCATATATTTTTGGAATCAGTATCAAGTAGGCCATAAAAAAAACCGGAAGTGACATTTTTCAAACCGGAAGTAACAATGTTTCTCCCTTATTTAGAAAAAAAATGTATAGAAACCATGTATTTTTGGAATCAGTGTACAATAAGCTATCATTTGACGCTGGATATTATATTTTAATAGTTCTATATCAAAATTGATCTTTATGGGTGGAAAGACCTTCATTTGTTCTCTGAACAATTGGTTTTTAATTTTTATTATTTTCTTCCGCCAAATTTTGTTCTCGCGTAACATTTTTGTTAGGCAATATGTCGCTAAGATATTTCTTACATAGTATCATACAGTTAATGTGCTTTTTATTTTCAACCATTCTAAGCCAAACAATTTTCTTTGTAAGAGTTATCTCCCCGAATACTGTTTTCCTTGTGACTGCATCTCCTCCATAACTGCAAAAGAAAGCGACAAATTTATTTTATAAAATTGCTCGTTATATCCTTTGCATGATTTGTCCTATTTTGACCGAAGCGATATGAACACTCCATATGAGAGTTATTTCCCCTTATGCATTTGATATAAGTGGTATGCATTTCTATCTTGTTAACCATAAGTGATAGAGACCTAGGATCTTTTGATTTGAGGTCCTTGATCCAAAAATAAGAAAATTAGGTCAAGGTCAGAGGTCAAGGTCATATTTTAAATTTTGATTTTGGCTTATTTTCAATTCTTTTCAAAAACCGTATTAGATATCAACAACATATTTTTACTAAATTGTAAGTTGCGACATGTCGTAATACATAAATTTTGGTTGAAAGGGTAAGCTAACATTAAGTTGGAGTTTTCTCCCCTCTTATATTAAAAATTAGACATATTGTGGTATAACTCATTAACCATATATAATTAAGACCTATAGTCTTTTGATTTGAAGCCCTTGGTTTATGACCTTGAAATTGAGATCAAGGCCATAGGTAAAATTGACGTTCTAGATTTTGACCTTTGCTTTTACCTCATATGTATACATGATAAAGCCATGAGACTTTTTGCATTACGTTGCAAGCCACTTGACCATGGGAAAGCCAACCGGAAGTGACCTGGTGTAAACCGGAAGTAGCTATTTTTTGTACTTATTTAATGTTAAAGTATATTGAACCATATATTTTTGGAATCAGTATCAAGTAAACTATCAATACAACCGGAAGTGACATATTTCAAACCGGAAGTAACAATTTATCTCCCTTATTTAGAAAAAAATGTATAGAAACCATATATTTTTGGAATCAGTGTACAATAAGCTATCATTTGACGCTGGATATGATATATCAAACTGAATTTTAATAATTCTATATCAAAATTGATCTTTATGGGTGGAAAGACCTTCAATTGTTCTCTGAACGATTGGTTTTTAATTATTATTAGGTCTTTCCACTTTTCTGTGGAAAGACCTATTGTATTTGTTCTGATTATTAGGACTTTCCACTTTTCTGTGGAAAGACCTATTGTATTTGTTCTGATTATTATTATTATTATTATTATTATTATTATTATTATTAGGTCTTTCCACTTTTCTGTGGAAAGACCTATTGTATTTGTTCTGATTATTTTTGATTATTATTATTATTATTTTTTTATTTTTTTTTTTCCGCCAACTTTTGAAATTTTTGTTTCGCAATATGTCGCTAAGATATTTCTCATATTGTATCGTATAGTTTATGCGCTTTTAAATTTCACCCTGCTAAGCCGAACAATTATCTTTGTAAGAGTTATCGCCCTATTCACTGTTTATCAAGTGTGTGCATCTCCTTCGTAACAAAAAAAGATATCGACAAAATTCTTTTTCTAAATTGTTCGTTACATCCTCAGGAATTTTTGGCTAATTTGGATCGAAGCAATTCAATGAAATTTTATAGGAGTTATCTACCTTCATCAAATAAATTTGTCGTTATGCTTTTGTTACTCATAAACTGTAAGCTGTATAAACCTATAGTCTTTTTATTTAAGGTCCTTGGATCCTAACTTCGAAAATGAGGTCAAGGTCAAAGGTCAAGGTCATGTTCTGAATTTTGTCTTTTGCTTGTTTTTGCATTTTCTCCGATATTGTTAATGTTATATATGAAAGAACAAGTGCAAAATGTTTGTTATATTGTGATGAAGATATGATACATTTGGTCTGAGACAATCCAGCGACATCTTATTGGAGTTATTGCCCCTGAAATGTTTTATTCTAAGGTAAATGGATTATTACTTCATATTGGTACATGATAAAGCCATAAGATCTTTTGCAAAATGTTGGGTGACATATGACCTTGAAAAATGTCAACCGGAAGTGACCTTGAGTGAACCGGAAGTAGTCATTTTTGCACTTATTTCATGTAGAAGTACATATATAGAAACCATATATTTTTTGAATGTCATACATTAATCTATCATTTGAGACAGGGAGTGATATTTTATAAACCGGAAGTAGCATATTATCTAATTTTTTACAGGCAAACGTATATATAAACCATATTTTTTTGGAATCAGTGTAAATAAAGCTATCATATGAGACCGAAAGTGACATTTTCTAAACCAGAAGTAGCCAATTATCTCCCTTTTTACAGGCAAAAGTATATATAAACCATATATTTTTGGAATCAGTGTAAATAAATCTATCATATGAGACCGGAAGTGACATTTTCCAAACCGGAAGTAGCCAATTATCTCCCTTTTTACAGGCAAAAGTATATATAAACCATATATTTTTGGAATCAGTGTAAACAAAGCTATCATATGAGACCGGAAGTGACATTTTCTAAACCGGATGTTGACAATTATCTCCCTTATTTCAGGCAAAAGTCTATAGAAACCATGTTGATTGGACGCCAATAGTAGCTTTGAGTAAACCAGAATTATCTTCTCATTAATTATTTAGAAAATTGATGTGGAAAGACCTTCAATTGTTCTTTGAACAATTGGTTTTTAATTATTATTATTATTTTCTTCCGCCAAATTTTGTTCTCGCGTAAAATTTTTGTTTCGCAAGATGTCGCTTAGATATTTCTTATATAGTATCATACAGTTTATGCGCTTTTTATTTTCACCCATTATAAGCCGAACAATGTTCTTTGTAGGAGTTATCTCCCCGAACACTGTTTTCCTTGTGACTGCATCTCCTCTGTAACCGTAAAAGAAAGCGACAAATTTATTTTATAAAATTGCTCGTTATATCCTTTGCATGATTTGTCCATTTTTGACGGAAGCGATACGAAGACTCCATATGAGAGTTATTTCCCCTAATGCATTTGAAATAAGCGATATGCATTTGTAACTGGTAAACTATAAGTGATAGAGACCTAGGGTCTGTTGATTTGAGGTCCTTGGTCCTAAAGAATAGAAAACTAGGTCAAGGACAAAGGTCAAGGTCATGTTGTGGTTTTTTACATTAAGTTCATATCGCTTCTTCCTAGAAAGAGTTATAGATATCGACAAAACAATTTAACCAAAAAGTTTGTCGCGACATGTGTTTACTAGAAATATTTTGTCGAAATGGTATGCGTCATTTTATTGCAGGGTCAATGTCTTTGTTATGGTCGAATCAACAAATTACTTATCAAAACTTCAAACTTTGCAGCTATCATGTTGCAAATGTTTCTTATCTCAATTATCAACCACAGTCTACCACTACACTCCCCCCCTTTTGTTTCAACTGATTTTTTTTTTTTAAGTTATCCCATTTCTATGAAAAGAAAATCGCTTTTAGTCCCGTACATTATACTGTAAAATGCTAATCCTTCTTATGTACAAATTTCTTTCTGAAATAGAAATCCATCCCTGCAAAAATCTGCTCCAATTCATGTATTTTCTGAAATTAATAGATGAGACATGTGCGGTCCGCTTGATTGCGAAATTAAAATCAATGTTCCAAGTTCGTAAATATTACTGAAATCCTACAATCAAATTTCTAAACATGCATTAAAATACAAATCTGTGCTCCCCGTAAACATGTGTACATAATATGTATGCATGATCCGACATCAATGACCTGTACAAAATAAAAACAATAGTTATCGTGTTTCTCTGATCAATACACATGTGCTCTGTTCAACGGTCTCCCCTGAAAAGATATTAATATTCTAACTCCAGACATATATATTTGAGCATCACGTGACATCACAAACACCACCGCGCGCGCGGACCTAATTTTAGAATAAAACATTCCATATCCAAATAAGGAAAATAAAACTTCCAAGATAAAATTTACTCCGTTTTCCTACAAATTCAATCAAAATGCATACACAACAAATAGATGAAAAATGGAAGTCCGAGGTAACATAGAAACTAGAGAAAATTTATAAACGAATGATGCTAGGATCAATTTTTATGAGGACATCTCAGGCGTCCGTTTGGCTGTGCGGGATGTCTAAGTGCGCAGTCACGTTCGGTTAGAATATAGGCGTTATTTAAGTTAGCTGCGTTGCACAGAGAAAGTGCCATGCAATCAATCAATCAATCAATCAATCAATCAATCAATCAATCAATCGACCGACCAACCAACCAACCAACCAACCAAGCAAGCAAAAAACCAATTAATCATGTTTCGGAGGGGAAAGGCCGTTTAACAATTGTTTTTAAAACAATTGATTTATATTGTAAATGTGCACTTTTAACCATTCTAATTTACCATATATATCATAAAATGTCTCACTGGCACACACCCACCTCTTTTCTTTCCTCTTCTCTTCATTTATTAGGTCTTTCCACTTTTCTGTGGAAAGACCTATTGTATTTGTTCTGATTATTATTAGGTCTTTCCATTTTTCTGTGGAAAGACCTATTGTATTTGTTCTGATTATTATCATTATTATTATTATTATTATTTTTTTCTACCGCCTAATTTTGTTCTCACATAAAATTTTTGTTTCGCAAGATGTCGCTTAGATATTTCTTATATAATATCATACAGTTTATGCGCTTTTTATTTTCACACATTCTAAGCCGAACAATTTTCTTTGTAGGAGTTATCTCCCCGAACACTGTTTTCCTTGTTACAGCATCTCCACCGTTGCTGTAAAAGAAAGCGACAAATTAATTTTACCAAATTGCTCGTTATATCCTCAGGATGTTTTGTCCAATTTTGATCGAGGCGGTACGTAAACTCCATATGAGAGTTATTTCCCCTTCTGTATTTGACATAAGGGATATATAAATGTATAGCATGAATGGTAAGTGATAGAGACCTAAGGTATATTGATTTGAGTTTCTTGGTCCATTTAAATGAAATTGAAGCCAAGGTCAAAGGTCAAGGTCATATTCTAAATTTTGACTTTTCCTTGTTATTTGATCTCCTCTGTCACTTTTAAAGATACAAATTAAAGAACAAGTGCAAAATGTTTGCCTAATTGTGATTAAGATATGATACATTTGGTCTGAAACAATCCAATGACATCTTATAGGAGTTATTGTCCCTGAAATGATTCAATTTAAGGTTAATTGATTATTACTCCAACTTGTTACATGATAAAGCCATAGGGTCTTTTGCAAACTGTTGGTTGACCTATGACCTTGAAAAATGTCAACCGGAAGTGACCTTGAGTGAACCGGAAGTAGTATTTTTTGCACTTATTTCATGGAAAAGTACCTAGAAACCATATATTTTTTGAATGACCATAGGTTAACCTATCTTTTGAGACCGGAAGTAACATTTTATAAATCGGAAGTAGCATATTATCTTCCTTATTACAGGCATAAGTATATACAAACTATATATTTTTGGAATCAGTGTGAATAAAGCTATCATATGAGACCGGAAGTGACATTTTCTAAACCGGAAGTTGGCAATTATCTCCCTTATTTCAGGCAAAAGTATATAGAAACCATATATTAATTGAATCAGTATGAAGAAACCAAAGCTTGGACGCCAAAAGTAATTTTGAGTAAACTTGATGTAGCTTCTCATCAATAATTTAGAACATTAATGTGGAAAGACCTTCAATTGTTCTCTGAACAATTGGTTTTTAATTATTATTATTTTCTTCCGCCAAATTTTATTCTCGCGTAACATTTTTGTTTCGCAAAATGTTGCTAAGATATTTCTTATATAGTATCATACAGTTTATGCGCTTTTTATTTTCACCCATTCTAAGCCGAACAATTTTCTTTGTAAGAGTTATCTCCCCAAACACTGTTTTCCTTGTGACTACATCTACTCCGTAATGGCAAAAGAAAGCGACAAATTTATTTTTTAAAATTGCTCGTTATATCCTTCGCATGATTTGTCCTATTTTGACCGAAGCGATATGAACACTCCATATGAGAGTTATTTCCCCTTATGCATGTGATATAAGTAATATGCATTTCTAACTGGTAAACCATAAGTGATAGAGACCTAGGATCTTTTGATTTGAGGTCCTTGGTCCAAAAAAATGAAAATTAGTTGGCAATTATCTCCCTTACTTCAGGCAAAAGTATATAGAAACCATATATAAATTGAATCAGTATGAAGAAACCAAAGCTTGGACGCAAATAGTAATTTTGAGTAAACTGGATGTAGCTTCTCATCAATAATTTAGAACATTCGTCATTGATGTGGAAAGACCTTCAATTGTTCTCTGAATAATTGGTTTTTAATTATAAGGTCTTTCCACTTTTCGGTGTACGTAGATGTGCATATCGACAGGAAATTACGATTCAATTTTTTTTCTAGGAGTTACACCCCTTTGAACTTATTTGCTTCAATAAACCTCTGCAACAGTTTGTCATCCCAACTCCTCTGAAACCACACAACAGAATTTCATGAAACTTTGTAGATAATAAGGACATACTACGTAGATGTGCATATCGACAGGAAATTATGATTCAATTTTTTTTCTAGGAGTTACGCCCCTTTGAACTTATTTACTTTAATGTACTACTGCAACAGTTTGTCATCTCAACTCCTCTGAAACCACACAACAAAATTTCATGAAACTTTGTAGATAATAAGGACATACTACGTAGATGTGTATATCGACAGGAAATTACATTTCAATTTTTTTTCCAGGAGTTACGCCCCATTGAACTTATTTGCCCAATTTACTACTGAAACCTTTTGTCATCACAACTCCTCTCAAACCACACAATAGAATTTCATGAAACCTTTTCAGATGATAAGGACATACTACGTAGATGTGCATATCGACAGGAAATTACGATTCAATTTTTTTCCAGGAGTTACGCCCCATTGAACTTATTTGCCCAATTTACTACTGCAACCTTTTGTCATCGCAACTCCTCTCAAACCACACAATAGAATTTCATGAAACCTTTTCAGATAATAAGGACATACTACGTAGATGTGCATATCGACAGGAAATTATGATTCAATTTTTTTTTCTTACAGTTATTTTATTTCTCCAGTGACAATGTGGGGACGTGGGGTATGTGAGCGTGCTCACTAAGGTTCTTTAATTGTATTTGTTCTGATTATTTTTTTTTTTTTTTCTTCTTCCGCCACTTTTATTTCTTGCGTATAAATTTTGTTTCGCAAGATGTCGCTTAGATGATTGGTATATGATATCGAACAGTTTAAGCGCCTTTGAAATTCACCCTGCGTAACCGAATAGTTTTCTTTGTAGGAGTTATCCCCCCGAACACTGTTTTCCTTGTGACTGCATCTCCTCCGTAACCGTATAAGAAAGCGACAAATTTATTTTATAAAATTGCTCGTTATATCCTTCGCATGATTTGTCCAATTTTGACCGAAGCCATACGAACACTCCATATGAGAGTTATTTCCCCTTATGCATTTGATATAAGTGATATGCATTTCTATCTTGTAAACCATAAGTGATAGAGACCTAGGATCTTTTTATTTGAGGTCCTTGGTCCAAAAAAAAGGAAATAAGGTCAAGGTCATAGGTCAAGGTCATATTTTAAATTTTGATTTTGGCTTATTTTCAATTTTTTTCAAAAACCGTATAAGAAATCGACAACATATTTTTACTAAATTGTAAGTTGCAACATGTCGTAACACATAAATTTTGGTTGAAAGGGTACACTAACATTAAATTGGAGTTTTCTCCCCTCTTATATTAAAAATTAGGCATATAGTGATATAACTCACTAACCATATATAATAAAGACCTATGGTCTTTTGATTTGAAGCCCTTGGTTTATGACCTTGAAATTGAGCTCAAGGTCATAGGTAAATTTGATGTTCTAGATATTGACCTTTGCTTTTACCTCATATGTATACATGATAAAGCCATGGGACTTTTTGCACTACGTTGCAAGCTACTTGACCATGGAAAAGCCAACCGGAATTGACCAAGTTTAAACCGGAAGTGGCTATTTTTTTGTACTTATTTAATGTAAAAGTATATTAAACCATATAAACTTTAAAAAAAAACCCGGAAGTGGCATTTTTCAAACCGGAAGTAACAATTTATCTCCCTTACAAAAAAAAAATGTATAGAAACCATATATTTTTGGAATCAGTGTACAATAAGCTATCATTTGACGCTGGATATGATATTTTAAACCGAATTTTAATAGTTCTATATCAAAATAGATCTTTATGGGTGGAAAGACGTTCAATTGTTCTCTGAACAATTGGTTTTTAATTATTAGGTCTTTCCACTTTTCGATGGAAAGACCTATTGGTTTTGTTCTGAGATTTTATTTTTTTCTTCCGCCACATTTTGTTCTTGCGTAGTATTGTGGTTTTGCAAGATGTCGCTTAGATTTTTTGCATATGATATCGAACAGTTATTGCGCTTTTGGAACTGACCCTGTTAAACCGTACACTTTACGTTGTAAGAGTTATCTCCCCGAACACTGTTTTTCTTGTGACCACTACTCCTTCGCAACCGTAAAAGATTACGACAAATTTATTTTACCAAAGTGCTTCCTATATCTTCAAGATGATGAGTCGGTTTGCACCAAAGTTCTCCGGAGTCTCCATATGAGAGTTATTTCCCCTTATGCATTTGATATAAGTGATATGCATATAAACTCATACACCGTAAGCCGTATAAACCTAGAGTCGCTTTATTGAAGGTCCTTGGGTCCCAACTTAGAAAATAAGGTCAAGGTCAAAGGTCAAGGTCATGTTCTAAATTTTGACATTCACTTCAAACTGCTTTTACTCAGAAAAAAGTTAGGGGTAAAATTGAAAAAAATGTGAGCAAAATGTGAGTCGCGACATTATTTATGTCGTGAACATTTGTCGAAACAATACGCGTAGTATTTTGGGGGTTTTCATGCCACTGAAATGGAAAAATCAACAAATTGACTAATTATAGCTTCAAACTTTACAGCTCTCATGATGCGTACATGCAATTTATCTTTGTAAATTATCCAATGCCCACAACTACCCATTTAGCCCCCCTCCCCCTCCTTTTTTTTTTTAGGAATCCCATTTCTATTTTATTATAAAAATGCTACTCCTTCTTTTTTTTCATGAATAAATTTGTTTCTGAAATACAAAAATATAAATCTATTCCTGCAAAATAAAATATCTGCTCCAAATCATGTACATGTATTTCTGAAAATTAATCGATAAACGTTTTGTTAAAGTACTATAACACCAGCATTGTTTTTGTGTGCATGCACTGAATGAGTCGACCAGTGGTCAACGATTGGACAATAGTTTACCTGTAAAAAAAATCGAAAAATATATTTTCCGTTAGCAGTATAAATCACGTGCAGTCCGCTTAACGTTCCAATCTGGAGTGAGAAATTAAAATCAATTACGTAGAATTCCCTCCAAAGTTCTTAAATAGTAGTAAAATCCTAGAATCAAAAGTCTAAACATGCATTAAAATGAAATCTGTGTTCCCGTAAATATGTGTACGAAAAAAGCATGCATGATCAGACTTCAATGACCTGTAAATGAAAGAAAATTAAATCCGGTTGCACATTCTTTATACATAGGTGTGGTCAGAACGACGTCTCTCTCTGCAACTAAATTAAATAAACTATCTTTCTGTGTATATCAATCAGCTTGGTGACGTCACAATCATGTCAACCATCCGGTGCAACGCCTGCTACCTAAAATAAAATAGGGGTTTCCCCCTTTTCGGAATGAATTAATCACATAGGTTAAATACAAAAGATCCATGCAGGTCAGGTTGGGCCATTTTAAATACAAAATTGAATACAATGCACACACAATTAGATCAATAAGTAAAAAATAAGACACAAATTCCGGGAAGCACTATATAAAAAAAAGAACATTTATAAAGGAAGATGCAAGGATATTTTTGAAGGCCTGTTTAAATCCTTGCATGTTCCTACAAATATCATAACTTGAATATAACTAAAATGTTGCACGGACCTGTTTTCGTGTGCTCCTAGAGCCTAGGTCTCAAGTGTTTGAACACGGGCACTAGGCTCTCAATGCCTTTTTCACGTGTTTCTAGAGGCTAGGTCTCCAGTGTTTAAACACGGGCACTAGGCTCTCAATGCCTTTATCACGTGTTCCTAGAGGCTAGGTCTCAAGTGTTTAAACACGGGCACTAGGCTCTCAATGCCTTTTTTACGTGTTCCAAGAGGCTAGGTCTCAAGTGTTTAAACACGGGCACTAGGATCTCAATGCCTTTTTCACGTGTTCCTAGAGGTTAGGTCTCGAGTGTTTAAACACAAGCACTAGGCTCTCAATGCCTTTTTCACGTGTTCCTAGAGGCTAGGTCTCGAGTGTTTAAACACGGGCACTAGGCTCTCAATGCCTTTTTCACGTGTTCCTAGAGACTAGATCTCGAGTGTTTAAACACGGGCACTAGGCTCTCAATGCCTTTATCACGTGTTCCTAGAGGCTAGGTCTCGAGTGTTTAAACACGGGCACTAGGCTCTCAATGCCTTTATCATGTGTTCCTAGAGGCTAGGTCTCGAGTGTTTAAACACGGGCACTAGGCTCTCAATGCCTTTTTTACTTGTTCCTAGAGGCTAGGTATCGAGTGTTTAAACACGAGCACTAGGCTCTCAATGCCTTTTTCACGTGTACCTAGAGGCTAGGTCTCGAGTGTTTAAACACGAGCACTAGGCTCTAAATGCCTTTTTCACGTGTTCCTAGAGGCTAGGTCTCAAGTGTTTAAACACGGGCACTAGGCTCTCAATGCCTTTTTCACGTGTTCCGTGTTTAAACACGGGCACTAGACTCTCAACTCCCTTTTTGCGTTGTCCTAGTTGATCGGCCCAATGTTTTTAACCAACCAACCAAACCACCTACCTACCAACCAACCAACCATTACATGCTTGTTGTGGTCCCTTGTGTTTAATACAGGTCCAAGATCTCATTTGGTTCGTGTTTGCTTGTTTCAAGCGACCCTATCCTACGTGTGTAATCAATCAATCAATCAATCAATCAATCAATCAATCAATCAATCAATCAATCCATCAATTAATCAATCAATCAATCATGTTTTGGAGGGGAAAGACCGTTAACAGTTGTTTTTAAAACAATTGATTTATATTTAGGTCTTTCCACTTTTCCGTGGAAAGACCTATTGGTTTTGTTCTGAGATTTTATTTTTTTCTTCCGCCACATTTTGTTCTTGCGTAGTATTGTGGTTTTGCAAGATGTCGCTTAGATTTTTCGCATAGGATATCGAACAGTTATTGCGCTTTTGGAACTGACCCTGTTAAACCGTACACTTTACGTTGTAAGAGTTATCTCCCCGAACACTGTTTTTCTTGTGTCCACTAAGTCCTTCGCAACCGTAAAAGATTACGACAAATTTATTTTACCAAAGTGCTTCCTATATCTTCAAGATGATGAGTCAATTTGCACCAAAGTTCTCCGGAGTCTCCATATGAGAGTTATTTCCCCTTATGCATTTGATATAAGTGATATGCATATAAACTCATAAACCGTAAGCCGTATAAACCTAGAGTCGCTTTATTGAAGGTCCTTGGGTCCCAACTTAGAAAATAAGGTCAAGGTCAAAGGTCAAGGTCATGTTCTAAATTTTGACATTCACTTCAAACTGCTTTTACTCAGAAAAAAGTTAGGGGTAAAATTGAAAAAAATGTGAGCAAAATGTTAGTCGCTACATTATTTATGTCGTGAATATTTGTCGAAATAATACGCGTAGTATTTTGGGGGTTTTCATGCCACTGAAATGGAAAAATCAACAAATTGACTAATTATAACTTCAAACTTTACAGCTCTCATGATGTGTACATGCAATTTATCTCTGTAAATCATCCAATGCCCACAACTACCCATTTAGCCCCCCCCCCCCCCCCTTTTTTTTTTAGGAATCCCATTTCTATTTTATTATAAAAACGCTAATCCTTCTTTTTTCATGAATAAATTTCTTTCTGAAATACAAAAATACAAATCTATTCCTGCAAAATAAAATATCTGCTCCAAATCATGTACATGTACACTGTATTTCTGAAAATTAATCGATAAACGTTTTGTAAAAGTACTATAACACCAGCATTGTTTTTGTGTGCATGCAATGAATGAGTCGATCAGTGGTCAGCGATTGGACAATAGTTTACCTGTAAAAAAAATCGAAAAAATATATTTTCCGTTAGCAGTATAAATCACGTGCAGTCCGCTTAACGTTCCAATCTGGATTGAGAAATTAAAATCAATTACGTAGAATTCCCTCCAAAATTCGTAAATAGTAGTAAAATCCTAGAATCAAAAGTCTAAACATGCATTAAAATGAAATCTGTGTTCCCGTAAATATGTGTACGAAAAAAGCATGCATGATCAGACTTCAATGACCTGTAAATGAAAGAAAATTAAATCCGGTTGCACATTCTTTATACATAGGTGTGGTCAGAACGACGTCTCTCTCTGCAACTAAATTAAATAAACTATCTTTCTGTGTATATCAATCAGCTTGGTGACGTCACAATCATGTCAACCATCCGGTGCAACGCCTGCTACCTAAAATAAAATAGGGGTTTCCCCCTTTTCGGAATGAATTAATCACATAGGTTAAATACAAAAGATCCATGCAGGTCAGGTTGGGCCATTTTAAATACAAAATTGAATACAATGCACACACAATTAGATCAATAAGTAAAAAATAAGACACAAATTCCGGGAAGCACTATATAAAAAAAAGAACATTTATAAAGGAAGATGCAAGGATATTTTTGAAGGCCTGTTTAAATCCTTGCATGTTCCTACAAATATCATAACTTGAATATAACTAAAATGTTGCACGGACCTGTTTTCGTGTGCTCCTAGAGCCTAGGTCTCAAGTGTTTGAACACGGGCACTAGGCTCTCAATGCCTTTTTCACGTGTTTCTAGAGGCTAGGTCTCCAGTGTTTAAACACGGGCACTAGGCTCTCAATGCCTTTATCACGTGTTCCTAGAGGCTAGGTCTCAAGTGTTTAAACACGGGCACTAGGCTCTCAATGCCTTTTTTACGTGTTCCAAGAGGCTAGGTCTCAAGTGTTTAAACACGGGCACTAGGATCTCAATGCCTTTTTCACGTGTTCCTAGAGGTTAGGTCTCGAGTGTTTAAACACAAGCACTAGGCTCTCAATGCCTTTTTCACGTGTTCCTAGAGGCTAGGTCTCGAGTGTTTAAACACGGGCACTAGGCTCTCAATGCCTTTTTCACGTGTTCCTAGAGACTAGATCTCGAGTGTTTAAACACGGGCACTAGGCTCTCAATGCCTTTATCACGTGTTCCTAGAGGCTAGGTCTCGAGTGTTTAAACACGGGCACTAGGCTCTCAATGCCTTTATCATGTGTTCCTAGAGGCTAGGTCTCGAGTGTTTAAACACGGGCACTAGGCTCTCAATGCCTTTTTTACTTGTTCCTAGAGGCTAGGTATCGAGTGTTTAAACACGAGCACTAGGCTCTCAATGCCTTTTTCACGTGTACCTAGAGGCTAGGTCTCGAGTGTTTAAACACGAGCACTAGGCTCTAAATGCCTTTTTCACGTGTTCCTAGAGGCTAGGTCTCAAGTGTTTAAACACGGGCACTAGGCTCTCAATGCCTTTTTCACGTGTTCCGTGTTTAAACACGGGCACTAGACTCTCAACTCCCTTTTTGCGTTGTCCTAGTTGATCGGCCCAATGTTTTTAACCAACCAACCAAACCACCTACCTACCAACCAACCAACCATTACATGCTTGTTGTGGTCCCTTGTGTTTAATACAGGTCCAAGATCTCATTTGGTTCGTGTTTGCTTGTTTCAAGCGACCCTATCCTACGTGTGTAATCAATCAATCAATCAATCAATCAATCAATCAATCAATCAATCAATCAATCCATCAATTAATCAATCAATCAATCATGTTTTGGAGGGGAAAGACCGTTAACAGTTGTTTTTAAAACAATTGATTTATATTTAGGTCTTTCCACTTTTCCGTGGAAAGACCTATTGGTTTTGTTCTGAGATTTTATTTTTTTCTTCCGCCACATTTTGTTCTTGCGTAGTATTGTGGTTTTGCAAGATGTCGCTTAGATTTTTCGCATAGGATATCGAACAGTTATTGCGCTTTTGGAACTGACCCTGTTAAACCGTACACTTTACGTTGTAAGAGTTATCTCCCCGAACACTGTTTTTCTTGTGTCCACTAAGTCCTTCGCAACCGTAAAAGATTACGACAAATTTATTTTACCAAAGTGCTTCCTATATCTTCAAGATGATGAGTCAATTTGCACCAAAGTTCTCCGGAGTCTCCATATGAGAGTTATTTCCCCTTATGCATTTGATATAAGTGATATGCATATAAACTCATAAACCGTAAGCCGTATAAACCTAGAGTCGCTTTATTGAAGGTCCTTGGGTCCCAACTTAGAAAATAAGGTCAAGGTCAAAGGTCAAGGTCATGTTCTAAATTTTGACATTCACTTCAAACTGCTTTTACTCAGAAAAAAGTTAGGGGTAAAATTGAAAAAAATGTGAGCAAAATGTTAGTCGCTACATTATTTATGTCGTGAATATTTGTCGAAATAATACGCGTAGTATTTTGGGGGTTTTCATGCCACTGAAATGGAAAAATCAACAAATTGACTAATTATAACTTCAAACTTTACAGCTCTCATGATGTGTACATGCAATTTATCTCTGTAAATCATCCAATGCCCACAACTACCCATTTAGCCCCCCCCCCCCCCCCTTTTTTTTTTAGGAATCCCATTTCTATTTTATTATAAAAACGCTAATCCTTCTTTTTTCATGAATAAATTTCTTTCTGAAATACAAAAATACAAATCTATTCCTGCAAAATAAAATATCTGCTCCAAATCATGTACATGTACACTGTATTTCTGAAAATTAATCGATAAACGTTTTGTAAAAGTACTATAACACCAGCATTGTTTTTGTGTGCATGCAATGAATGAGTCGATCAGTGGTCAGCGATTGGACAATAGTTTACCTGTAAAAAAAATCGAAAAAATATATTTTCCGTTAGCAGTATAAATCACGTGCAGTCCGCTTAACGTTCCAATCTGGATTGAGAAATTAAAATCAATTACGTAGAATTCCCTCCAAAATTCGTAAATAGTAGTAAAATCCTAGAATCAAAAGTCTAAACATGCATTAAAATGAAATCTGTGTTCCCGTAAATATGTGTACGAAAAAAGCATGCATGATCAGACTTCAATGACCTGTAAATGAAAGAAAATTAAATCCGGTTGCACATTCTTTATACATAGGTGTGGTCAGAACGACGTCTCTCTCTGCAACTAAATTAAATAAACTATCTTTCTGTGTATATCAATCAGCTTGGTGACGTCACAATCATGTCAACCATCCGGTGCAACGCCTGCTACCTAAAATAAAATAGGGGTTTCCCCCTTTTCGGAATGAATTAATCACATAGGTTAAATACAAAAGATCCATGCAGGTCAGGTTGGGCCATTTTAAATACAAAATTGAATACAATGCACACACAATTAGATCAATAAGTAAAAAATAAGACACAAATTCCGGGAAGCACTATATAAAAAAAAGAACATTTATAAAGGAAGATGCAAGGATATTTTTGAAGGCCTGTTTAAATCCTTGCATGTTCCTACAAATATCATAACTTGAATATAACTAAAATGTTGCACGGACCTGTTTTCGTGTGCTCCTAGAGCCTAGGTCTCAAGTGTTTGAACACGGGCACTAGGCTCTCAATGCCTTTTTCACGTGTTTCTAGAGGCTAGGTCTCCAGTGTTTAAACACGGGCACTAGGCTCTCAATGCCTTTATCACGTGTTCCTAGAGGCTAGGTCTCAAGTGTTTAAACACGGGCACTAGGCTCTCAATGCCTTTTTTACGTGTTCCAAGAGGCTAGGTCTCAAGTGTTTAAACACGGGCACTAGGATCTCAATGCCTTTTTCACGTGTTCCTAGAGGTTAGGTCTCGAGTGTTTAAACACAAGCACTAGGCTCTCAATGCCTTTTTCACGTGTTCCTAGAGGCTAGGTCTCGAGTGTTTAAACACGGGCACTAGGCTCTCAATGCCTTTTTCACGTGTTCCTAGAGACTAGATCTCGAGTGTTTAAACACGGGCACTAGGCTCTCAATGCCTTTATCACGTGTTCCTAGAGGCTAGGTCTCGAGTGTTTAAACACGGGCACTAGGCTCTCAATGCCTTTATCATGTGTTCCTAGAGGCTAGGTCTCGAGTGTTTAAACACGGGCACTAGGCTCTCAATGCCTTTTTTACTTGTTCCTAGAGGCTAGGTATCGAGTGTTTAAACACGAGCACTAGGCTCTCAATGCCTTTTTCACGTGTACCTAGAGGCTAGGTCTCGAGTGTTTAAACACGAGCACTAGGCTCTAAATGCCTTTTTCACGTGTTCCTAGAGGCTAGGTCTCAAGTGTTTAAACACGGGCACTAGGCTCTCAATGCCTTTTTCACGTGTTCCGTGTTTAAACACGGGCACTAGACTCTCAACTCCCTTTTTGCGTTGTCCTAGTTGATCGGCCCAATGTTTTTAACCAACCAACCAAACCACCTACCTACCAACCAACCAACCATTACATGCTTGTTGTGGTCCCTTGTGTTTAATACAGGTCCAAGATCTCATTTGGTTCGTGTTTGCTTGTTTCAAGCGACCCTATCCTACGTGTGTAATCAATCAATCAATCAATCAATCAATCAATCAATCAATCAATCAATCAATCCATCAATTAATCAATCAATCAATCATGTTTTGGAGGGGAAAGACCGTTAACAGTTGTTTTTAAAACAATTGATTTATATTTAGGTCTTTCCACTTTTCCGTGGAAAGACCTATTGGTTTTGTTCTGAGATTTTATTTTTTTCTTCCGCCACATTTTGTTCTTGCGTAGTATTGTGGTTTTGCAAGATGTCGCTTAGATTTTTCGCATAGGATATCGAACAGTTATTGCGCTTTTGGAACTGACCCTGTTAAACCGTACACTTTACGTTGTAAGAGTTATCTCCCCGAACACTGTTTTTCTTGTGTCCACTAAGTCCTTCGCAACCGTAAAAGATTACGACAAATTTATTTTACCAAAGTGCTTCCTATATCTTCAAGATGATGAGTCAATTTGCACCAAAGTTCTCCGGAGTCTCCATATGAGAGTTATTTCCCCTTATGCATTTGATATAAGTGATATGCATATAAACTCATAAACCGTAAGCCGTATAAACCTAGAGTCGCTTTATTGAAGGTCCTTGGGTCCCAACTTAGAAAATAAGGTCAAGGTCAAAGGTCAAGGTCATGTTCTAAATTTTGACATTCACTTCAAACTGCTTTTACTCAGAAAAAAGTTAGGGGTAAAATTGAAAAAAATGTGAGCAAAATGTTAGTCGCTACATTATTTATGTCGTGAATATTTGTCGAAATAATACGCGTAGTATTTTGGGGGTTTTCATGCCACTGAAATGGAAAAATCAACAAATTGACTAATTATAACTTCAAACTTTACAGCTCTCATGATGTGTACATGCAATTTATCTCTGTAAATCATCCAATGCCCACAACTACCCATTTAGCCCCCCCCCCCCCCCCTTTTTTTTTTAGGAATCCCATTTCTATTTTATTATAAAAACGCTAATCCTTCTTTTTTCATGAATAAATTTCTTTCTGAAATACAAAAATACAAATCTATTCCTGCAAAATAAAATATCTGCTCCAAATCATGTACATGTACACTGTATTTCTGAAAATTAATCGATAAACGTTTTGTAAAAGTACTATAACACCAGCATTGTTTTTGTGTGCATGCAATGAATGAGTCGATCAGTGGTCAGCGATTGGACAATAGTTTACCTGTAAAAAAAATCGAAAAAATATATTTTCCGTTAGCAGTATAAATCACGTGCAGTCCGCTTAACGTTCCAATCTGGATTGAGAAATTAAAATCAATTACGTAGAATTCCCTCCAAAATTCGTAAATAGTAGTAAAATCCTAGAATCAAAAGTCTAAACATGCATTAAAATGAAATCTGTGTTCCCGTAAATATGTGTACGAAAAAAGCATGCATGATCAGACTTCAATGACCTGTAAATGAAAGAAAATTAAATCCGGTTGCACATTCTTTATACATAGGTGTGGTCAGAACGACGTCTCTCTCTGCAACTAAATTAAATAAACTATCTTTCTGTGTATATCAATCAGCTTGGTGACGTCACAATCATGTCAACCATCCGGTGCAACGCCTGCTACCTAAAATAAAATAGGGGTTTCCCCCTTTTCGGAATGAATTAATCACATAGGTTAAATACAAAAGATCCATGCAGGTCAGGTTGGGCCATTTTAAATACAAAATTGAATACAATGCACACACAATTAGATCAATAAGTAAAAAATAAGACACAAATTCCGGGAAGCACTATATAAAAAAAAGAACATTTATAAAGGAAGATGCAAGGATATTTTTGAAGGCCTGTTTAAATCCTTGCATGTTCCTACAAATATCATAACTTGAATATAACTAAAATGTTGCACGGACCTGTTTTCGTGTGCTCCTAGAGCCTAGGTCTCAAGTGTTTGAACACGGGCACTAGGCTCTCAATGCCTTTTTCACGTGTTTCTAGAGGCTAGGTCTCCAGTGTTTAAACACGGGCACTAGGCTCTCAATGCCTTTATCACGTGTTCCTAGAGGCTAGGTCTCAAGTGTTTAAACACGGGCACTAGGCTCTCAATGCCTTTTTTACGTGTTCCAAGAGGCTAGGTCTCAAGTGTTTAAACACGGGCACTAGGATCTCAATGCCTTTTTCACGTGTTCCTAGAGGTTAGGTCTCGAGTGTTTAAACACAAGCACTAGGCTCTCAATGCCTTTTTCACGTGTTCCTAGAGGCTAGGTCTCGAGTGTTTAAACACGGGCACTAGGCTCTCAATGCCTTTTTCACGTGTTCCTAGAGACTAGATCTCGAGTGTTTAAACACGGGCACTAGGCTCTCAATGCCTTTATCACGTGTTCCTAGAGGCTAGGTCTCGAGTGTTTAAACACGGGCACTAGGCTCTCAATGCCTTTATCATGTGTTCCTAGAGGCTAGGTCTCGAGTGTTTAAACACGGGCACTAGGCTCTCAATGCCTTTTTTACTTGTTCCTAGAGGCTAGGTATCGAGTGTTTAAACACGAGCACTAGGCTCTCAATGCCTTTTTCACGTGTACCTAGAGGCTAGGTCTCGAGTGTTTAAACACGAGCACTAGGCTCTAAATGCCTTTTTCACGTGTTCCTAGAGGCTAGGTCTCAAGTGTTTAAACACGGGCACTAGGCTCTCAATGCCTTTTTCACGTGTTCCGTGTTTAAACACGGGCACTAGACTCTCAACTCCCTTTTTGCGTTGTCCTAGTTGATCGGCCCAATGTTTTTAACCAACCAACCAAACCACCTACCTACCAACCAACCAACCATTACATGCTTGTTGTGGTCCCTTGTGTTTAATACAGGTCCAAGATCTCATTTGGTTCGTGTTTGCTTGTTTCAAGCGACCCTATCCTACGTGTGTAATCAATCAATCAATCAATCAATCAATCAATCAATCAATCAATCAATCCATCAATTAATCAATCAATCAATCATGTTTTGGAGGGGAAAGACCGTTAACAGTTGTTTTTAAAACAATTGATTTATATTTAGGTCTTTCCACTTTTCCGTGGAAAGACCTATTGGTTTTGTTCTGAGATTTTATTTTTTTCTTCCGCCACATTTTGTTCTTGCGTAGTATTGTGGTTTTGCAAGATGTCGCTTAGATTTTTCGCATAGGATATCGAACAGTTATTGCGCTTTTGGAACTGACCCTGTTAAACCGTACACTTTACGTTGTAAGAGTTATCTCCCCGAACACTGTTTTTCTTGTGTCCACTAAGTCCTTCGCAACCGTAAAAGATTACGACAAATTTATTTTACCAAAGTGCTTCCTATATCTTCAAGATGATGAGTCAATTTGCACCAAAGTTCTCCGGAGTCTCCATATGAGAGTTATTTCCCCTTATGCATTTGATATAAGTGATATGCATATAAACTCATAAACCGTAAGCCGTATAAACCTAGAGTCGCTTTATTGAAGGTCCTTGGGTCCCAACTTAGAAAATAAGGTCAAGGTCAAAGGTCAAGGTCATGTTCTAAATTTTGACATTCACTTCAAACTGCTTTTACTCAGAAAAAAGTTAGGGGTAAAATTGAAAAAAATGTGAGCAAAATGTTAGTCGCTACATTATTTATGTCGTGAATATTTGTCGAAATAATACGCGTAGTATTTTGGGGGTTTTCATGCCACTGAAATGGAAAAATCAACAAATTGACTAATTATAACTTCAAACTTTACAGCTCTCATGATGTGTACATGCAATTTATCTCTGTAAATCATCCAATGCCCACAACTACCCATTTAGCCCCCCCCCCCCCCCCTTTTTTTTTTAGGAATCCCATTTCTATTTTATTATAAAAACGCTAATCCTTCTTTTTTCATGAATAAATTTCTTTCTGAAATACAAAAATACAAATCTATTCCTGCAAAATAAAATATCTGCTCCAAATCATGTACATGTACACTGTATTTCTGAAAATTAATCGATAAACGTTTTGTAAAAGTACTATAACACCAGCATTGTTTTTGTGTGCATGCAATGAATGAGTCGATCAGTGGTCAGCGATTGGACAATAGTTTACCTGTAAAAAAAATCGAAAAAATATATTTTCCGTTAGCAGTATAAATCACGTGCAGTCCGCTTAACGTTCCAATCTGGATTGAGAAATTAAAATCAATTACGTAGAATTCCCTCCAAAATTCGTAAATAGTAGTAAAATCCTAGAATCAAAAGTCTAAACATGCATTAAAATGAAATCTGTGTTCCCGTAAATATGTGTACGAAAAAAGCATGCATGATCAGACTTCAATGACCTGTAAATGAAAGAAAATTAAATCCGGTTGCACATTCTTTATACATAGGTGTGGTCAGAACGACGTCTCTCTCTGCAACTAAATTAAATAAACTATCTTTCTGTGTATATCAATCAGCTTGGTGACGTCACAATCATGTCAACCATCCGGTGCAACGCCTGCTACCTAAAATAAAATAGGGGTTTCCCCCTTTTCGGAATGAATTAATCACATAGGTTAAATACAAAAGATCCATGCAGGTCAGGTTGGGCCATTTTAAATACAAAATTGAATACAATGCACACACAATTAGATCAATAAGTAAAAAATAAGACACAAATTCCGGGAAGCACTATATAAAAAAAAGAACATTTATAAAGGAAGATGCAAGGATATTTTTGAAGGCCTGTTTAAATCCTTGCATGTTCCTACAAATATCATAACTTGAATATAACTAAAATGTTGCACGGACCTGTTTTCGTGTGCTCCTAGAGCCTAGGTCTCAAGTGTTTGAACACGGGCACTAGGCTCTCAATGCCTTTTTCACGTGTTTCTAGAGGCTAGGTCTCCAGTGTTTAAACACGGGCACTAGGCTCTCAATGCCTTTATCACGTGTTCCTAGAGGCTAGGTCTCAAGTGTTTAAACACGGGCACTAGGCTCTCAATGCCTTTTTTACGTGTTCCAAGAGGCTAGGTCTCAAGTGTTTAAACACGGGCACTAGGATCTCAATGCCTTTTTCACGTGTTCCTAGAGGTTAGGTCTCGAGTGTTTAAACACAAGCACTAGGCTCTCAATGCCTTTTTCACGTGTTCCTAGAGGCTAGGTCTCGAGTGTTTAAACACGGGCACTAGGCTCTCAATGCCTTTTTCACGTGTTCCTAGAGACTAGATCTCGAGTGTTTAAACACGGGCACTAGGCTCTCAATGCCTTTATCACGTGTTCCTAGAGGCTAGGTCTCGAGTGTTTAAACACGGGCACTAGGCTCTCAATGCCTTTATCATGTGTTCCTAGAGGCTAGGTCTCGAGTGTTTAAACACGGGCACTAGGCTCTCAATGCCTTTTTTACTTGTTCCTAGAGGCTAGGTATCGAGTGTTTAAACACGAGCACTAGGCTCTCAATGCCTTTTTCACGTGTACCTAGAGGCTAGGTCTCGAGTGTTTAAACACGAGCACTAGGCTCTAAATGCCTTTTTCACGTGTTCCTAGAGGCTAGGTCTCAAGTGTTTAAACACGGGCACTAGGCTCTCAATGCCTTTTTCACGTGTTCCGTGTTTAAACACGGGCACTAGACTCTCAACTCCCTTTTTGCGTTGTCCTAGTTGATCGGCCCAATGTTTTTAACCAACCAACCAAACCACCTACCTACCAACCAACCAACCATTACATGCTTGTTGTGGTCCCTTGTGTTTAATACAGGTCCAAGATCTCATTTGGTTCGTGTTTGCTTGTTTCAAGCGACCCTATCCTACGTGTGTAATCAATCAATCAATCAATCAATCAATCAATCAATCAATCAATCAATCAATCCATCAATTAATCAATCAATCAATCATGTTTTGGAGGGGAAAGACCGTTAACAGTTGTTTTTAAAACAATTGATTTATATTTAGGTCTTTCCACTTTTCCGTGGAAAGACCTATTGGTTTTGTTCTGAGATTTTATTTTTTTCTTCCGCCACATTTTGTTCTTGCGTAGTATTGTGGTTTTGCAAGATGTCGCTTAGATTTTTCGCATAGGATATCGAACAGTTATTGCGCTTTTGGAACTGACCCTGTTAAACCGTACACTTTACGTTGTAAGAGTTATCTCCCCGAACACTGTTTTTCTTGTGTCCACTAAGTCCTTCGCAACCGTAAAAGATTACGACAAATTTATTTTACCAAAGTGCTTCCTATATCTTCAAGATGATGAGTCAATTTGCACCAAAGTTCTCCGGAGTCTCCATATGAGAGTTATTTCCCCTTATGCATTTGATATAAGTGATATGCATATAAACTCATAAACCGTAAGCCGTATAAACCTAGAGTCGCTTTATTGAAGGTCCTTGGGTCCCAACTTAGAAAATAAGGTCAAGGTCAAAGGTCAAGGTCATGTTCTAAATTTTGACATTCACTTCAAACTGCTTTTACTCAGAAAAAAGTTAGGGGTAAAATTGAAAAAAATGTGAGCAAAATGTTAGTCGCTACATTATTTATGTCGTGAATATTTGTCGAAATAATACGCGTAGTATTTTGGGGGTTTTCATGCCACTGAAATGGAAAAATCAACAAATTGACTAATTATAACTTCAAACTTTACAGCTCTCATGATGTGTACATGCAATTTATCTCTGTAAATCATCCAATGCCCACAACTACCCATTTAGCCCCCCCCCCCCCCCTTTTTTTTTTAGGAATCCCATTTCTATTTTATTATAAAAACGCTAATCCTTCTTTTTTCATGAATAAATTTCTTTCTGAAATACAAAAATACAAATCTATTCCTGCAAAATAAAATATCTGCTCCAAATCATGTACATGTACACTGTATTTCTGAAAATTAATCGATAAACGTTTTGTAAAAGTACTATAACACCAGCATTGTTTTTGTGTGCATGCAATGAATGAGTCGATCAGTGGTCAGCGATTGGACAATAGTTTACCTGTAAAAAAAATCGAAAAAATATATTTTCCGTTAGCAGTATAAATCACGTGCAGTCCGCTTAACGTTCCAATCTGGATTGAGAAATTAAAATCAATTACGTAGAATTCCCTCCAAAATTCGTAAATAGTAGTAAAATCCTAGAATCAAAAGTCTAAACATGCATTAAAATGAAATCTGTGTTCCCGTAAATATGTGTACGAAAAAAGCATGCATGATCAGACTTCAATGACCTGTAAATGAAAGAAAATTAAATCCGGTTGCACATTCTTTATACATAGGTGTGGTCAGAACGACGTCTCTCTCTGCAACTAAATTAAATAAACTATCTTTCTGTGTATATCAATCAGCTTGGTGACGTCACAATCATGTCAACCATCCGGTGCAACGCCTGCTACCTAAAATAAAATAGGGGTTTCCCCCTTTTCGGAATGAATTAATCACATAGGTTAAATACAAAAGATCCATGCAGGTCAGGTTGGGCCATTTTAAATACAAAATTGAATACAATGCACACACAATTAGATCAATAAGTAAAAAATAAGACACAAATTCCGGGAAGCACTATATAAAAAAAAGAACATTTATAAAGGAAGATGCAAGGATATTTTTGAAGGCCTGTTTAAATCCTTGCATGTTCCTACAAATATCATAACTTGAATATAACTAAAATGTTGCACGGACCTGTTTTCGTGTGCTCCTAGAGCCTAGGTCTCAAGTGTTTGAACACGGGCACTAGGCTCTCAATGCCTTTTTCACGTGTTTCTAGAGGCTAGGTCTCCAGTGTTTAAACACGGGCACTAGGCTCTCAATGCCTTTATCACGTGTTCCTAGAGGCTAGGTCTCAAGTGTTTAAACACGGGCACTAGGCTCTCAATGCCTTTTTTACGTGTTCCAAGAGGCTAGGTCTCAAGTGTTTAAACACGGGCACTAGGATCTCAATGCCTTTTTCACGTGTTCCTAGAGGTTAGGTCTCGAGTGTTTAAACACAAGCACTAGGCTCTCAATGCCTTTTTCACGTGTTCCTAGAGGCTAGGTCTCGAGTGTTTAAACACGGGCACTAGGCTCTCAATGCCTTTTTCACGTGTTCCTAGAGACTAGATCTCGAGTGTTTAAACACGGGCACTAGGCTCTCAATGCCTTTATCACGTGTTCCTAGAGGCTAGGTCTCGAGTGTTTAAACACGGGCACTAGGCTCTCAATGCCTTTATCATGTGTTCCTAGAGGCTAGGTCTCGAGTGTTTAAACACGGGCACTAGGCTCTCAATGCCTTTTTTACTTGTTCCTAGAGGCTAGGTATCGAGTGTTTAAACACGAGCACTAGGCTCTCAATGCCTTTTTCACGTGTACCTAGAGGCTAGGTCTCGAGTGTTTAAACACGAGCACTAGGCTCTAAATGCCTTTTTCACGTGTACCTAGAGGCTAGGTCTCGAGTGTTTAAACACGAGCACTAGGCTCTAAATGCCTTTTTCACGTGTTCCTAGAGGCTAGGTCTCAAGTGTTTAAACACGGGCACTAGGCTCTCAATGCCTTTTTCACGTGTTCCGTGTTTAAACACGGGCACTAGACTCTCAACTCCCTTTTTGCGTTGTCCTAGTTGATCGGCCCAATGTTTTTAACCAACCAACCAAACCACCTACCTACCAACCAACCAACCATTACATGCTTGTTGTGGTCCCTTGTGTTTAATACAGGTCCAAGATCTCATTTGGTTCGTGTTTGCTTGTTTCAAGCGACCCTATCCTACGTGTGTAATCAATCAATCAATCAATCAATCAATCAATCAATCAATCAATCAATCAATCAATCAATCCATCAATTAATCAATCAATCAATCATGTTTTGGAGGGGAAAGACCGTTAACAGTTGTTTTTAAAACAATTGATTTATATTTAGGTCTTTCCACTTTTCCGTGGAAAGACCTATTGGTTTTGTTCTGAGATTTTATTTTTTTCTTCCGCCACATTTTGTTCTTGCGTAGTATTGTGGTTTTGCAAGATGTCGCTTAGATTTTTCGCATAGGATATCGAACAGTTATTGCGCTTTTGGAACTGACCCTGTTAAACCGTACACTTTACGTTGTAAGAGTTATCTCCCCGAACACTGTTTTTCTTGTGTCCACTAAGTCCTTCGCAACCGTAAAAGATTACGACAAATTTATTTTACCAAAGTGCTTCCTATATCTTCAAGATGATGAGTCAATTTGCACCAAAGTTCTCCGGAGTCTCCATATGAGAGTTATTTCCCCTTATGCATTTGATATAAGTGATATGCATATAAACTCATAAACCGTAAGCCGTATAAACCTAGAGTCGCTTTATTGAAGGTCCTTGGGTCCCAACTTAGAAAATAAGGTCAAGGTCAAAGGTCAAGGTCATGTTCTAAATTTTGACATTCACTTCAAACTGCTTTTACTCAGAAAAAAGTTAGGGGTAAAATTGAAAAAAATGTGAGCAAAATGTTAGTCGCTACATTATTTATGTCGTGAATATTTGTCGAAATAATACGCGTAGTATTTTGGGGGTTTTCATGCCACTGAAATGGAAAAATCAACAAATTGACTAATTATAACTTCAAACTTTACAGCTCTCATGATGTGTACATGCAATTTATCTCTGTAAATCATCCAATGCCCACAACTACCCATTTAGCCCCCCCCCCCCCCCCCTTTTTTTTTTAGGAATCCCATTTCTATTTTATTATAAAAACGCTAATCCTTCTTTTTTCATGAATAAATTTCTTTCTGAAATACAAAAATACAAATCTATTCCTGCAAAATAAAATATCTGCTCCAAATCATGTACATGTACACTGTATTTCTGAAAATTAATCGATAAACGTTTTGTAAAAGTACTATAACACCAGCATTGTTTTTGTGTGCATGCAATGAATGAGTCGATCAGTGGTCAGCGATTGGACAATAGTTTACCTGTAAAAAAAATCGAAAAAATATATTTTCCGTTAGCAGTATAAATCACGTGCAGTCCGCTTAACGTTCCAATCTGGATTGAGAAATTAAAATCAATTACGTAGAATTCCCTCCAAAATTCGTAAATAGTAGTAAAATCCTAGAATCAAAAGTCTAAACATGCATTAAAATGAAATCTGTGTTCCCGTAAATATGTGTACGAAAAAAGCATGCATGATCAGACTTCAATGACCTGTAAATGAAAGAAAATTAAATCCGGTTGCACATTCTTTATACATAGGTGTGGTCAGAACGACGTCTCTCTCTGCAACTAAATTAAATAAACTATCTTTCTGTGTATATCAATCAGCTTGGTGACGTCACAATCATGTCAACCATCCGGTGCAACGCCTGCTACCTAAAATAAAATAGGGGTTTCCCCCTTTTCGGAATGAATTAATCACATAGGTTAAATACAAAAGATCCATGCAGGTCAGGTTGGGCCATTTTAAATACAAAATTGAATACAATGCACACACAATTAGATCAATAAGTAAAAAATAAGACACAAATTCCGGGAAGCACTATATAAAAAAAAGAACATTTATAAAGGAAGATGCAAGGATATTTTTGAAGGCCTGTTTAAATCCTTGCATGTTCCTACAAATATCATAACTTGAATATAACTAAAATGTTGCACGGACCTGTTTTCGTGTGCTCCTAGAGCCTAGGTCTCAAGTGTTTGAACACGGGCACTAGGCTCTCAATGCCTTTTTCACGTGTTTCTAGAGGCTAGGTCTCCAGTGTTTAAACACGGGCACTAGGCTCTCAATGCCTTTATCACGTGTTCCTAGAGGCTAGGTCTCAAGTGTTTAAACACGGGCACTAGGCTCTCAATGCCTTTTTTACGTGTTCCAAGAGGCTAGGTCTCAAGTGTTTAAACACGGGCACTAGGATCTCAATGCCTTTTTCACGTGTTCCTAGAGGTTAGGTCTCGAGTGTTTAAACACAAGCACTAGGCTCTCAATGCCTTTTTCACGTGTTCCTAGAGGCTAGGTCTCGAGTGTTTAAACACGGGCACTAGGCTCTCAATGCCTTTTTCACGTGTTCCTAGAGACTAGATCTCGAGTGTTTAAACACGGGCACTAGGCTCTCAATGCCTTTATCACGTGTTCCTAGAGGCTAGGTCTCGAGTGTTTAAACACGGGCACTAGGCTCTCAATGCCTTTATCATGTGTTCCTAGAGGCTAGGTCTCGAGTGTTTAAACACGGGCACTAGGCTCTCAATGCCTTTTTTACTTGTTCCTAGAGGCTAGGTATCGAGTGTTTAAACACGAGCACTAGGCTCTCAATGCCTTTTTCACGTGTACCTAGAGGCTAGGTCTCGAGTGTTTAAACACGAGCACTAGGCTCTAAATGCCTTTTTCACGTGTACCTAGAGGCTAGGTCTCGAGTGTTTAAACACGAGCACTAGGCTCTAAATGCCTTTTTCACGTGTTCCTAGAGGCTAGGTCTCAAGTGTTTAAACACGGGCACTAGGCTCTCAATGCCTTTTTCACGTGTTCCGTGTTTAAACACGGGCACTAGACTCTCAACTCCCTTTTTGCGTTGTCCTAGTTGATCGGCCCAATGTTTTTAACCAACCAACCAAACCACCTACCTACCAACCAACCAACCATTACATGCTTGTTGTGGTCCCTTGTGTTTAATACAGGTCCAAGATCTCATTTGGTTCGTGTTTGCTTGTTTCAAGCGACCCTATCCTACGTGTGTAATCAATCAATCAATCAATCAATCAATCAATCAATCAATCAATCAATCAATCCATCAATTAATCAATCAATCAATCATGTTTTGGAGGGGAAAGACCGTTAACAGTTGTTTTTAAAACAATTGATTTATATTTAGGTCTTTCCACTTTTCCGTGGAAAGACCTATTGGTTTTGTTCTGAGATTTTATTTTTTTCTTCCGCCACATTTTGTTCTTGCGTAGTATTGTGGTTTTGCAAGATGTCGCTTAGATTTTTCGCATAGGATATCGAACAGTTATTGCGCTTTTGGAACTGACCCTGTTAAACCGTACACTTTACGTTGTAAGAGTTATCTCCCCGAACACTGTTTTTCTTGTGTCCACTAAGTCCTTCGCAACCGTAAAAGATTACGACAAATTTATTTTACCAAAGTGCTTCCTATATCTTCAAGATGATGAGTCAATTTGCACCAAAGTTCTCCGGAGTCTCCATATGAGAGTTATTTCCCCTTATGCATTTGATATAAGTGATATGCATATAAACTCATAAACCGTAAGCCGTATAAACCTAGAGTCGCTTTATTGAAGGTCCTTGGGTCCCAACTTAGAAAATAAGGTCAAGGTCAAAGGTCAAGGTCATGTTCTAAATTTTGACATTCACTTCAAACTGCTTTTACTCAGAAAAAAGTTAGGGGTAAAATTGAAAAAAATGTGAGCAAAATGTTAGTCGCTACATTATTTATGTCGTGAATATTTGTCGAAATAATACGCGTAGTATTTTGGGGGTTTTCATGCCACTGAAATGGAAAAATCAACAAATTGACTAATTATAACTTCAAACTTTACAGCTCTCATGATGTGTACATGCAATTTATCTCTGTAAATCATCCAATGCCCACAACTACCCATTTAGCCCCCCCCCCCCCCCCTTTTTTTTTTAGGAATCCCATTTCTATTTTATTATAAAAACGCTAATCCTTCTTTTTTCATGAATAAATTTCTTTCTGAAATACAAAAATACAAATCTATTCCTGCAAAATAAAATATCTGCTCCAAATCATGTACATGTACACTGTATTTCTGAAAATTAATCGATAAACGTTTTGTAAAAGTACTATAACACCAGCATTGTTTTTGTGTGCATGCAATGAATGAGTCGATCAGTGGTCAGCGATTGGACAATAGTTTACCTGTAAAAAAAATCGAAAAAATATATTTTCCGTTAGCAGTATAAATCACGTGCAGTCCGCTTAACGTTCCAATCTGGATTGAGAAATTAAAATCAATTACGTAGAATTCCCTCCAAAATTCGTAAATAGTAGTAAAATCCTAGAATCAAAAGTCTAAACATGCATTAAAATGAAATCTGTGTTCCCGTAAATATGTGTACGAAAAAAGCATGCATGATCAGACTTCAATGACCTGTAAATGAAAGAAAATTAAATCCGGTTGCACATTCTTTATACATAGGTGTGGTCAGAACGACGTCTCTCTCTGCAACTAAATTAAATAAACTATCTTTCTGTGTATATCAATCAGCTTGGTGACGTCACAATCATGTCAACCATCCGGTGCAACGCCTGCTACCTAAAATAAAATAGGGGTTTCCCCCTTTTCGGAATGAATTAATCACATAGGTTAAATACAAAAGATCCATGCAGGTCAGGTTGGGCCATTTTAAATACAAAATTGAATACAATGCACACACAATTAGATCAATAAGTAAAAAATAAGACACAAATTCCGGGAAGCACTATATAAAAAAAAGAACATTTATAAAGGAAGATGCAAGGATATTTTTGAAGGCCTGTTTAAATCCTTGCATGTTCCTACAAATATCATAACTTGAATATAACTAAAATGTTGCACGGACCTGTTTTCGTGTGCTCCTAGAGCCTAGGTCTCAAGTGTTTGAACACGGGCACTAGGCTCTCAATGCCTTTTTCACGTGTTTCTAGAGGCTAGGTCTCCAGTGTTTAAACACGGGCACTAGGCTCTCAATGCCTTTATCACGTGTTCCTAGAGGCTAGGTCTCAAGTGTTTAAACACGGGCACTAGGCTCTCAATGCCTTTTTTACGTGTTCCAAGAGGCTAGGTCTCAAGTGTTTAAACACGGGCACTAGGATCTCAATGCCTTTTTCACGTGTTCCTAGAGGTTAGGTCTCGAGTGTTTAAACACAAGCACTAGGCTCTCAATGCCTTTTTCACGTGTTCCTAGAGGCTAGGTCTCGAGTGTTTAAACACGGGCACTAGGCTCTCAATGCCTTTTTCACGTGTTCCTAGAGACTAGATCTCGAGTGTTTAAACACGGGCACTAGGCTCTCAATGCCTTTATCACGTGTTCCTAGAGGCTAGGTCTCGAGTGTTTAAACACGGGCACTAGGCTCTCAATGCCTTTATCATGTGTTCCTAGAGGCTAGGTCTCGAGTGTTTAAACACGGGCACTAGGCTCTCAATGCCTTTTTTACTTGTTCCTAGAGGCTAGGTATCGAGTGTTTAAACACGAGCACTAGGCTCTCAATGCCTTTTTCACGTGTACCTAGAGGCTAGGTCTCGAGTGTTTAAACACGAGCACTAGGCTCTAAATGCCTTTTTCACGTGTTCCTAGAGGCTAGGTCTCAAGTGTTTAAACACGGGCACTAGGCTCTCAATGCCTTTTTCACGTGTTCCGTGTTTAAACACGGGCACTAGACTCTCAACTCCCTTTTTGCGTTGTCCTAGTTGATCGGCCCAATGTTTTTAACCAACCAACCAAACCACCTACCTACCAACCAACCAACCATTACATGCTTGTTGTGGTCCCTTGTGTTTAATACAGGTCCAAGATCTCATTTGGTTCGTGTTTGCTTGTTTCAAGCGACCCTATCCTACGTGTGTAATCAATCAATCAATCAATCAATCAATCAATCAATCAATCAATCAATCCATCAATTAATCAATCAATCAATCATGTTTTGGAGGGGAAAGACCGTTAACAGTTGTTTTTAAAACAATTGATTTATATTTAGGTCTTTCCACTTTTCCGTGGAAAGACCTATTGGTTTTGTTCTGAGATTTTATTTTTTTCTTCCGCCACATTTTGTTCTTGCGTAGTATTGTGGTTTTGCAAGATGTCGCTTAGATTTTTCGCATAGGATATCGAACAGTTATTGCGCTTTTGGAACTGACCCTGTTAAACCGTACACTTTACGTTGTAAGAGTTATCTCCCCGAACACTGTTTTTCTTGTGTCCACTAAGTCCTTCGCAACCGTAAAAGATTACGACAAATTTATTTTACCAAAGTGCTTCCTATATCTTCAAGATGATGAGTCAATTTGCACCAAAGTTCTCCGGAGTCTCCATATGAGAGTTATTTCCCCTTATGCATTTGATATAAGTGATATGCATATAAACTCATAAACCGTAAGCCGTATAAACCTAGAGTCGCTTTATTGAAGGTCCTTGGGTCCCAACTTAGAAAATAAGGTCAAGGTCAAAGGTCAAGGTCATGTTCTAAATTTTGACATTCACTTCAAACTGCTTTTACTCAGAAAAAAGTTAGGGGTAAAATTGAAAAAAATGTGAGCAAAATGTTAGTCGCTACATTATTTATGTCGTGAATATTTGTCGAAATAATACGCGTAGTATTTTGGGGGTTTTCATGCCACTGAAATGGAAAAATCAACAAATTGACTAATTATAACTTCAAACTTTACAGCTCTCATGATGTGTACATGCAATTTATCTCTGTAAATCATCCAATGCCCACAACTACCCATTTAGCCCCCCCCCCCCCCCCTTTTTTTTTTAGGAATCCCATTTCTATTTTATTATAAAAACGCTAATCCTTCTTTTTTCATGAATAAATTTCTTTCTGAAATACAAAAATACAAATCTATTCCTGCAAAATAAAATATCTGCTCCAAATCATGTACATGTACACTGTATTTCTGAAAATTAATCGATAAACGTTTTGTAAAAGTACTATAACACCAGCATTGTTTTTGTGTGCATGCAATGAATGAGTCGATCAGTGGTCAGCGATTGGACAATAGTTTACCTGTAAAAAAAATCGAAAAAATATATTTTCCGTTAGCAGTATAAATCACGTGCAGTCCGCTTAACGTTCCAATCTGGATTGAGAAATTAAAATCAATTACGTAGAATTCCCTCCAAAATTCGTAAATAGTAGTAAAATCCTAGAATCAAAAGTCTAAACATGCATTAAAATGAAATCTGTGTTCCCGTAAATATGTGTACGAAAAAAGCATGCATGATCAGACTTCAATGACCTGTAAATGAAAGAAAATTAAATCCGGTTGCACATTCTTTATACATAGGTGTGGTCAGAACGACGTCTCTCTCTGCAACTAAATTAAATAAACTATCTTTCTGTGTATATCAATCAGCTTGGTGACGTCACAATCATGTCAACCATCCGGTGCAACGCCTGCTACCTAAAATAAAATAGGGGTTTCCCCCTTTTCGGAATGAATTAATCACATAGGTTAAATACAAAAGATCCATGCAGGTCAGGTTGGGCCATTTTAAATACAAAATTGAATACAATGCACACACAATTAGATCAATAAGTAAAAAATAAGACACAAATTCCGGGAAGCACTATATAAAAAAAAGAACATTTATAAAGGAAGATGCAAGGATATTTTTGAAGGCCTGTTTAAATCCTTGCATGTTCCTACAAATATCATAACTTGAATATAACTAAAATGTTGCACGGACCTGTTTTCGTGTGCTCCTAGAGCCTAGGTCTCAAGTGTTTGAACACGGGCACTAGGCTCTCAATGCCTTTTTCACGTGTTTCTAGAGGCTAGGTCTCCAGTGTTTAAACACGGGCACTAGGCTCTCAATGCCTTTATCACGTGTTCCTAGAGGCTAGGTCTCAAGTGTTTAAACACGGGCACTAGGCTCTCAATGCCTTTTTTACGTGTTCCAAGAGGCTAGGTCTCAAGTGTTTAAACACGGGCACTAGGATCTCAATGCCTTTTTCACGTGTTCCTAGAGGTTAGGTCTCGAGTGTTTAAACACAAGCACTAGGCTCTCAATGCCTTTTTCACGTGTTCCTAGAGGCTAGGTCTCGAGTGTTTAAACACGGGCACTAGGCTCTCAATGCCTTTTTCACGTGTTCCTAGAGACTAGATCTCGAGTGTTTAAACACGGGCACTAGGCTCTCAATGCCTTTATCACGTGTTCCTAGAGGCTAGGTCTCGAGTGTTTAAACACGGGCACTAGGCTCTCAATGCCTTTATCATGTGTTCCTAGAGGCTAGGTCTCGAGTGTTTAAACACGGGCACTAGGCTCTCAATGCCTTTTTTACTTGTTCCTAGAGGCTAGGTATCGAGTGTTTAAACACGAGCACTAGGCTCTCAATGCCTTTTTCACGTGTACCTAGAGGCTAGGTCTCGAGTGTTTAAACACGAGCACTAGGCTCTAAATGCCTTTTTCACGTGTTCCTAGAGGCTAGGTCTCAAGTGTTTAAACACGGGCACTAGGCTCTCAATGCCTTTTTCACGTGTTCCGTGTTTAAACACGGGCACTAGACTCTCAACTCCCTTTTTGCGTTGTCCTAGTTGATCGGCCCAATGTTTTTAACCAACCAACCAAACCACCTACCTACCAACCAACCAACCATTACATGCTTGTTGTGGTCCCTTGTGTTTAATACAGGTCCAAGATCTCATTTGGTTCGTGTTTGCTTGTTTCAAGCGACCCTATCCTACGTGTGTAATCAATCAATCAATCAATCAATCAATCAATCAATCAATCAATCAATCCATCAATTAATCAATCAATCAATCATGTTTTGGAGGGGAAAGACCGTTAACAGTTGTTTTTAAAACAATTGATTTATATTTAGGTCTTTCCACTTTTCCGTGGAAAGACCTATTGGTTTTGTTCTGAGATTTTATTTTTTTCTTCCGCCACATTTTGTTCTTGCGTAGTATTGTGGTTTTGCAAGATGTCGCTTAGATTTTTCGCATAGGATATCGAACAGTTATTGCGCTTTTGGAACTGACCCTGTTAAACCGTACACTTTACGTTGTAAGAGTTATCTCCCCGAACACTGTTTTTCTTGTGTCCACTAAGTCCTTCGCAACCGTAAAAGATTACGACAAATTTATTTTACCAAAGTGCTTCCTATATCTTCAAGATGATGAGTCAATTTGCACCAAAGTTCTCCGGAGTCTCCATATGAGAGTTATTTCCCCTTATGCATTTGATATAAGTGATATGCATATAAACTCATAAACCGTAAGCCGTATAAACCTAGAGTCGCTTTATTGAAGGTCCTTGGGTCCCAACTTAGAAAATAAGGTCAAGGTCAAAGGTCAAGGTCATGTTCTAAATTTTGACATTCACTTCAAACTGCTTTTACTCAGAAAAAAGTTAGGGGTAAAATTGAAAAAAATGTGAGCAAAATGTTAGTCGCTACATTATTTATGTCGTGAATATTTGTCGAAATAATACGCGTAGTATTTTGGGGGTTTTCATGCCACTGAAATGGAAAAATCAACAAATTGACTAATTATAACTTCAAACTTTACAGCTCTCATGATGTGTACATGCAATTTATCTCTGTAAATCATCCAATGCCCACAACTACCCATTTAGCCCCCCCCCCCCCCCCTTTTTTTTTTAGGAATCCCATTTCTATTTTATTATAAAAACGCTAATCCTTCTTTTTTCATGAATAAATTTCTTTCTGAAATACAAAAATACAAATCTATTCCTGCAAAATAAAATATCTGCTCCAAATCATGTACATGTACACTGTATTTCTGAAAATTAATCGATAAACGTTTTGTAAAAGTACTATAACACCAGCATTGTTTTTGTGTGCATGCAATGAATGAGTCGATCAGTGGGTCAGCGATTGGACAATAGTTTACCTGTAAAAAAAATCGAAAAAATATATTTTCCGTTAGCAGTATAAATCACGTGCAGTCCGCTTAACGTTCCAATCTGGATTGAGAAATTAAAATCAATTACGTAGAATTCCCTCCAAAATTCGTAAATAGTAGTAAAATCCTAGAATCAAATGTCTAAACATGCATTAAAATGAAATCTGTGCTCCCGTAAATATGTGTACGAAAAAAGCATGCATGATCAGACTTCAATGACCTGTAAATGAAAGAAAATTAAATCCGTTTGCACATTCTTTATACATAGGTGTGGTCAGAACGACGTCTCTCTCTGCAACTAAATTAAATAAACTATCTTTCTGTGTATATCAATCAGCTTGGTGACGTCACAATCATGTCAACCATCTGGTGCAACGCCTGCTACCTAAAATAAAATAGGGGTTTCCCCCTTTTCGGAAATAATTAATCACATAGGTTAAATACAAAAGATCCATGCAGGTCAGGTCGGCCATTTTAAATACAAAATTTAATACAATGCACACACAATAAGATCAATAAGTAAAAAAATAAGACACAAATTCCGGGAAGCATTTAAAAAAAAAAGAATATTTATAAAGGAAGATGCAAGGATATTTTTTAAGGCCTGTTTAAATTCTTGCATATTCCTACAAATATCATAACTTGAATATAACTAAAATGTTGCACGGACCCTTTTCGTGTGCTCCTAGAGCCTAGGTCTCAAATGTTTGAACACGGGCACTAGGCTCTCAATGCCTTTTTCACGTGTTTCTAGAGGCTAGGTCTCCTGTGTTTAAAAACGGGCACTAGGCTCTCAATGCCTTTATCATGTGTTCCTAGAGGCTAGGTCTCAAGTGTTTAAACACGGGCACTAGGCTCTCAATACCTTTTTCACGTGTTCCAAGAGGCTAGGTCTCAAGTGTTTAAACACGGGCACTAGGCTCTCAATGCCTTTTTCACGTGTTCCTAGAGGCTAGGTCTCCAGTGTTTAAAACACGGGCACTAGGCTCTCAATGCCTTTTTCACGTGTTCCTAGAGGCTAGGTCTCCAGTGTTTAAACACGGGCACTAGGCTCTCAATGCCTTTATCACGTGTTCCTAGAGGCTAGGTCTCCAGTGTTTAAACACGGGCACTAGGCTCTCAATGCCTTTTTCACGTGTTCCTAGAGACTAGGTCTCGAGTGTTTAAACACGGGCACTAGGCTCTCAATGCCTTTATCACGTGTTCCTAGAGGCTAGGTCTCAAGTGTTTAAACACGGGCACTAGGCTCTCAATGCCTTTTTCACGTGTTCCTAGAGGATAGGTCTCAAGTGTTTAAACACGGGCACTAGGCTCTCAATGCCTTTTTCACATGTTCCGTGTTTAAACACGGGCACTAGACTCTCAATAAAAATTAGGTCAAGGTCACATTCTAAATTTTGATTTGGCCTATTTTCACTTACTTCCAAAAACCGTACAAGATATCGACAAAATATTTTTACTAAATTGTAAGTTGCGACATGTCGTAACACATGAATTTTGGTTGAAAGGGTAAGTTGACCGTAAAAGAGAGTTTTCTCCCTTTTTATATATAAAATTACATGTATGGTGGTATAACTCATTTACCAAGTATAATAAAGACCTAGGGTAATATGATTAAAGGTCCTTGGTGTATGACCTTGAAATTGAGCTCAAGGTCAAAGTTAAATTTGATGTTCTAGATTTTTACCTTTGCTTTAACTTCATATTTAAACACGATAAAGCCATGGGACTTTTTTTATTAGGTTGCAATTTACATGACCTTGAAAAGCCAACCGGAAGTGACCTTGTGTAAACCGGAAATAGCTTTGTTTTGTACTTATTTGATGGAAAGTGTATTGAACAATATATTTTTGGAATCAGTATCAAGTAAACTATCAAGTAAAAGGGGAAGTGACATATTTCAAACCGGAAGTAACAATTTATCTCCTTTATTTAGAGAAAAATGTATAGAAACCATATATTTTTGGAATCAGTTTACAATAAGCTATCATTTGACGCTGGATATGATATTTCAAACTGAATTTTCATAGTTCTATTTCAAAATTGATCTGCATGGGTGGAAAGACCTTCAATTGTTCTCTGAACAATTGGTTTTTATACGACCGCAAAAAAATTTTGTGGTCGTATATTGGTATGACGTTGGCGTCGTCGTCGTCGTCCGAAGACACATTGGTTTTCGCACTCTAACTTTAGTTTAAGTAAATGGATCTTTTTGAAATTTTACCATAAGGTTAAATACCACAAAAGGAAGGTTGGGATTGATTTTGGGGGTTATGGTACCAACAGTTAAGGAATAAGGGGCCAAAAAAGGGCCAAAAATAAGCATTTTCTAGTTTCCAGACGATAACTGTGGAACGGTGTATGGATCTCTCTGAAATTATACTACAAGTTTCCATACCACAAAGGGATGGTTAGGATTTGCTTTGGGGGGTTATGGCTCAAACCAATTAGGAATTAGGGGCAAAAAAGGGGGAAAAACAAGGTTGTCCTGGTTAATGGACAAATACTTTAGTACAAAACATAATTTAAAGCAGTGTAAGGGAGATAAATCAAATACATCATTGAAATTATCTCCCTTACACTGCTTTTAAATTATGTATAAAGTAATGGTTAATGAACAATAAAGATAATTTAAAACAGTGTAAGGGAGGTAATCCAAATACAACGTTTTGGTTACTTCACTTACACTGCTTTTAAATTATGTTTTAAGAAATGCATATTTATAAAGGAAGACCAGTAAAAATATCTGCAAATGTTGCATCTTTTTTTTTTACAAAAAAATCCATATGAAAGATTTGACACTATATTTTTAATTCTATTATAAAATAAGATTAAGTTAGCACTATGGTAAATTTAAATGGGTAATTATGGTTGCCAACTCCATTGGAAATTTGAATTGAGATTATGACCATATCTTGAGGGAATGAATTTTTTGGGGGTAAAAAAAGGGGGGGGGGGGGTGATAAAAAGAAATTGTGGGGGGTCAATTTTTTCTCATCTCAGATTTCAGAAATTAAAAAAATTATTCTTCAAATATTATTTTTTTTTCAAATTTCAAATATTGAAAAATTTCAAGAAGAAATCTTTAATTGCACAGTATGGCGCATTAGATTTGTAAAATCTTTGATCACATTTATTTATTTGTTATGCCGAATCCAACAGTGTACATGTATTTTGGGTCCAGTTTTCAAATTGGTCTACATTAAGGTCCAAAGGGTCCAAAATTAAACTTTGTTTGATTTTAGCAAAAATTGAATATATGAGGTTCTTTGATATGCTGAATCTAAACATGTATTTAGATTTTTGATTTTTGGCCCAGTTTTCAAGTTGGTCCAAATTGGGGTCCAAAATTAAACTTTGTTTGATTTCAACAAAAATTGAATATATGGGGTTCCTTGATATGCTGAATCTAACCATGTATTTAGATTTTTTATTTGTGGACCCCGTTATCAAATTGGTTCATATTGAGGTCAAAAGGGTCCAAAATTAAACTTTGTTTGATTTCATCTAAAATTGAATTATTGGGGTTCTTTGATATGCCAAATCTAACCGTGTATTCAGATTTTTAATTTTGGGTCCTGTTTTTTAAATTGGTCTACATTAAGGTCCAAAGGGTCCAAATTTAAACTTAGTTTGATTTTAACAAAAATTGAATTCTTGGGGTTCTTTGATATGCTGAATCTAAACATGTGTTTAGATTTTTGATTATGGGCCCAGTTTTCAAGTTTGTCCAAGATAGAGTCCAGTTTTTAAACTTTGTTTGATTTCAACAAAAATTGAATATATGGGGTTCTTTGATATGCTGAATCTAAACATGTATTTAGATTTTTTATTATGGGCACAGTTTTCAAGTTGGTCCAAATTAGGGTCCAAAATTAAACTTTGTTTGATTTCAACAAAAATTGAATATATGAGGTTCTTTGACATGCTGAATCTAACCATGTATTTAGATTTTTTATTTGTAGGCCACGCTATCAAATTGGTTCATATTGAGGTCAAAAGGGTCCAAAATTAAACTTTGTTTGATTTCATCAAAAATTGAATTATTGGGGTTCTTTGATATGCCAAATCTAACCGTGTTTTTAGATTTTTAATTTGGGTCCTGTTTTTTAAATTGGTCTTCATTGAGGTCCAAAGGGTCCAAAATTAAACTTAGTTTGATTTTAACAAAAATTGAATTCTTGGGGTTCTTTGATATGCTGAATCTAAACATGTGTTTAGATTTTTGATTATGGGCCCAGTTTTCAAGTTGGTCCAAGTTGGGGTCCAAAATTAAACTTTTTTTGATTTCAACAAAAATTGAATATATGGGGTTCTTTGATATGCTGAATCTAACCATGAATTTAGATTTTTTATTTGTGGGCCCGCTATCAAATTGGTTCATATTGAGGTCAAAAGGGTCCAAAATTAAACTTTGTTTGATTTCATCAAAAATTGAATTATTGGGATTCTTTGATATTCCAAATCTAACCGTGTATTTAGATTTTTAATTTTAAGATCCGTTTTTTAAATTGGTCTACATTAAGGTCCAAAGGGTTCAAAATTAAACTTAGTTTGATTTTAGCAAAAATTGAATTCTTGGGGTTATTTGATATGCTGAATCTAAACATGTGTTTAGATTTTTGATTATGGGCCCAGTTTTCAAGTTTGTGCAAGTTGGGGTCCAAAATTAAACTTTGTTTGATTTTAACAAAAATTGAATATATGGGGTTCTTTGATATGCTGAATCTAACCATGTATTTTGATTTTGGACATTGGGCCATAATAGGTAAATTAAAAAAATTCAAGTTCTTAGACCACATTCTTTCTGTGTCAGAAATCTATGCTGTGTCAAATATTTAATAACAATCCAAATTCAGAGCTGTATCAAGCTTGAATGTTGTGTCCATACTTACCCCAACTGTTCAGGGTTCGACCTTTGCGGTCGTATCAAGCTGCGCCCCAGCAAAGCATTTTATTAATTTTTATTATAATTGTTTTTTTTTTTCTTCCGCCTAATTTTTTTCTTGCGTAGTATTGTTGTTTCATAAGATGTCGCTTAGATATTTGGTATATGATATCGAACAGTATATACGCTTTTGAAACTGACAACGGCTTAACCGAATACTTTACTTTGTAAGAGTTATCTCCCCAAACACTGTTTTTCTTGTGGCCACTACTCCTTCGCAATGGTAAAAGATTACGACAAATTTATTTTACCAAATTGCTTGCTATATCTTCAGGATGTTGAGTTTGGTTTTCACCGAAGCGTTCTGGAGACTCCATATGAGAGTTATTCCCCCTTATGTATTTGATATAAGTGATATGCGTTTCTAACTGGTAAACCATAAGTGATATTTGCCTGGGGTCTTTGGATTTGAGGTCCTTGGTCCAAAAAAAAGAAAATTAGGTCAAGGTCAAAGGTCAAGGTCATATTCTAAATTTTAATTTTGGCTTATTCTCACTTCTTCTCAAAAACCGTATAAGATATCGAGAACATATTATTACTAAATTGTTAGTTGCAACATGTCGTAACACACACATTTTGGTTTAAAGGGTGCACTAACATTAAATAAGAGTTTTCTCCCCTCTTGTATTTAAAAATACGCATATGGTGATATAACTCATTAACTATATATAATTAAGACCTAGGGTCTTTTGATTTGAGGTCCTTGGTTAATGACCTTGAAATTGATCTCAAGGTCATAGGTACGCGTCATTTTATTTCAGGGTCAATGTCCCTCTTATGGTCGAATCAACAAATTACTTTCAAAACTTCAAACTTTGCAGCTATCATGTTGTAAATGTTTCTTATCTCAATAATGAACCACAGTCTACCACTACATTCCCCCCCTCCTTTTTTTTCAACTGATTTTTTTTTGTTTTGTACTAATTTGATGTAAAGGGTATTGAACAATATATTTTTGGAATCAGTATCAAGTAAACTATCAAGTAAAAGGGGAAGTGACATATTTCAAACCGGAAGTAACAATTTATCTCCTTTATTTAGAGAAAAATGTATAGAAACCATATATTTTTGGAATCAGTTTACAATAAGCTATCATTTGACGCTGGATATGATATTTCAAACTGAATTTTCATACCGTAGAAAGGCTTGTATAGTCCGCGGTTTTATTCTCCAAAATTGGACCTTCGAGACGGGGTGCAGACTATAGAGTACAATAAGCAAGAAATAAGAGAAAAATTTCAATTTCGCGGTCGAGATGGTTTGTTTACGTTCCGCCATCTTTTTTATTTCTATTGTAGAGGGCGCTCTTATCATTTTTCAAACTAATAATTTTAACTCATCCATATTAATAAGTTATTTCTATTCAATATTAAATTAATACTGATAAATATAAAAACTAAACCTTTCATTACAAATTTCTCGTTTCTTTTCAATGCATTGGTCGAAATAAACTGGTATCTGCTCGATTGAAACGATACAAACATAGTGAAAAAGACAACCGTAAACCAGCTTAGAATTTGTAAACTACAAAACGAAATCCGTTATTGTTCATTCCGTTTTGGTGTTTCATACTGACTAATATGGTTTGTATTAGCTTAAGACCCTTCAAACATTAATGTGATAGATATATTAAAGACTGTTTTACAAAAGGATGGAACTGTTTTACTTTCAAAGTCGTATTATAGTGATATCTGTTATGTATGGATTTCGACTCTCACCGGTTTATTTCTTCTTTTACACGTGCTTTTTAAACTTCCTGTTTAAACATACACAAGTTTCTAAATTGTTTTTTAAGTGAATTAAACTTATTTTAACAATCATGAAGCGTTCTAGAATCATTAACAAGCAGTTTCAGCTTCTGTTTGATGATGGAAAACAGGTTTTTCCAAGAAAATACCACAAACGACCGCACAGGATTTGAAATTACCGGAGTTTCATTAGACCTTTTCTAACAGTTACAAAAAGTTTTTTTACCTAAAATTTCGTGGGGAGAAGGGGGTGCGGACTATGTACCACTGCGAACTATACAAGCCTTTCTACGGTAGTTCTATTTCAAAATTGATCTGCATGGGTGGAAAGACCTTCAATTGTTCTCTGAACAATTGGTTTTTTAATTATTATAATTATTTTTTTTTTTTCTTCCGCCTAATTTTTTTCTTGCGTAGTATTGTTGTTTCATAAGATGTCGCTTAGATATTTGGTATATGATATCGAACAGTATATACGCTCTGAGACTACTATAACACAGAGATTGGTCACTATAGATTTATCGGATTATCTGAGTCTCCGGTAGTTAGCTACGTTATTTTAACGTAGTTTCGTATTCGACCGTAGCAGACGACATATATCACCTATCACTGAGAATACTATAACAGTATCGGATATTATTATTTTTCTTTTAAAAATAATTTAAAAACAAAATTGAATTAATCAAAAAAAAAAAGAACATAGTTTTTATCTTTCAAATGCAGTTATCTCTATTCATATTTAAATTTTTGTTTTTAATCATTAATAATTTGTTAATAGTTTGTTATTATGCGGCCACTCTTGAAAATGTGAATGTGATTAATCTTATCAATCTTACAGTTACATTGTTTTGCTACACGTCCGTTAATTGTATCGAATATACAAATATTTTACCTGTAAAGACAGGTAGGCTCAAAAGCATGGGAGATGAATTTTGTTTCACAGCTGGGTGCCCAAGGTACACGAGGCTCCGTTTATTGCAGTAAACTTTTATTCTATACTTGTAAGGTATTTCACTGCTGAGTGCCCATTATACATGTTTATTGTAGTAAACCTAGTCAAATATCGTCGGTGCACTTGTGGTAGGATTCAGGAGGGTGTGGATGGGGTTTTATAGAATGGAGAAATAGGGGCAAAAAAAGTATAGAATGGAGAAAAATGGACCGACAAATAAAGAATAGAGAACAGAAAATAATAAGTTATTAAGATTTAAAAAATAGAGAAAAATGGCATAGAAATTATAGGAAATAAAGAACCCCCATCCAGACCCTCATTAAGATTATCCAACGTAAATTTTTTTTTTCAACAAGTTTCAACCCCCCCCCCCCCCCCCCCACACTTTTTTTTAAATTTCCGTCTGATAATTAGGTCAAGTTTTTGCAAACAATGTAATAAGCGGCGATCACAGAAGAGAGAAAAAAAATTCATTAAAGGTAATTGAGTAATTTCCTTACGTAACAGATCAGCAAAGAGGTTATAACTGCAATGGATACATAAAGCAAACATAAGCCCTACAAATTATATATATATGTTCCCAAAATATCGCCGGCATTTTCATTTTCCAATTCACAATGTCCAGTAACATTGATTTTTTATCTTGGGATGATAGTGATCTCAATCTTGATCTTTTACGTGGTGAATATACTGCATCAGATATTGAATCTGAGGATGACTATACGTCCCTGCTGCAAAGACTGCAAAAAACTACAAAAACTCCAAAAGAAGCACCAACCGCAAGTACATGTAAATCAGAACGAAGAAGCTTCAAAATTACGTGACTGAATAATCAAATTATCTCTATGTTAACATAAATAGAACCACATTAGTGTAAATTACGATGACATTTTTTCAACACCAGAAATATGTGCCCTCTTTCAAAATCCCAGACAAGAAATTTTGTGCTTCAATAAAGAGCCGTAAAGTTTTTGAAAATTTGAATATTGTCTATTGTTAAAGTGTCGTATGTTTTAGTTATATCGCTATGCTTTTTGTAACCCTAATAATTGAGCAACTCAGATGAAAAGAGTTGTGATTTGCTTTAGTTTTTTTAGCCACAGCAAATATAAATGTGCTTGTTCAATGTTTGGTGACAAACCATGTTAATTGTTGTCGGCATGATGCTTTGTAAATAGGTTCCCTATAACATTTTTTTGTTGAGTAACTGCTGATAGTTTACCATGTGAAAATTCTGAGAAGCCAAAAATAATGCGGAATGTATAAATACGTAGCAATGTCAGATCTAAACAAGAATGTTAAATATGATAGCATATATTGATGTCACCTTTCTGTAAATTCAACTTTGATTCACAACTGCTTGTCAATGGCAAATATTTCATGTACAGTCAGCCTGATTAAACTGAAATGAACTATTTTCAAATTATGTTTAAAGTTTGTTTTTATGTTATGTCGTTACACCAATGTCCCATGCTAGTGGTGGTGATGAGCGCCTAAAAATATTTAACATTGTCACATTCTTTATGTGCCCCTCTCAAAGTCAGGAGCCTGTAATTCAATGGTTGCTGTTGGTTCATGTCCGTCATATTTGAATTTTCGTAAATTGCTTTGTTATTGTAGACACTTCGTTTTCTCTAGTGAATTGTTATATATTTTCAATGTCAGGGACTTTTGAAGCTGACTGCACGGTATAGGTTTTCTCATTGTTGAAGGTAATTACGGTGCATTCCAATAACTTACATCCACTTCATTGAACTTCATTTGGACTAAAGGAGTTGTCTGATGATCATTAGCAAAAATATATAAAAATCTCCTTAAAGTTTGCTTCAAGTGGCTATTCCTTTAATATATAAAGATGTGTGGTTACTTGTTTTTTTTTCTGTCATTGAACTGTTATCCAAACTGAGCGTGTTAGTGAATTTCTGCATTCCTGTCTTAGTTTTAATGTATATAATAATAAAAATGTATATTCAAAGACTTAAATATTTATTTCTCCATGTAAGACAAGCATGACAAATTCAATGAAATTAAAAAAATACTAAAAAAAGTCATTTTCTCCTGTAGTACTTCTCCCTTCTTCTAATGCGTGATTTCTTTCTGGGGGTATTCCTACAATAAAGAATATATTATAAATAAAAAGAAATAATCTTTGTCAAGTTTATAGCATAGGCAATTCATTAATTTTTAAGACAGTAATCTGAGACTTGAGACTCAGCAGTAATTGACCAATCATGTCAATATGGATCAAAATAGTTCAACTGATAAAGGATGCAGACCAAAGGTGCATGTACTTTTTACATCATGTTTGGGTCAATTATTTAAAAAAAATACGTCTATTTAGGAACTCATGATGTACTGGTATTTCACATGGTGACACATTTTCATTGCATAATATTATTATACTAGCATGTATAGACTGCATATATATTATCAAGGAACCAAACATAAATCTAAATTTCTTTCACTAACAATACAAATTCACCTATCAGACCTCATGTTGTGTGTGTGCAACTTGTCTCGTGTGTTTCTCAGTTCTGCAGCGGGAACTTACTGATACAGAAAAATTGGAATTTCATATAATTACAAATTTTACATCATTACATCGGTTAATTACTAAGGCTTGCACATACATTATCCGGAAAACAGATTGTTCATCTGAATGTAAGTTATGGGTGAGTTGCTCATTGACCCTGTCCCACGGACTGGTAATAACTCGAGGTTACTTTCCGGTTTGGTCGGTAAATTCAAGTCTATAACTGCACTTATTTTATTTAAAGTGCTTATAAACCAACATTTATGAACATGTCAAATCTTATATTCACACTTACCGGAACATAACACTCTTTATAAATCCACATTTGTTAATTATTATTTTCTCTTTCGCTGTCGAAAATGGCGGTCGAATCCTTCTTGTCAATCATTGCGAGTCACGTGCCGAGTCACGTGATCGAAGACTTACAATTAATTACTATTTGACTGGTCAGTACGGGAAGTGACCAATCTCTGTGTTATAGTAGTCTCAGATACGCTTTTGAAACTGACAACCGCTTAACCGAATACTTTACTTTGTAAGAGTTATCTCCCCAAACACTGTTTTTCTTGTGGCCACTACTCCTTCGCAACGGTAAAAGATTACGACAAATTTATTTTACCAAATTGCTCGCTATATCTTCAGGATGTTGAGTTTGGTTTTCACCGAAGCGTTCTGGAGACTCCATATGAGAGTTATTCCCCCTTATGTATTTGATATAAGTGATATGCGTTTCTAACTGGTAAACCATAAGTGATATTTGCCTGGGGTCTTTGGATTTGAGGTCCTTGGTCCAAAAAAAAGAAAATTAGGTCAAGGTCAAAGGTCAAGGTCATATTCTAAATTTTTAATTTTGGCTTATTCTCACTTCTTTTCAAAAACCGTATAAGATATTGACAACATATTATTACTAAATTGTTAGTTGCGACATGTCGTAACACATACATTTTGGTTTAAAGGGTGCGCTAACATTAAATAAGAGTTTTCTCCCCTCTTGTATTTAAAAATACGCATATGGTGATATAACTCATTAACTATATATAATTAAGACCTAGGGTCTTTTGATTTGAGGTCCTTGGATAATGACCTTGAAATTGATCTCAAGGTCATAGGTAAATTTGACGTTCTAGATTTTGACCTTTGATTTTTCCTCATATGTATACATGATAAAGACATGGGACTTTTTGCATTAGGTTGCAAGCCATTTGACCTTGAAAAATCCAACTGGGAGTGACCTTGTGTAAACCGGAAGTAGCTATTTTTTATACTTATTTAATATAAAAGTATATAGAACCATATATTTTTGGAATCAGTGTCAAGTAAACATTCAAATTATACCGGAAATAACATTTTTCAAACCGGAAGTGACAAATTATCTCCCTTATTTAAAAAAAGATGTATAGAAACCATATATTTTTGGAATCAGTGTACAATAAGCTATCATTTGACGATGGAAATGACATTTTAAACCAAATTTTAATATTTTCATATAAAAATAGATCTTTATGGGTGGAAAGACCTTCAATTGTTCTCTGAACAATTGGTTTTTATACGATCGCAAAAATTTTTGCGGTTGTATATTGGTATGACGTTGGCGTCGTCGTCCGGCATCATCTGAAGACACATTGGTTTTCGCACTCTAACTTTAGTTTAAGTGAATGGATCTCTATGAAATTTTACCATAAGGTTTAATACCACAAAAGGAAGGTTGGGATTGATTTTGGGGGTTATGGTACCAACAGTTAAGGAATTAGGGGCCAAAAAGGGGCCAAAAATAAGCATTTTTGTAACTTCCAGATATAACTTGTGTGTTAGTGTATGGATCTCTCTGACATTGTACCACAAGGTTCCATATCACAAAGGAAATGCTGGGATTGATTTTGGGGGTAATTGCCTCAAAATATTAGGAATTAGGGGCAAAAAAAGGGGCAAAAAACAAGCATTTTTCTAGTTTCATGACAATAACTTGTGTGAAAGTGTATGGATCTTTCTGAAATTGTACTACAAGGTTCCATATCACAAAAGGAAAGTTGGAATTGAGTTTGGGGGTAATTGCCCGAAATGTTTAGGAATAAGGGGCCAAAAAGGGGCCAAAAATAAGCATTTTTCTAGTTTCCAGACAATAACTTGTGTTTAAGTGTATGGATCTCTCTGAAATTGTACTACAAGGTTCCATATCACACAGGGAATGCTGGGATTGATTTTGGTGGTAATTGCCTCAAAATTTTAGGAATTAGGGGCAAAAAAAGGGGCAAAAAACAAGCATTTTTCTAGTTTCATGACAATAACTTGTGTGTAAGTGTTTGGATATTTCTGAAATTGTACTACAAGGTTCCATATCACAAAGGGAAAGCTGGAATTGAGTTTGGGGGTAATTGCCCGAAACGTTTAGGAATTGGGGGCCAAAAAGGGGCCAAAAAACACATTTTTCTAGTTTCCAGACAACAACTTGTGTTCAAGTGTATTGATCTCTCTGAAATTGTACTGCAAGGTACCATACCGCAAAGGGAAGGCTGGGATTGGAGTTGGGGGTGATGAATCATAAGGGGGTTCAAAAAATTTGGGGGGGGGGATTTTTGGTTTTTTTTCCTTTTTTTTCTTTTTTTCCTTTTTTTTTTCTTTTAAAATTTTCCATTTTAAGTTGGTTATTTCTGATTAATATTTAAAAGCAAATAAACATGATATGGTAGGAGATACACACCAAACAGGATGTGTAAATTTATATATAATTAGTATTCTGCAATAGCAAGAAATTTTCAATTGCACAGTATTGCACAATAGCAAGAAATCTTCAATTGCACAGTATTGCGCAATAGCAAGAAATCTTCAATTGCACAGTATTGCGCAATAGCAAGAAATATCCAATAGCACAATATTGCGCAATAGCAAGAAATTGTCAATTGTGCAGTATTGCGCAATAGCAAGAAATATTCAATTGCACAGTATTGTGCAAAAGAAGATACTTCATATAAATTGCTTATTTCTTGACCAATTTCAATGGGGTTTTATTCTTGAATTCTTGGGGTTCTTTAATATGCTGAATCTAACCGTGTATTAAGTTTTTGGATTTTGGGCCCTGTTTTTAAATTGGTCCACATTGAGGTCCAAAGGGTCCAAAATTAAACTTTGTTTAATTTTATCAAAAATTGAATTATTGGGGTTCTTTGATATGCCAAATCTAATCGTGTATTTAGATTCTTAATTTTTGGTTCCGTTTTCAAATTGGTCTACATTCAGGTCCAAAGGGTCCAAAATTAAACTAAGTTTGATTTTAATAAAAATTGAATTCTTAGGGTTCTTTGATATGCTGAATCCAAACATGTATTTAGATTTTTGATTATGGGCCCAGTTTTCAAGTTGGTCCAAATCGGGGTCCAAAATTAAACTTTGTTTGATTTCAACAAAAATTGAATATATGGGGTTCTTTGATATGCTGAATCTAACCATGTATTTAGATTTTTGATTTTTGGGCCCCGTTATCAACTTTGTCCACATTGAGGTCAAAAGGGTCCAAAATTAAACTTTGTTTGATTTCATCAAAATTGAATTCTTGGGGTTCTTTGATATGCTGAATCTAACCATGTATTTAGATTTTGGATATTGGACCATAATAGGTGAATGTCCAATTTAAAATTTTTAAGTTCTTAGACCACATTCATTCTGTGTCAGAAACCTATGCTGTGTCAAATATTTAATCACAATCCAAATTCTGAGCTGTATCAAGCTTGAATGTTGTGTCCATACTTGCCCCAACTGTTCAGGGTTCGACCTCTGTGGTCGTATCAAGCTGCGCCCTGCGGAGCATTTTATTAATTATTATTATTTTTTTTTTCTTCCGCCTAATTTTGTTCTCGCGTAAAATTTTTGTTTCGCAAGATGTCGCTTAGATATCTCTTATATAGTATCATACAGTTTATGCGCTTTTTATTTTCACCCATTCTAAGCCGAACAATTTTCTTTGTAGGAGTTATCTCCCCGAACACTGGTTTCCTTGTGACTGCATCTCCTCCGTAACTGTAAAAGAAAGCGACAAATTTATTTTACCAAATGGCTCGCTATATCCTCAGGATATTTTGTCCAATTTTGACGGAAGCGATACGAAGACTCCATATGAGAGTCATTTCCCCTAATGCATTTGAAATAAGTGATATGCATTTGTAACTGGTAAACCATAAGTGATAGAGACCTAGGGTCTGTTGATTTGAGGTCCTTGGTCCTAAAGAATAGAAAACTAGGTCAAGGTCAAAGGTCAAGGTCATGTTGTGATTTTTTACATTAGGTTCATATCGCTCCTTCCTAGAAAGAGTTATAGATATCGACAAAACAATTTAACCAAAAAGTTTGTCGCAACACGTGTTTACTAGAAATTTTTTGTCGAAATGGTACGCGTCATTTTATTGCAGGGTCAATGTCCCTGTTATGGTCGAATCAACAAATTACTTTCAAAACTTCAAACTTTGCAGCTATCATGTTGTAAATGTTTCTTATCTCAATAATGAACCACAGTCTACCACTACATTCCCCCCCTCCTTTTTTTTCAACTGATTTTTTTTTTAGTTATCCCATTTCAAAGAAAAGAAAAAAAGATCGCTTTTAGTTCCATACATTATACTGTAAAATGCTAATCCTTCTTATGTACAAATTTCTTTCTGAAATAGAAATCCATCCCTGCAAAAATCTGCTCCAATTCATGTATTTTCTGAAATTAATCGATGAGGCACGTGCGGTCCGCTTGATTGCGAAATTAAAATCAATGTATTACTGAAATCCTACACTCAAATTTCTAAACATGCATTAAAATACAAATCTGTGCTCCCGTAAACATGTGTACGTAATATGTATGCATGATCCGACAACAATGACCTGTACAAAATAAAAACAATAGTTATTGTGTTTCTTTGATCAATACACATGTGCTCTGTTCAACGGTCTCCCCTGAAAAGAAATTTATATTCTAACTCCAGACATATATATTCGAGGGTCACGTGACTTCACAACACCATCTCGCGCGCGGACCTAAATTTAGAATAAAACATTGCATATCCAAATAAGGAAAATAAAACTTCCAAGATAAAATTTACTCCGTTTTCCTACAAATTCAATCAAAATGCATACACAACAAATAGATGAAAAATGGAAGTCCGAGGTAACATAGAAACTAGAGAAAATTTATAAACGAATGATGCTAGGATCAATTTTTATGAGGACATCTCAGGCGTCCGTTTAGCTGTGCGGGATGTCTAAGTACGCAGTCACGTTCGGTCAGAATATAGGCGTTATTTAAGTTAGCTGCGTCCCACAGAGAAAGTGCCATGCAATCAATCAATCAATCAATCGACCGACCGACCAACCAACCAACCAACAAAGCAAGCAAAAAACCAATTAATCATGTTTCGGAGGGGAAAGACCGTTTAACAATTATTTTTAAAACAATTGATTTATATTTATTATTATTATTATTTTTTTCTTCCGCCTTATTTTGTTTTCACATAATATTTTTGTTTCACAAGATGTCGCTTAGATATTTCTTATATAATATCATACAGTTTATGCGCTTTTTATTTTCACCCATTCTAAGCCGAACAATTTTCTTTGTAGGAGTTATCTCCCCAAACACTGTTTTCCTTGTGACTGCATCTCCTCTGTAACCGTAAAAGAAAGCGACAAATTTATTTTACCAAATTGCTCGTTATATCCTCAGGATGTTTTGTCCAATTTTGACCGAAGCGATACGTAAACTCCATATGAGAGTTATTTCCCCTTCTGTATTTGACATAAGGGATATATAAATGTATAGCATGAATGGTAAGTGATAGAGACCTAAGGTATATTGATTTGAGTTCCTTGGTCCATTTAAATGAAATTGAGGCCAAGGTCAAAGGTCAAGGTCATATTCTAAATTTGGACTTTTCCTTGTTATTTGATCTCCTCTGTCACTTTTAAAGATACAAATTAAAGAACAAGTGCAAAATGTTTGCCTAATTGTGATTAAGATATGAAACATTTGGTCTGAAACAATCCAATGACATCTTATGGGAGTTATTGTCCCTGAAATGATTCAATATAAGGTTAATTAATTATTACTCCAACTTGGTACATGATAAAGCCATAGGGTCTTTTGCAAACTGTTTGTTGACATATGACCTTGAAAAATGTCAACCGGAAGTGACCTTGAGTGAACCGGAAGTAGTATTTTTTGCACTTATTTCATGGAAAAGTACATAGAAACCATATATTTTTTGAATGATCATAGGTTAACCTATCTTTTGAGACCGGAAGTGACATTTTTATAAACTGGAAGTAGCATATTATCTTCCTTATTACAGGCATAAGTATATACAAACTATATATTTTTGGAATCAGTGTGAATAAAGCTATCATATGAGACCGGAAGTGACATTTTCTAAACCGGAAGTTGGCAATTATCTTTCTTATTTCAGGCAAAAGTATATAGAAACCATTTATTAATTGAATCAGTATGAAGAAATCTATACTTTGATGCTATTAATAACTTTGAGTAAACCAGAAGTAGCTTCCTATCAATTATTTAGAAAATTGATGTGGAAAGACCTTCAATTGTTCTTTGAACAATTGGTTTTTATACGACAGCAAAATAATTTTTGTGGTCGTATATTGGTATGACGTTGGCGTCGTCGTCGTCGTTGTCGGCTTCGTCCTGCGTCGTCCAAAGACACATTGGTTTTCGCACTCTAACTTTAGTTTAAGTAAATGGATCTCTATGAAATTTTACCACAAGGTTCAATACCACAAAAGGAAGGTTGGGATTGATTTTGGGGGTTATGGTACCAACAGTAAAGGAATTAGGGGCCAAAAAGGGGCCAAAAATAAGCATTTTTGTAACTTCCAGACATAACTTGTGTGTTAGTGTATGGATCTCTCTGACATTGTACCACAAGGTTCCATATCACAAAAGGAATGCTGGGATTGATTTTGGGGGTAATTGCCTCAAAATTTTAGGAATTAGGGGCCAAAAAAGGGGCAAAAAACAAGCATTTTTCTAGTTTCATGACAATAACTTGTGTGTAAGTGTATGGATCTTTCTGAAATTGTACTACAAGGTTCCATATCACAAAGGGAAAGCTGGAATTGAGTTTGGGGGTAATTGCCGAAACGTTTAGGAATTGGGGACCAAAAAGGGGCCAAAAATAAGCATTTTTTTAGTTTCCAGACAATAACTTGTGTTCAAGTGTATGGATCTCTCTGAAATTGTACTGCAAGGTACCATACCACAAAGGGAAGGCTGGGATTGATGATGGGGTAATTGCCTCAATATTTTAGGAATTAGGGGCCAAAAAGGGGCAAAAAACAAGCATTTTTCTAGTTTCAGGACAATAACTTGTGTGTAAGTGTATGGATCTTTCTGAAATTGTACTACAAGGTTCCATATCACAAAGGGGAAGCTGGGTTTGAGTTTGGGGGTAATTGCCCTAAACGTTTAGGAATTTGGGGCTAAAAAGGGGCCAAAAAACACATTTTTATACGACCGCAAAAATTTTTGCGGTCGTATATTGGAATGACGTTGGCGTCGTCGTCGTCGTCGTCCGGCGTCGTCCGAAGACACATTGGTTTTCGCACTCTAACTTTAGTTTAAGTGAATGGATCTCTATGAAATTTTACCATAAGGTTCAATACCACAAAAGGAAGGTTGGGATTGATTTCGGGGGTTATGGTACCAACAATTAAGGAATTAGGGGCCAAAAAGGGGCCAAAAATAAGCATTTTTGTAACTTCCAGACATAACTTGTGTGTTAGTGTATGGATCTCTCTGATATTGTACCACAAGGTTCAATATCACACAGGGAATGCTGGGATTAATTTTGGCGGATATTGCCTCAAAATATTAGGAATTAGGGGCCAAAAAAGGGGCAAAAAACAAGCATTTTTCTAGTTTCATGACAATAACTTGTGTGTTAGTGTATGGATCTTTCTGAAATTGTACTACAAGGTTCCATATCACAAAGGGAAAGCTGGAATTGAGTTTGGGGGTAATTGCCCAAAACATTTAGGAATAAGGGGCCAAAAATAAGCATTTTTCTAGTTTCCAGACAAAAACTTGTGTTCAAGTGTATGGATCTCTCTGAAATTGTACCACAAGGTTCCATATCACACAGGGAATGCTGGGATTGATTTTGGGGGTAATTGCCTCAAAATATTAGGAATTAGGGGCCAAAAAATGGGCAAAAAACAAGCATTTTTCTAGTTTCAGGACAATAACTTGTGTGTAAGTGTATGGATCTTTCTGAAATTGTACTACAAGGTTCCATATCACAAAGGGAAAGCTGGAATTGAGTTTGGGGGTAATTGCCCAAAACGTTTAGGAATAAGGGGCCAAAAATAAGCATTTTTCTAGTTTCCAGACAATAACTTGTGTTCAAGTGTATGGATCTCTCTGAAATTGTACTGCAAGGTACCATACCACAAAGGGAAGGCTGGGATTGAGTTTGGGGGTGATGAATCATAAGGGGGTTCAAAAAATTTGGGGGGGGGGATTGTTTTTTTTTTCCTTTTTTTTCTTTTTTTCCTTTTTTTTCTTTTAAAATTTTCCATTTTAAGTTGGTTATTTCTGTTTTATATTTAAAAGCAAATAATAATGATATGGTAGGAGATACACACCAAACAGGATGTGTAAATTATTATAAAATAAGTATTGTGCAATAGCAAGAAATTTTCAATTGCACAGTATTGCACAATAGCAAGAAATCTTCAATTGCACAGTATTGCGCAATAGCAAGAAATCTTCAATTGCACAGTATTGTGCAATAGCAAGAAATATCCAATAGCACAATATTGCGCAATAGCAAGAAATTGTCAATTGTACAGTATTGCGCAATAGCAAGAAATATTCAATTGCACAGTATTGTGCAAAAGAAGATACTTCGTATAAATTGCTTATTTATTGACCAATTTCAATGGGGTTTTATTCTTGAATTCTTGGGGTTCTTTAATATGCTGATTCTAACTGTGTATTAAGCTTTTGGATTTTGGGCCCCGTTTTTAAATTGGTCCACATTGAGGTCCAAAGGGTCCAAAATTAAACTTTGTTTGATTTCATCAAAAATTGAATTATTGGGGTTCTTTGATATGCAGAATCTAACCGTGTATTTAAATTCTTAATTTTTGGTTCTGTTTTCAAATTGGTCTACATTAAGGTCCAAAGGGTCCAAAATTAAACATGTATTTAGATTTTTGATTATGGGCCCAGTTTTCAAGTTGGTCCAAATCGGGGTCCAAAATTAAACTTTGTTTGATTTCAACAAAAATTGAATATATGGGGTTCTTTGATATGCTGAATCTAACCATGTATTTTGATTTTTGATTTTTGGGCCCCATTATCAACTTTGTCCACATTGAGGTCAAAAGGGTCCAAAATTAAACTTTGTTTGATTTCATCAAAAATTGAATTCTTGGGGTTCTTTGATATGCCGAATCTAACCATGTATTTAGATTTTGGATATTGGACCATAATAGTTGAATGTCCAATTTAAAAATTTTAAGTTCTTAGACCACATTCATTCTGTGTCAGAAACCTATGCTGTGTCAAATATTTAATCACAATCCAAATTCAGAGCTGTATCAAGCTTGAATGTTGTGTCCATACTTGCCCCAACTGTTCAGGGTTTCGACCTCTGCGGTCGTATCAAGCTGCGCCCTGCGGAGCATTTTATTCTAGTTTCCAGACAATAACTTGTGTTCAAGTGTATGGATCTGTTATAACAGGAGATCTTAACATCGTTCAAGACCGAGAGTTAAAATCATTCCTCAGTAAAGGACCTAAATATCGTCCCCCGTCAATTATTAATTGGAATGAGTGTCGTAATATCATCCACGACTCACTCCATACTTACTGTTTGAAATGGATAAAACGGGAAAAAGCTGACAAAAAATCTTCAAGCCATTGTTCCACTACTAAAGTGTCTATACTTCTTACCAGTACACTTGGTACAATCAAAAACCTGATAATAAATTGTTCAAATAAGGCCTTCGAAAATAGTGGAATTAATTACTTTTGGAGTGTCAAGAACTCGTTGGAAGTACTTGATAAATTGCATGCATATATTGGTGATTTTGAATCTGTTCAAAGTTTTGATTTTTCTACCCTATATACCACATTGCCTCACATTCTCATTAAGAAAAAATTCACACACCTAATTAAATGGGCATTTAAAAAGTCAGAATGTGAATATATATGTTCAAACTCTTTTAGGCCATTTTTTAGTAGCAATAAACAAAAAAACTATGTCAATTGGACATGCTTTGATACTATATATGCCCTTGAATTTTTACTAGATAACATTTTTGTTCGCTTTGGAGATTCCGTATATCGTCAGGTTATCGGAATTCCAATGGGGACTAACTGTGCACCACTTATTGCGGACCTTTTTTTGTATTGCTATGAGTTACAATTTATGACAAAAATTAGCAAAGACCGATCGAAACAACATCTGATACACAAATTTAATAATACTTTTAGATATTTGGATGATATTTTGGCTCTCAATAATGACGACTTCAGTATGTATACTAAAGAAATTTATCCTGTTGAACTTACTTTAAATAAAGCTAATACTGACAATGACCACTGCCCTTTCCTCGATCTTGATATCTACTGTATATCATTAACGGAAAGCTTAATACTAAAATATATGATAAAAGAGATGATTTTTCATTTCCTATCGTTAATTATCCATTTTTAGATGGTGACGTTTCTTGTCACCATCTTACGGTGTTTATATATCTCAACTTGTACGATTCGCTCGTGTATGTAACAATGTTTTAGATTTTAACGAGAGAAATTTATGTATTACTGAAAAATTATTACACCAGGGTTTTCAATATCACAAACTAGCCAAAACATTTACTAAATTTTATCATCGGTATAAGGACATCATTCGTAAATATAGCTCAACAAGCAGACTTCTTATACGTTCAGGTATTTCACATCCAATTTTTTATGGAAATATTCTTTATAAAGCACAAAAATGTCAGTATTCACCTCTGAAGCTAACAAAACCTTTAAATAGACTTATTAAGAAGGGATATAGTTACGATACTGTTGTCAGGTCATTAAAGATTGCATATTTTGGCGTTAATATTGATTCACTTATAGGGTCTTTGCATCGGCACTAAACACATTTATTTAAAAACCAGTTGTTGGCATGACACGGGTTATGTTCTTCTCATATATGTTATGATGGTATGATACTAAACCCCTAACGGGAAGGATTGTGCCTGATATTCATATGATGAAGACATAATCTTCCAATCAGTTGAATTGAAGTCTGGAGCTGGCATGTCAGTTAACTGCTAGTAGTCTGTTGTTATTTATGTATTTTTGTCATTTTGTTTATTTTCTTTGGTTACATCTTCTGACATCAGACTCGGACTTCTCTTGAACTGAATTTTAATGTGCGTATTGTTATGCGTTTACTTTTCTACATTGGCTAGAGGTATAGGGGGAGGGTTGAGATCTCATAAACATGTTTAACCCCGCCGCATTTTTGCGCCTGTCCCAAGTCAGGAGCCTCTAGGCTTTGTCAGTCTTGTATTATTTTTATACGACCGCAAAAAAAATTTTGTGGTCGTATATTGGTATGACCTTGGCGTCGTCGTCGTCGTCCGGCGTCGTCCAAAGACCCATTGGTTTTCGCACTCTAACTTTAGTTTAAGTGAATGGATCTCTATGAAATTTTACCACAAGGTTCAATACCACAAAAGGAAGGTTGGGATGATTTTGGGGGTTATGGTACCAACAGTAAAGGAATAAGGGGCCAAAAAGGGGCCAAAAATAAGCATTTTTGTAACTTCCAGACATAACTTGTGTGTTAGTGTATGGATCTCTTTGACATTGTACCACAAGGTTCCATATCACAAAAGGAATGCTGGGATTGATTTTGGGGGTAATTGCCTCAAAATATTAGGAATTAGGGGCCCAAAAAGGGGCAAAAAAACAAGCATTTTTTCTAGTTTCATGACAATAACTTGTGTGTAAGTGCATGGATCTTTCTGAAATTGTACTACAAGGTTCCATATCACAAAGGAAAAGCTGGAATTGAGTTTGGGGGTAATTGCTGAAACGTTTAGGAATTGGGGGCCAAAAAGGGGCCAAAAATAAGCATTTTTCTAGTTTCCAGACAATAACTTGTGTTCAAGTGTATGGATCTCTCTGAAATTGTACTGCAAGATACCATTCCACAAAGGGAAGGCTGGGATTGATGATGGGGGTAATTGCCTCAATATTTTAGGAATGAGGGGCCAAAAAGGGGCAAAAAACAAGCATTTTTCTAGTTTCAGGACAATAACTTGTGTGTAAGTGTATGGATCTTTCTGATATTGTACTACAAGGTTCCATATCACAAAGGGAAAGCTGGGTCTGAGTTTGGGGGTAATTGCCCTAATTGTTTAGGAATTTGGGGCCAAAAAGGGGCCAAAAAACACATTTTTCTAGTTTCCAGACAATAACTTGTGTTCAAGTGTATGGATCTCTCTGAAATTGTACTGCAAGGTACCATACCACAAAGGGAAGGCTGGGATTGAGTTTGGGGGTGATGAATCATAAGGGGGTTCAAAAAATTTGGGGGGGGGGGGGGTTTTCCTTTTTTTTTTCTTTTAAAATTTTCCATTTTAATTTGGTTATTTCTGATTTATATTTAAAAGCAAATAATAATGATATGGTAGGAGATACACACCAAACAGGATGTGTAAATTATTATATAATAAGTATTGTGCAATAGCAAGAAATCTTCAATTGCACAGTATTGCGCAATAGCAAGAAATATCCAATAGCACAATATTGCGCAATAGCAAGAAATTGTCAATTGTACAGTATTGCGCAATAGCAAGAAATATTTAATTGCACAGTATTGCGCAAAAGAAGATACTTCGTATAAATTGCTTATTTCTTGACCAATTTCAATGGGGTTTTATTCTTGAATTCTTGGGGTTCTTTAATATGCTGAATCTAACCGTGTATTTAGTTTTTGGATTTTGGGCCCCGTTTTTAAATTGGTCCACATTGAGGTCCAAAGGGTCCAAAATAAAACTTTGTTTGATTTCATCAAAAATTGAATTATTGGGGTTCTTTGATATGCCGAATCTAACCGTGTATTTAGATTCTTAATTTTTAGTTCCGTTTTCAAATTGGTCTACATTAAGGTCCAAAGGGTCCAAAATTAAACTTAGTTTGATTTTAACAAAAATTGAATTTTTAGTGTTCTTTGATATGCTGAATCTAAACATGTATTTAGATTTTTGATTATGGGCCCAGTTTTCAAGTTGGTCCAAATCTGGGTCCAAAATTAAACTTTGTTTGATTTCAACAAAAATTGAATATATGGGGTTTTTTGATATGCTGAATCTAACCATGTATTTAGATTTTTGGGCCCCGTTATCAACTTTGTCCACATTGAGGTCAAAAGGGTCCAAAATTAAACTTTGTTTGATTTCATCAAAAATTGAATTCTTGGGGCTCTTTGATATGCTGAATCTAACCATGTATTTAGATTTTGGATATTGGACCATAATAGGTGAATGTCCAATTTAAAATTTTTAAGTTCTTAGACCACATTCATTCTGTGTCAGAAACCTATGCTGTGTCAAATATTTAATCACAATCCAAATTCAGAGCTGTATCAAGCTTGAATGTTGTGTCCATACTTGCCCATACTGTTCAGGGTTCGACCTCTGCGGTCGTATCAAGCTGCGCCCTGCGGAGCATTTTATTGGTTCTGTTTTCAAATTGGTCTACATTAAGGTCCAAAGGGTCCAAAATTAAACATAGTTTGATTTTAACAAAAATTGAATTCTTAGGTTTCTTTGATATGCTGAATCTAAACATGTATTTAGATTTTTGATTATGGGCCCAGTTTTCAAGTTGGTCCAAATCGGGGTCCAAAATTAAACTTCGTTTGATTTCAACAAAAATTGAATATATGGGGTTCTTTGATATGCTGAATCTAACCATGTATTTAGATTTTTGATTTTTGGGCCCTGTTATCAACTTTGTCCACATTGAGGTCAAAAGGGTCCAAAATTAAACTTTGTTTGATTTCATCAAAAATTGAATTCTTGGGGTTCTTTGATATGCTGAATCTAACCATGTATTTAGATTTTGGATATTGGACCATAACAGGTGAATGTCCAATTTAAAATTTTTAAGTTCTTAGACCACATTCATTCTGTGTCAGAAACCTATGCTGTGTCAAATATTTAATCACATTCCAAATGCAAAGCTGTATCAAGCTTGAATGTTGTGTCCATACTTGCCCCAACTGTTCAGGGTTCGACCTCTGCGGTCGTATCAAGCTGCGCCCTGCGGAGCATTTTATTAATTAGGTCTTTCCACTTTTCTGTGGAAAGACCTATTGGGTTTCTTCTGATTATTATTATTATTTTTTTCTTCTTCCGCCACTTTTTTCTGACGGTGCTTTTTTGTTTCGCAAGATGTTGCTTAGATTTTTTGCATATGATATCAAACAGTTATTACGATTTTGAAACTGACCCTGTTAAGCCGAACACTTTTTATTGTAAGAGTTATCTCCCCAAACACTGTTTTTCTTGTGTACAAATCTACTTCGCAACCGTTAAAGATTACGACAAAATTATTTCACCAATTTGCTTGTTATATCTTCAGGATCTTAAAAATAATTTTGACCGAAGCGGTCCGGAGACTACATATGGGAGTTATTTCCCCTTTTGTATTTTTAATAAGAAAAATGTAGTTGTAGCTTGTAAACCATAAGTGATAAAGACCTAGCGTCTTTTGATTTGAGATCCTTGGTCCAAAATAAAGCTAATAGGGTCAAGGTCAAAGGTCAAGGTCATTTCTAAATTTGGATTTTGGCTTATTTTCACCACTTTTCAAACACGATATAAGATATCGACAACATATTTTTACTTAATTGCAAGTTGCGACATGTCGTAACACATACATATTGGTTAAAAGGGTGCGCTTACATCAAATTAGAGTTTTCTTCCCTCTTTATTCAAAAATATGCATATGGTGATATAACTCATGAACCAAATATAATTAAGATCTAGGGTCTTTTGATTTGAGGTCCTTGGTTGATGACCTTGAAATTAAGCCCAAGGTCATAGATAAAATTGACGTTCTAGATTTTGACCTTTGCTTTTACCTCATTTGTATACATGATAAAGCCATGGGACTTTTTGCATTTAGTTGCAAGCCATATGACCTTGAAAAAGGAACCGGAAGTGACCCTGTGTAAACCGGAAGTAGCTATTTTTTTGTATTTTTTGAATGTAAAAGTATATAGAACCATATATTTTTGGAATCAGTGTCAATTTAACAGTTAATTAATACCGGAAGTAACCTTTTTCAAACCGGAAGTAATAAATTATCTCCCTTATTTAAAAAATATTGTATAGAAACCATATATTTTTGGAATCAGCGTACTATAAAGCTATCATTTGACGCTGTTAATGACATTTTAAACCGAATTTTTACTATTTTCATATCAAAATACTTGTTTTTTTGTGGAAAGACCTTCAATTGTTCTCTGAACAATTGGTTTTTAATTATTATTATTCTTCTTCTTCTTCCTCTTCCGCCGCTTTTAAATTTGAACTATCTGCACCCATTCTCCAAAACTGCTTGTCAGATTAACTTGGGGTTTCACAAATATGCTAGACTAACATGTCTAGTGGTGCAATCAGGGTTTTGTTTGTGCAAAGGGGTTTATAAAGGGGTACTTTGAGGGGCAAAAAGAAAGGAGGGTTTTACTATAGAACCCTATGGGATTTTATTTTTTTAAATTTTCAAATGATTATAAATTGAAAATTGTTTGTGATAGACACAATCTTTTTAATTGAAAATGTTCTAAATGATAAAGCACATTAAATGAAATACAGGGTTAGTCCCCAGGGGTCACCCCAACCCCCCTGCCATTTAAGAAAGTTCTAATATTTTGTAAATGGTCGAGATCCCTACCCCTAAACCATATATATTTTGGTTTGTCATGCTAAGATGGTTTGAATGATATACAGGGTTAGTCCGCAGGGGTCATCCCGACCCCCTGCCGTTTGAGAAAGTTCTAATATCTTGTAAATGGTCAAGATCCTCACCCCTAAACCATATATATTCTGGTTTGTCATGCTAAGATGGTTTGAATGATATACAGGGTTAGTCCCCAGGGGTCATCCCGACCCCCTGCCATTTGAGAAAGTTCTAATATCTTGTAAATGGTCGAGATCCCCACCCCTAAACCATATATATTCTGGTTTGTCATGCTAAGATGGTTTGAATGATATACAGGGTTAGTCCCCCGGGGTCATCCCGACCCCCTGCCATTTGAGAAAGTTCTAATATCTTGTAAGTGGTCAAGATCCCCACCCCTAAACCATATATATTCTGGTTTGTCATGCTAAGATGGTTTGAATGATATACAGGGTTAGTCCCCAGGGGTCATCCCGACCCCCTGCCATTTAAGAAAGTTCTAATATCTTGTAAGTGGTCAAGATCCCCACCCCTAAACCATATATATTCTGGTTTGTCATGCTAAGATGGTTTGAATGATATACAGGGTTAGTCCCCAGGGGTCATCCCGACCCCCTGCCATTTGAGAAAGTTCTTATATCTTGTAAATGGTTGAGATCCCCACCCCTAAACCATATATATTCTGGTTTGTCATGATAAAGCACATCAAATGAAATACAGGGTTAGTCCCCAGGGGTCACCCCCACCCCATGCCATTTAAGAAAGTTCTAATATCTTGTAAGTGGTCAAGATCCCCACCCCTAAACCATATATATTCTGGTTTCTCATGCGAAGATGGTTTGAATGATATACAGGATTAGTCCCCAGGGGTCACCCCCACCCCCTGCTATTTAAGAAGTTCTAATATCTTGTAAGTGGTCAAGATCAACACCCCTAAACCATATATATTCTGGTTTGTCATACCAAGATGGTTTGAATGATATACAGGGTTAGTCCCCAGGGGTCATCCTGACCCCCTGCCATTTGAGAAAGTCCTAATATCTTGTAAATGGTCGAGATCCCACCCCTAAACCATATATATTCCTGTTCATCATGTCTCGAACATTTGAATGACATATAAGGTCAGTCCCCAGGGGTTCCCCCCACCCCCAATGTTCTAATATCTTGTAAATGATTGAGATCCCCACCCCTAAACCATATATATTCCTGTTCGTCGTGTCTCAAACATTTGAATGAAGTATAGGGTCAGTCCCCAGGGGTTCTCCCCACCCCCAATGTTCTAGTATGTTGTAAATGGTCGAGATCCCACCCCTAAACCATATATATTCTGGTTTGTCATGCCAAGATGATTTGAATGATATACAGGGTTAGTCCCCAGGCATCACCAATGCATATAATTTTACTGGACCAAACCAATTTTCACTGGACTTTGTCCAATGTCAGGGGACCCTGGGAATTACGAATTATGGGAGCTTCGTTTGGGAGACTTCGTAACAGCATCCTGTTACAATCATTTCTTGTTCCTATTGAAAATTGAATTATTATGCCCCAGCCATATAGGAGAGGGCATAAAGTTTAACCCTTGTCCATCTGTACCTCCATCTGTTTGTGCGTCCGTCCGTCCGGTCTTGTTAGCACTCTCACGTGTACAATTCTTGCCAGATTTTTATGAAACTTATATCATAGGTTCAGAGCTCCAGATAAGAATTCACAAATTGGGGTTTTTACCCAGCATTTTTTTATGTAATTGGGTGATAAAGTTTTTTAATTGCATTATCAATTCCAATTCACCCCTCAAGCAAATATCAAATTGGGTTTTTCACCACCAAGCTCCTTAATGTATTGGGTTTTTTCATCAACACAATATTGAATATTTAGGCATGTTATAATCACATTATATCAAACCCAGATGTGTTTCCATCTTAAATGTGTTTCTTTCTTTGTATATGTGCTTAGCTGTTTTATTTGGTTTATTCACTGACGAGCAATTGTACGTTTAATTTGTGTCCCGTTTTAAACGTTCTGTCAGTTTTGTATTTTCTCAAAACTTATGTAAACTGCAGCTGGTGTCACTAGTTGGACAGTAACTAATTGCCTTTCTAGATCCCGTATGATCACCCTACAGTTTATAGTTGGGGTAGATGTGGCTAAGTGTTTACATTTTTATGTAATATATATGAAATTTAAGTGCTGTAAGAAAGTTTTGCAAGTCCTTTCACCTATTTGCCAGATCTACTTTTTAATAAAAATAAAAAGTAGATCCCAGATTTAAGATACACCCCAAAACCTTGAGATTTATAGGGTGGTTTAATGATGGAGACCACATTCAACTTAAATTTACAAATAATTCTGCAACATCAAGTAAATAAATGACAATGTTATACTGCACTTGCCAATAAGACAACTATCTTAAGCATCCAGAACAATTAGACCAAAACAAAGAAAGTGTCAAGCTGCATAATTTGACGTAAAAAACGGATATGTGTATTCATTCATTAGCTGCGGAACCGTAGCTCTTGGGTCCTTATGTTATTTTTTGACTATTTGCGGACGATCTATGGTCCGCAAATAGTCAAAAAATAACATAAGGACCCAAGAGCTACGGTTCCGCAGCTATTCATTCATCAACTAAAATGAAAAAAAAATAATATATAAACTGTTTTTGTTTAATTCAATTTACATAAATCTGGGTTAAGTTGTCCCTTATCAGAACTTTTGGTTTCCGATGCTTTCCAACTACATATCATGTCATAATTGATTTGGCCTTTCACTTTTTCCAACTGATTTCGTTTTTGACGAAACCCCGTGTTTATCGTTCTATAGCAATGTTCTCGTACCTTCAAACACGCCCGTGCGTTCAATGGACGCTTCCTAAAATCACTAGCTGAGTCTTGTTATCATCATAACTTTCCCTCAGCTATGAAAAAGAAGCCGAAAACATGCTTCTATTCAATATTTTTATCGCACATTTACTTTCGTTTTAATTCATTGTATGTTAAGATAAATCCCGAGCAATTCGAATAAATATGACAGCATGTCACACGCTAATTGGATAAACTCCGAGAAGATCGAAATGTTTTCATAAACACGTGTACCTTTTGAGCAACGGAAAATTCCAACAGGGACCCATTATAGCTACTTGATGCAGGGCTCTATTTTAAGAACGAAAGGACATTTCCAATTATAAATATTATAAAAATAGATTTACGCGACGACTGTAATCAGATAAGGGTAAATAACGCAAACGATAGCGAATAAAAGCGTTAAGAACTCATGGTTTTGGCATATAATTGGGTTTTCCTTTGAATTAATTGGGTTATTGAACCCTGCAATGGGCAATTGCATTGGGTTTTTAATTATTTGTATTGCGTGATCACGCAAATACGCAGCTTATCTGGAGCTCTGTAGGTTTATATTAGCAATGTCTTGGACAAATTCGAAAGTTAGTGCCGATCATTTATTTTTTAAGGGAGTAATGCCCCTTGGAAACATTAATTATGTGGAAAATTGCATCGTTAGCCCTCTCATTTGTACAATTCTTGCCAGATTTTTTTGAAACTTATATCATAGGTTTATATCAGCAATGTCTTGGACAAATTCGAAAGTTAGTGCCGATCATTTATTTTTTAAGGAGTAATGCCCCTTGGAAACATTAATTATGTGGAAAATTGCATCTTTAGCGCTCTCATGTGTTCAATTCTCGCCATATTTTTATGAAACTTATATCATAGGTTTATATCAGCAATGTCTTAGACGAGTTTGAAAATCAGTGCGGATCAATTTATTATCAAAGAGTTATGTCCCTTGGAAACATTAAATATATATGGAAAATTGCTTTGTTAGCGCACTGGTGTACAGTTCTTGCCAGAATTTTATGAAACTTAAATCATAGCTTTATATTAGCAATGTCTTTGACAAGTTCAAAAATCAGTGCCGATCAATAATTTCTAAAAGAGTTATGCCCCTGGGAAATATTAATTATATGGAAAATTGCTTATGAGCGCACTGATGTGTACAAAGTAAAATCACAAAAATACTGAACTCCAAGGAAAATTCAAAAAGGAAAGTCTCTAATCAAATGGCAAAATCAAAAGCTCAAACACATCAAACGAATGGATAACAACTGTCATATTCCTGACTTGGTACAGGCATTTTCTTATGTAGAAAATGGTGGATTGAACCTGGTTATATGATGCAAAAATTTTGCGGTCGTATAATTGGTATCACGTCGTCGTCCGAAGACACATTGGTTTGCAGACAATAACTTTTGTTTAAGTGTATGGATTTCTTTGAAATTTTACCATAAGGTTTATGACCACAAAAGGAAGCTTGGGATTGATTTTGGGGGTTATGGTCCATACATGTGATGGACTGTGAAACTCAGATCAGGAGATTGGGAAATTTTGGTCAGGAGATTAGGACTCAGATCAGGAGGTTTTTAATCGACATAAATTTTGTCGTAAATGTGTAAATGTAACTGTGTGCTGTAAAAATTGTCTTTTAAAGTGTGTTTTCTTCAACTTTCCACCCAATGTATTATGTTTATAAGTACCCTTGTACTTATAAAGTTTCTCTATCTTTATATTCTACATGTTCAATCTAACTTTCATTTTTTTTAGTATGTTCTTTAAATATTTTACTTCATATCTTTTATAACATTATCCTTTTGAACAATCATTGCAATCAGAACATTTGTTTAACTATCTGCAATTGCAATTAGTTTCTATTTGAATATTCAGACACTCATTCAGTCTAAAAGAAATGGTCATAGTTATTATATGAATTTCAATTTAAGCCTTGAAAGGAAGTATAGAACCCTCAAATGATTTTCAAATTATTATTTTTTTATTTGTCCTAAGACATTTAAAATCATTTAATTACCATCCTTTTATCATTATTTGTTCAATTTATAACTTATTTATATTCTTTTAAAAATTTTCATTATTTAAAGGAAAGTAACTTAAAACAGGATAAATCAAGGGAAGTAACCCAATAAATACACAAAGTTTTTATTACACAACGGCAGTTAGCCTGAGGTAATAATCGTTGATAACCAGTATGTTTGACACCCAAGCTGACAAGTGAAGCCATATAATTATGCATGTTAATTGATTTACAGGTAAAATATAACTTCAGGTAATGTCATTGACTTACACCAGATGTCTGAGATAATGTGTTGGGCAGAGATTTTTCATTCATGAAAAATTTCATAAACAGGATTTTTTTCTCTTCAACGGGAGGTCGGGAGGAGACCCCTGAAAACGGGATTATTGTACTCCCGTCGGGAGGTTCACATGTATGATGGTCCTAACAGTTCAGGAATTAGGGGCCAAAATGGGGCCCAAATAAGCATTTTTATACGACCGCAAAAAAATTTTGTGGTCGTATATTGGTATGACGTTGGCGTCGTCGTCCGGCGTCGTCGTCGTCGTCGTCGTCGTCCGAAGACACATTGGTTTTCGCACTCTAACTTTAGTTTAAGTGAATGGATCTTTTAGAAATTTGACCATAAGGTTAAATACCACAAAAGGAAGGTTGGGATTGATTTTGGGGTTATGGTACCAACAGTTAAGGAATAAGGGGCCAAAAAGGGGCCAAAAATATGCATTTTCTAGTTTCCAGACAATAACTGTGCAACGGTGTATGGATCTCTCTGAAATTATACTACAAGTTTCCATACCACAAAGGGATGGTTAGGATTTGCTTTGGGGGGTTATGGCTCAAACCGTTTAGGAATTAGGGGCAAAAAAGGGGGAAAAACAAGGTTGTCCTGGTTAATGGACAAATACTTTAGTACAAAACATAATTTAAAGCAGTGTAAGGGAGATAAATCAAATACATCATTGAAATTATCTCCCTTACACTGCTTTTAAATTATGTATAAAGTAATGGTTAATGAACAATAAAGATAATTTAAAACAGTGTAAGGGAGGTAATCCAAATACAACTTTTTTGTTACTTCCCTTACACTGCTTTTAAATTATGTTTAAAGAAATGCATATTTATAAAGGAAGACCAGTAAAAATATCTGCAAATGTTGCATCTTTTTTTTTTACAAAAAAATCCATATGAAAGATTTGACACTATATTTCTATTATAAAATAGATTAAGTTAGCACTATGGTAAATTTAAATGGGTAATTATGGTTGCCAACTCCATTGGAAATTTGAATTGAGATTATGACCACATCTTGAGGGAAAGAATTTTTTGGGGGAAAAAAGAGGGGAAGGGGGGATAAAAAGAAATTGTGGGGGGTCAATTTTTTCTCATTTCAGATTTCAGAAATTAAAAAGAATTATTCTTCAAATATTTTTTTTTTCAAATTTCAAATATTGAAAAATTTCAAGAAGTAATCTTTAATTGCACAGTATGGCGCATTAGATTTGTAAAATCTTTGATCACATTTATTTATTTGTTATGCCGAATCTAACAGTGTATTTAGATTTTTAATTTTGGGTCCAGTTTTCAAATTGGTCTACATTAAGGTCAAAAGGGTCCAAAATTTAACTTTGTTTGATTTTAGCAAAAATTGAATATATGAGGTTCTTTGATATGCTGAATCTAAACATGTATTTAGATTTTTGATTTTTGGCCCAGTTTTCAAGTTGGTCCAAATTGGGGTCCAAAATTAAACTTTGTTTGATTTCAACAAAAATTGAATATATGGGGTTCTTTGATATGCTGAATCTAACCATGTATTTAGATTTTTTATTTGTGGACCCCGTTATCAAATTGGTTCATATTGAGGTCAAAAGGGTCCAAAATTAAACTTTGTTTGATTTCATCAAAAATTGAATTATTGGGGTTCTTTGATATTCCAAATCTAACCGTGTATTTAGATTTTTAATTTTAAGTCCCGTTTTTTAAATTGGTCTACATTAAGGTCCAAAGGGTCCAAAATTAAACTTAGTTAGATTTTAGCAAAAATTGAATTCTTGGGGTTCTTTGATATGCTGAATCTAAACATGTGTTTAGATTTTTGATTATGGGCCCAGTTTTCAAGTTTGTCCAAGTTGGGGTCCAAAATTAAACTTTGTTTGATTTTAACAAAAATTGAATATATGGGGTTCTTTGATATGCTGAATCTAACCATGTATTTTGATTTTGGACATTGGACCATAATAGGTAAATTAAAAAAATTCAAGTTCTTAGACCACATTCTTTCTGTGTCAGAAACCTATGCTGTGTCAAATATTTAATAACAATCCAAATTCAGAGCTGTATCAAGCTTGAATGTTGTGTCCATACTTGCCCCAACTGTTCAGGGTTCAACCTCTGCGGTCGACATAGGGATAGTGATGCGGCGGCGGCGGCGTTAGCTAACTTCTTAAAAGCTTTATATTTTTTGAAGGTGGAAGACCTGGATGCTTCATACTTTGTATATAGATGCCTCATGTTACGAAGTTTCCGTCAGTCACATGTCCTTGACCTCATTTTCATGGTTCAGTGACTACTTGAAAAAAAAGTTCAGATTTTTTGGAATGTTAAATTCTCTCTTATAAGTAATAGGATAACTATATTTGGTATGTGCGTACCTTGCAAGGTCCTCATGCCCGTCAGATAGTTTTCACTTGACCTCGACCTCATTTCATGGATCAGTGATCAAGGTTAAGTTTTCGTGGTCAAGTCCATATCTGAGATACTATAAGCAATAGGTCTACTATATTTGGTGTATGTAATGATAGTAAGGGGTACATGTCCAACTGGCAGGTGTCATCTGACCTTGACCTCATTTTCATGGTTCAGTGGTCATAGTTTAGTTTTTGTTTTGGTCTGTTTTTCTTATACTGTATGCAATAGGTCAACTGTATTTGGTGTATGGAAATATTGTACGATGTTCATGTCAGTCTGGCAAATTTTATTTGACCTTGACCTCATTTTCACGGTTCATTGCTCAATGTTAAGTTTTTGTGTTTTGGTTTGTTTTTCTAGTACTTTATGCAGTAGGTCAACTATATTTGGTGTATGGAAATATTTTACGATGTACATGTCAGTCTGGCAAATTTTATTTGACCTTGACCTCATTTTCACGGTTCATTGCTCAATGTTAAGTTTTTGTGTTTTGGTTTGTTTTTCTAGTACTGTATGCAGTAGGTCAACTATATTTGGTGTATGGAAATATTTAATGATGTACATGTCAGTCTGGCAGGTTTTATTTGACCTTGACCTCATTTTCATGGTTCATTGCTTATGTTACGTTTTTGTGTTTTGGTCTGTTTTTCTTACACTTTAAGCAATAGGTCAACTATATTTGGTGTATGGAATGATTGTACGGTGTACATGTCTAGCTGGCAGGTGTCATTAGACCTTGACCTCATTTTCATGGTTCAGTGGTCAAAGTTAAGATTTTGAGTTTTGGTCTTTTTTTCTAACATGTCTAATACTATATGCAATAGGTCAACTATATTTGGTGTATGGAAATATTATGATCTTTATGTCAGTCTCGCAGTTTTTATTTGACCTTGACCTCATTTTCACAGTTCATTGCTCAGTGTTAAGTTTTTGTGTGTTGGTCTGTTTTTCTTAAACTATAAGCAATAGGTCAACTATATTTGTTGTATGGAAGAATTGTTAGCTGTACATGCCTGCCTTGCATGGTTTATCTGACCTTGACCTCATTTTCATGGTTCATTGGTCAATGTTTAGTTTACTTGGTTAATGTTAAGTTTATGTGGCAGTTGTAATAAAGCTTTATATTTAGGACTATCAACATAATATCAATGATTAGTAAAGAAGGCGAGACATTTCAGCGTGTGCACTCTTGTTCATTAAAAAAAGGGGTGATTTTCCAGTTTTCGGGCAATAACTCAAAAATTCTGTCACCAATTCTCATGAAACTTTGGTGAACTGTTTATATCTATTGATGTAAGCTCCCTTTTTATTTTCATAAATTTCTAATATGACATTGATAATTAATTGAACTTTATTTGTTTATAGTCTGACAACAGATTTACTAAGTATTGCACAACAGCAAGAAATCTTTAATTGAATATAAATTCAATTCATATAACCAATTTCAAGTTCTTTGACTACATTTATTCAGAAACCTATAATATGTCAAATATTTAATTACAATCCAAATTCAGACCTGTATCAAGCTTGAATATTGTGTCCATTTTTGCCCCAACTGTTCAGGGTTGGACCTCTGACGGCGTATCTAGCTGCGCTCAGCGAAGCAGTTTATTCTAGTTTCCAGACAATAACTTGTGTTCAAGTGTATGGATCTCTCTGAAATTGTACTGCAAGGTACCATACCACAAAGGGAAGGCTGGGATTGAGTTTGGGGGTGATGAATCATAAGGGGGTTCAAAAAATTTGGGGGGGATTTTTTTTTCCTTTTTTTTCTTTAAAATTTTCTATTTTAAATTGATTATTTCTGATTTATATATAAAAGCAAATAATAATGATATGGTTTGAATAGGTAAATTAAAAATTTTTTTAAGGTCTTAGACCACTTTCATTCTGTATCAGAAACCTATGCTGTGTCAAATAGTTAATTACAATCCAAATTCAGTGTTGTATCAAGTTTGAATGTTGTGTCCATACTTGCCCCAACTGTTCAGGGTTCGACCTCTGCGGTCGTATCAAGCTGCGCCCCAGCGGAGCATTTTATTCTAGTTTCCAGACAATAACTTGTGAAATGGTGTATAGATCTCTCTGAAATTATACCACAAGTTACCATATCACAAAGGGATGGTAAGAATTTGCTTTGGGGGTTATGGCTCAAACTGTTTAGGAATAAGGCGGAAAAGAGGGGGAAAACAAGGGTTTCCAGGTTAATGTACAATTACTTAAGTACAAAACATAATTTTAAAGCAGTGTAAGGGAGGTAATTCATATTGGCAAATTTTAGGCATGATTATGATGTCATTTTCTATTTTAAAAATTATTTAATTTTAGCCATGGTTATGTATGTGAAGGAATTTTATTTTTAGATATTACTATTTAATGTTACTAATTAATGTTGCTGATGAAAGTGTTTTAATTTAAGGCATGATTATGATGTCATTTTCTATTTTATTACTTTTATGATGTATTTAAATGGGTTTTTATGGTTGCAAAGTCTTAGCTGTCAATTTATTTTTAGAAGTTACTTTTAAATGCTGATGAAGGAATTTTATTTTTAGATATTACTATTAAAAGTTGCTGATGAAGGTGTTTTAATTTTAGCCATGACTATGATGTCATTTTCTATTTTAATACTTTTATGATGTATTTAAATGGGCTTTTATGGTTAAAAAAAAGCATTTTTCTAGTTTCCAGACAGTAACTTGTGATTAAGTGTATGGATCTCTCAAAAAATTGTACTACAAGGTTCCATACTACAAAGGAAAGACTGCAATTGAGTTTGATGGTTAATGCTAAAAGGGGGATTCAAAAAGTTTGGGGGGAAGGGGGGGGGTTTCCAATTTTTTTTAAAAGGGTTCATATTTTTTTCCAAAATTTTCAAAATTTCACAAATTTTTGAAAAGTTTCAAGAAGAAATCTTCAATTGCACAGTATTGCGCATTAGATTTGTAAGATCTTTGACCACATTTATTTTGTGTCAGAAACCTATATTATGTCAAAAATTTGATCACAATCCAAATTCAGATAGTATCAAGCTTGAATATTGTGTCCAAATTTGCCCCAACTGTTCAGGGTTCGACCACTGCGGTTGTATCAGCGAAGCATTTTATTTTATAGCTAGCTAAACCTCTCACTTGTATGACAGTCGCATCAAATTCCATTATATTGACAATGATGCGTGAAGAAAACAAACAGACACAATAGGTAAAAATGTCATAAATAGGGGTACAGCAGTCAACATTGTGTTATCATCTTAATCACTATAAAAACAAACAAATGTAACAAAGAAGCACAAAAAGGCATACATCAAATTTAACATCCTCATTTTGCTTTTTTATTATACAATTTTTTTAATCTATGTAAAAATCCACCCATAAAGGATGGAAGGTTTTAAGTACTGGCGTAGAATCGCGCGTTTGACGTCACACAGGTAGATATGAAATAATTTTGTCGTTCAAAGTATGACGGGATACATAAGTACAGAGTCACGTCAAATGGATATCACAAAAAACAGACTTAACAGTAAAAGTAATATTCATAAAATAAAATAATTTTGTCGTTCAAAGTATGACGGGATACATAAGTACAGAGTCACGTCAAATGGATATCACAAAAAACGGACTTAACAGTAACAATAATATTAATAAAAGAATACTATAACACGTTATTAAGATGATAAACAACGTCAGTATGCAGAATCTATACTTCAACATAGTATTCTAGATTTTTAACCGGATTTTCGAAGTAAAAATCAGTTATTGATTTGGGGAAGTACAGCAGGCCGGCGGGCAGCTCCCAAACAGTGTCCATTCATTTACATGAAAACGCTTTAAAGAAATTTTTTCAAATTTAGATATGTTGTTTCCTGTGACTAAATGAAGGTCAAGTTCAATTTTAATGATTTTAGGTTTTCTTGTTGTTCAGTTATAGCCCTTTCCCGAGAATTCAATTTTTGATGAATTAATCCATTTCTGTACAAAGGGAAATAACTCAGTTTTTAAAAGATTTTTAAAAGACATTGTATAAATGATAAATGTCATTTTTGATTTTTTATATGACCGCAAAAAAATTTTGTGGTCGTATATTGGTATGACGTTGGCGTCGTCGTTGTCCGAAGACACATTGGTTTTCGCACTCTAACTTTAGTTTAAGTGAATGGATCTTTTTGAAATTTGACCATAAGGTTAAATATCACAAAAGGAAGGTTGGGATTGATTTTGGGGGTTATGGTACCAACAGTTAAGGAATTAGGGGCCAAAAAGGGGCCAAAAATAAGCATTTTCTAGTTTCCAGACAATAACTGTGCAACGGTGTATGGATCTCTCTGAAATTATACTACAAGTTTCCATACCACAAAGGGATGGTTAGGATTTGCTTTGGGGGGTTATGGCTCAAACCGTTTAGGAATTAGGGGCAAAAAAGGGGGAAAAACAAGGTTGTCCTGGTTAATGGACAAATACTTTAGTACAAAACATAATTTAAAGCAGTGTAAGGGAGATAAATCAAATACATCATTGAAATTATCTCCCTTACACTGCTTTTAAATTATGTATAAAGTAATGGTTAATGAACAATAAAGATAATTTAAAACAGTGTAAGGGAGGTAATCCAAATACAATGTTTTGGTTACTTCCCTTACACTGCTTTTAAATTATGTTTAAAGAAATGCATATTTATAAAGGAAGACCAGTAAAAATATCTGCAAATGTTGCATCTTTTTTTTTTTTACAAAAAAATCCATATGAAAGATTTGACACTATATTTTTAATTCTATTATAAAATAGATTAAGTTAGCACTATGGTAAATTTAAATGGGTAATTATGGTTGCCAACTCTATTGGAAATTTGAATTGAGATTATGACCATATCTTGAGGGAAAGAATTTTTTGGGGGAAAAAAGGTGGGGGGGATAAAAAGAAATTGTGGGGGGTCATTTTTTTTCTCATTTCAGATTTCAGAAATTAAAAAGAATTATTCTTCAAATATTATTTTTTTTTCAAATTTCAAATATTGAAAAATTTCAAGAAGTAATCTTTAATTGCACAGTATGGCGCATTAGATTTTTCTACAACCGCAAAAATTAAAAAATTTTTGGTCGTATATTGGTTTGACGTTGGCGTCGTTGTCGTCGTCGTCGTCGTCTGGCGTTGTCCGGCGTCGTCCGAAGACACATTGGTTTTCGCACTCTAATTTTAGTTTAGGAAAATGGATCTCCATGAAATTTTACCATTATGTTTTATACCACGAAAGGAAGGTTGGGATTGATTTTGGGGGTTATGGTACCAACAGTTAAGGAATTAGGGGCCAAAAAGAGGCCAAAAATAAGCATTTTTGTAACTTCCAGACAATAACTTGTGTGTAAGTGTATGGATCTCTCTGACATTGTACCACAAGGTTCCATATCACAAAGGGAAGGCTGTAATTGATTTTGGATGTAATTGCCTCAAAATTTTAGGAATTGGGGGCCAAAAAAGGGGCAAAAAACAAGCATTTTTCTAGTTTCATGACAATAACTTGTGTGTAAGTGTTTGGATATTTCTGAAATTGTACTACAAGGTTCCATATCACAAAGGGAAAGCTGGAATTGAGTTTGGGGGTAATTGCCCTAAACGTTTAGGAATTGGGGGCCAAAAAGGGGCCAAAAAACACATTTTTCTAGTTTCCAGACAATAACTTGTGTTCAAGTGTATGGATCTCTCTGAAATTGTACTGCAAGGTACCATACCACAAAGGGAAGGCTGGGATTGAGTTTGGGGGTGATGAATCATAAGGGGGTTCAAAAAATTTGGGGGGGGGGGATTTTTTTTTTTTCTTTTTTTTTTTTCCTTTTTTTTTTCTTTTAAAATTTTCCATTTTAAGTTGGTTATTTCTGATTTATATTTAAAAGCAAATAATAATGATATGGTAGAAGATACACACCAAACAGGATGTATAAATTATTATATAATAAGTATTGTGCAATAGCAAGAAATTTTCAATTGCACAGTATTGCACAATAGCAAGAAATCTTCAATTGCACAGTATTGCGCAATAGCAAGAAATCTTCAATTGCACAGTATTGGGCAATAGCAAGAAATATCCAATAGCACAATATTGCGCAATAGCAAGAAATTGTCAATTGTACAGTATTGCGCAATAGCAAGAAATATTCAATTGCACAGTATTGTGCAAAAGAAGATACTTTGTATAAATTGCTTATTTCTTGATCAATTTCAATGGGGTTTTATTCTTGAATTCTTGGGGTTCTTTAATATGCTGAATCTAACCGTGTATTAAGTTTTTGGATTTTGGGCCCCGTTTTTAAATTGGTCCACATTGAGGTCCAAAGGGTCCAAAATTTAATTTTGTTTGATTTCATCAAAAATTGAATTATTGGGGTTCTTTGATATGCCGAATCTAACCGTGTATTTAGATTCTTAATTTTTGGTTCCGTTTTCAAATTGGTCTACATTATGGTCCAAAGGGTCCAAAATTAAACTTAGTTTGATTTTAACAAAAATTTAATTTTTAGGGTTCTTTGATATGCTGAATCTAAACATGTATTTAGATTTTTGATTATGGGCCCAGTTTTCAAGTTGGTCCAAATCGGGGTCCAAAATTAAACTTTGTTTGATTTCAACAAAAATTGAATATATGGGGTTCTTTGATATGCTGAATCTAACCATGTATTTAGATTTTTGATTTTTGGGCCCTGTTATCAACTTTGTCCACATTGAGGTCAAAAGGGTCCAAAATTAAACTTTGTTTGATTTCATCAAAAATTGAATTCTTGGGGTTCTTTGATATGCTGAATCTAACCATGTATTTAGATTTTGGATATTGGACCATAATAGGTGAATGTCCAATTAAAAATTTTTAAGTTCTTAGACCACATTCATTCTGTGTCAGAAACCTATGCTGTGTCAAATATTTAATCACAATCCAAATTCAGAGCTGTATCAAGCTTGAATGTTGTGTCCATACTTGCCCCAACTGTTCAGGGTTCGACCTCTGCGGTCGTATCAAGCTGCGCCCCAGCGGAGCATTTTATTAAAAACTTTGATCACATTTATTTATTTGTTATGCCGAATCTAACAGTGTATTTAGATTTTTAATTTTGGGTCCAGTTTTCAAATTGGTCTACATTAAGGTCCAAAGGGTCCAAAATTAAACTTTGTTTGATTTCAGCAAAAATTGAATATATGAGGTTCTTTGATATGCTGAATCTAAACATGTATTTAGATTTTTTATTTTTGGCCCAGTTTTCAAGTTGGTCTAAATTGGGGTCCAAAATTAAACTTTGTTTGATTTCAACAAAAATTGAATATATGGGGTTCTTTGATATGCTGAATCTAACCATGTATTTAGATTTTTTATTTGTGGACCCCGTTATCAAATTGGTTCATATTGAGGTCAAAAGGGGCCAAAATTAAACTTTGTTTGATTTCATCTAAAATTGAATTATTGGGGTTCTTTGATATTCCAAATCTAACCGTGTATTTAGATTTTTAATTTTGGGTCCTGTTTTTTAATTTGGTCTACATTAAGGTCCAAAGGGTCCAAAATTAAACTTAGTTTGATATTAACAAAAATTGAATTCTTGGGGTTCTTTGATATGCTGAATCTAAACATGTGTTTAGATTTTTGATTATGGGCCCAGTTTTCAAGTTGGTCCAAGATAGGGTCCAGTATTTAAACTTTGTTTGATTTCAACAAAAATTGAATATATGGGGTTCTTTGATATGCTGAATCTAAACATGTATTTAGATTTTTGATTATGGGCCCAGTTTTCAAGTTTGTCCAAATTGGGGTCCAAAATTAAACTTTGTTTGATTTCAACAAAAATTGAATATATGAGGTTCTTTGATATGCTGAATCTAACCATGTATTTAGATTTTTTATTTGTGGGCCCCGTTATCAAATTGGTTCATATTGAGGTCAAAAGGGTCCAAAATTAAACTTTGTTTGATATCATCAAAAATTGAATTATTGGGGTTCTTTGATATTCCAAATCTAACCGTGTATTTAGATTTTTAATTTTAAGTCCCGTTTTTTAAATTGGTCTACATTAAGGTCCAAAGGGTCCAAAATTAAACTTAGTTTGATTTTAGCAAAAATTGAATTCTTGGGGTTCTTTGATATGCTGAATCTAAACATGTGTTTAGATTTTTGATTATGGGCCCAGTTTTCAAGTTTGTCCAAGTTGGGGTCCAAAATTAAACTTTTTTTGATTTCAACAAAAATTGAATATATGGGGTTCTTTGATATGCTGAATCTAACCATGAATTTATATTTTTTATTTGTGGGCCCCGCTATCAAATTGGTTCATATTGAGGTCAAAAGGGTCCAAAATTAAACTTTGTTTGATTTCATCAAAAATTGAATTATTGGGGTTCTTTGATATTCCAAATCTAACCGTGTATTTAGATTTTTAATTTTAAGTCCCGTTTTTTAAATTGGTCTACATTAAGGTCCAAAGGGTCCAAAATTAAACTTAGTTTGATTTTAGCAAAAATTGAATTCTTGGGGTTCTTTGATATTCCAAATCTAACCGTGTATTTAGATTTTTAATTTTAAGTCCCGTTTTTTAAATTGGTCTACATTAAGGTCCAAAGGGTCCAAAATTAAACTTAGTTTGAATTTAGCAAAAATTGAATTCTTGGGGTTCTTTGATATGCTGAATCTAAACATGTGTTTAGATTTTTGATTATGGGCCCAGTTTTCAAGTTTGTCCAAGTTGGGGTCCAAAATTAAACTTTCAAGTTTGTCCAAGTTGGGGTCCAAAATTAAATTTTGTTTGATTTCAACAAAAATTGAATATATGGGGTTCTTTGATATGCTGAATCTAACCATGTATTTTGATTTTGGACATTGGACCATAATAGGTAAATTAAAAAAATTCAAGTTCTTAGACCACATTCTTTCTGTGTCAGAAACCTATGCTGTGTCAAATATTTAATAACAATCCAAATTCAGAGCTGTATCAAGCTTGAATGTTGTGTCCATACTTGCCCCAACTGTTCAGGGTTCGACCTCTGCGGTCGTATCAAGCTGCGCCCCAGCGAAGCATTTTATTTTTCTTTTCTTTGGTAAATTGTTGGAAGAATTTTGTGGTAGGTTTGTTTGTTATTCTGTATAAACTAATTTTCTGAATGCTATATATATAAAAAAAATTTATGAAGTGAACTCCTTTAAATAGATAATAATCTATTTTTATTAAAGGATATATTTCATTACATTACATTGTGTTGATAAAGTTGACCTTGATAGAAAAGTTGCAGATGTATATTAGTTTGTGACAAATGAAAGAAAAAATTTTTGGAACTATTAATTATATTTGATTATAATTTGAAAATAGATATACAATTTTTTTATTGCTTCACATTCACAGCCTTGATAGGACAAAATGCAATGGTCTATTTATTTGTTATATATGTTTTCTGTTTTGTTTTTTTTTCATTTTTGCGTAGGTCCCAGTTATTTTTGTCTCTTGACTCCTCACTTTTTTGGTAGCCTTCAATCTTCTTCTGGGGCCTAGGTGGCCAAGTGGTTTAAGTAATTAAACTACTGTTTCACTAACCTGTCAACACTGAGGTTGTGAGTTCGAATCTCGCAAGGGGCAGGTGCACTCAACTCCAATCTTAATTGACAGGATTGTCAGTTTTCCTACCGAAGGTCGTGGTTCTCTCCGGGCACTCTGGATTCCTCCAACAATAAAAACTGGCCACCACAAAATATCACAATAGTGTTGAAAGTGGCATTAAATACCAAACAATCAATCAATCTTCTTCTATTTTTTCTAACACATGTAAGATTATTCCAAATAAGTTAGATATTCCACCTTAGGCTCTGATATCCAGGAATTATATATATTTTTAGCAAGACTGTCAATTGCATGTCATTCTTTTAATACTGTTTCTTTGTAAAATTTATTTCTGAAAATCAGTAGAAGATCCATCTTAAATCTTTAAATAGCCTTCCTAAGGAATCTTGTATACAACATCACTGACCGCATAAGATTTTTTCTGTGTCTTCAGCTATAATGACCAGTGTTCTTCCCAGACATTTCATTTAGCATCCTGGTAAACAGGGAAATTTGAAATACCATCTTGTTTCTAAATATTATAGCATCACATCCATAACATAATCTATATAAAACCAATTCAGATAGCATCACATTCAAGAAATATAGCATCACATTACCATGATGCTAAAAGGCCCTGGGGAGAACACTGAATGACCATAGAATTATGACAATGCGAAGGAGTACAAGTTTGTAGAGCGTTTGCATTGTTAACTTCCTGTTTCCTGACTGTAAGTTTTGAAATCTGCTAAGTGTAATACAATGTATCAATTAAAAAAGGTTACTGATGATCTAAATGATTTTTTAATTTTATGATTTTAGATAAGCATCAAGGAATTAATGGCCCAGTTATGTCACATTGAAATAGAAGAGTACAGTGATATAGTTGTGTATGATCAATGTACATCAGACATAACCCATCTGACTGAGGACAATTTTCTAGTCATTTTACTCAGGAAACTCAAGATGAACAAAGTGTTTAAAAGTGTTGCTCTTCTTACAGGTAATCTAACATATACACGATATAACATGTCTTTGTGAAATTTTGATTCCATTTCTTAAAAAGTAGTGTTTCAAAAATGACAATTTATAGCAAGAGTGCATTGTAGTTTTCAGCCAATATTGCCTCTATGTCATCACCCCAGAATTTTAGAGGGGGCTTTATTCTGAATGTAAGGCATATGATAAAACCATAGATGTCTGAATTTCTTGCAGAAAGTAATAAACACCATTTGAATTATCTACCACCAATGTTTCACATGAAATGTGCCCTTAAATGAAAAAAGTGAAGTTACTAAATTTTCAATACACTTGTATTAAGTTCCTAGTATGTAAATCTAATTTTATGAAATATTACTCTATGATTTGAATTAAAAAGGTGTAATATAACTTTAGATATCTAAGTTGATTTCCTACAATTAAAATTAAGTAAACTAAGGGAGACCTTAAGCTTTCAATCTCAGTTATCCAAAAAATAAATTATATAAACAGCTGACATATCAAAATTTTGCTAGAAAAAGATTTTTTCTCTCGCTAAGTGTAAATCTAGGGTGGCAACCCCTTTCTTAAACTGATTTTCTCAACATTGTCCCAAGAAAAATTTATGAAAAAGCTAAATGCTCTAGTTTCCTTTATTTTTCAGACATAATTTCTTATAAAGCTTTTCGCCAACATATCATTTGTCCTAACCACTGGTTTATTTGATAAAAATACTCACCATATCAAAAGTGTTGATTATCTTCATCAATTTTTTCATATGCCAATTGCAAATAGCTACTTTAAGTACATGATATTTTCTAGCTTGTGACACAGAAAATTGACTTAACACCCCTATAGGTTTTAGGAATGAAGCATTAAATACACACATTTGTTTAGATCTAATTGCATGTGAAAATAAAAATAAACTTCAAATCAAAATAAATTTATCAAGAATATATATTTTCATAATGATAGACAGGATATTCTTTCTTAAAGTCACGTATTATAGTTGTCAACTTTAAAAAAGAAACCTTCTTATATATAAAATATTCAAAAGGACGTTCTATGAATAATTGTCAGAATAATATACTTTGTCTTTTTGTGAATTATTTAAATTTACCATGGCAACCGTTACTATGGCTTCAAAAATATATTAATATATATGCACATTTTACATTTTGATTAATTTTTCTGTGTTTGGAAATGTAAAGAATCAAAGATATATATATATAAAATGTTATTTCTGAAATAGCTTTAAACAGTTTGAAACACACATTTTCAAGATGACCTTATTTAAGTTTTATGTGAAAACAAATTATCCAATTGCCAACAGAAAGAAAGTTAAGTTAATGTTCTATATAGGATACAATTTCATTCTATATATATATATACAAGTCTAAATTGAAAATAACGTTCAAACCTATGATTGCGTTGGATAAAAACCGCAATTTTTATACGACTGCAAAAAAAATTTTTGCGGTCGTATATTGGTATGACATTGGTGTCGTTGTCGTCGTCGTCCGAAGACACATTGGTTTTCGCACTCTAACTTTAGTTTAAGTAAATGGAGTTATTGGAGTTATTGCCCTTTAATAAAGTTTTTTACCAATTTTTTTGTGTTTTGCCTTATATGATAAAAATTATAATAGATAGATAGAAACTTTAAATTAAAAAATGATCAGCAAGGCACGATCCACCAACAAGTCAAATTTGGCCAATATAGTTAGTAGACTGTCACTCTTCATAGGATTGATTGCCCTTCAATGAGGATTTTTTTTACCTTCTTTTGTGTTTTGAGCAAAAACTAAAGAAGATAGAAAGAAACTAAACAGAAAAAATGATCAGCAATATCAAATCCAATAAGAAAACTATGAAAGCTCTTAACCTGAGCAAATTCATTAGCTGCAGTAACATTTTTGTTTTTTTCCCTTATTATATTGCTTTTAACAGTATAAGGTATTTGTATATTATAATGCAGGAAGTGTTTTTTTTTAAATGAAAAAGAACCCCCATTTCAGTCAAAATAGTTATTTGATTTTTTGTTGATGAAAAAGAACATGTTCAATGTCTCCTTCTGGAAAATATGAAATTATAAATTCCAAAGATATACACTACACCAACCTTTAAAAATCCTCTTTCCATCCATATCCATATCAAATCAATAACAAATGTTAAGAAAAAAAAATGCAAAAATCAGTTCACCTTATGTAAAAGAAATATGCCTCAATATGAAACAATTCTCAATCTTTGGACAATAGAATAAAGACTTAAAAGTAAGTTTATGGAAATGAAAATTACCATATGCCACTCTGTAACTATTAATCTTAAGTGTTATATAATTGTTTTCAAAATCAATAAGCAATCCTTAGAGGAGAACAATAGTATACCTTTGTTTGAATTTGCAAATGCACCCAAAACAACATTTATTGGTTATTTTGGGTGACAAGTTTCAATTCTCTTCATCTATAAGCCCTACAAGCTAAGGATAATTGATTTATAAGAAGAATCTAATTTTTAAATTTTTTTCTGTTTAGAAAAATTTACACTTTACACTTGAAACTGTATACATTATTTGATTAAAGTATGAAGTTACAATTTAAAAAAAGTTGTTATACATATTAGGGGACCCATTGTTAGCTAATTTTATCTACTGAAAAAGTGCTTATCTTTCTAAAAAAAATTCGCAGTAAATGCAACTGTCTACTTATAATAGTGCACTATCAAATTTTTTATGACGTTGGCATTGATGTCGTTGTCGTCATCGTCGTCGTCCGAAGATACATTGGTTTTCGCACAAGAAATTTAGTTTAAGTAAATGGATCTCTATGAAATTTTACCATAAGCTTCAATACCACAAAAGGAAGGTTGGGATCGATTTTGGGGGTTAGGGTACCAACAGTTAAGGAAAAAGGGGCCAAAAAGGGGCCAAAAATAAGCATTTTTGTAACTTCCAGACATAACTTGTGTGTTAGTGTATGGATCTCTCTGACATTGTACCACAAGGTTCCATATCACTAAAGGAATGCTGGGATTGATTTTGGGGGTAATTGCCTCCAAATTTTAGGAATTAGGGGCCAAAAAAGGGGCAAAAAACAAGCATTTTTCTAGTTTCATGACAATAACTTGTGTGTAAGTGTATGGATCTTTCTGAAATTGTACTACAAGGTTCCATATCACAAAGGGAAAGCTGGGTTTGAGTTTGGGGGTAATTGCCCTAAACGTTTAGGAATTTGGGGCCAAAAAGGGGCCAAAAAACACATTTTTTTCTAGTTTCCAGACAATAACTTGTGTTCAAGTGTATGGATCTCTCTGAAATTGTACTGCAAGGTACCATACCACAAAGGGAAGGCTGGGATTGAGTTTTGGGGTGATGAATCATAATGGGGGTTCAAAAAATTTTGGGGGGGGATTTATTTTTTTTTCCTTTTTTTTCTTTTTTTCCTTTTTTGTTTCTTTTAAAATTTTCCATTTTAAGTTGGTTATTTCTGATTTATATTTAAAATCAAATAATAATGATATGGTAGGAGATACACACCAAACAGGATGTGTAAATTATTATATAATAAGTATTGTGCAATAGCAAGAAATTTTCAATTGCACAGTATTGCACAATAGCAAGAAATCTTCAATTGCACAGTATTGCGCAATAGCAAGAAATCTTCAATTGCACATGTACAGTATTGCGCAATAGCAAGAAATATCCAATAGCACAATATTGCGCAATAGCAAGAAATTGTCAATTGTACAGTATTGCGCAATAGCAAGAAATATTTAATAGCACAGGATTGTGCAAAAGAAGATACTTCCTATAAATTGCTTATTTCTTGACCAATTTCAATGGGGTTTTATTCTTGATTTCATGGGGTTCTTTAATATGCTGAATCTAACCGTGTATTTAGTTTTTGGATTTTGGGCCCCGTTTTTAAATTGGTCCACATTGAGGTCCAAAGGGTCCAAAATTAAACTTTGTTTGATTTCATCAAAAATTGAATTATTGGGGTTCTTTGATATGCCGAATCTAACTGTGTATTTAGATTCTTAAATTTTGGTTCCGTTTTCAAATTGGTCTACATTAAGGTCCAAAGGGTCCAAAATTAAACTGAGTTTGATTTTAACAAAAATTGAATTCTTAGGGTTCTTTGATATGCTGAATCTAAACATGTATTTAGATTTTTGATTATGGGCCCAGTTTTCAAGTTGGTCCAAATCGGGGTCCAAAATTAAACTTTGTTTGATTTCAACAAAAATTGAATATATGGGGTTCTTTGATATGCTGAATCTAACCATGTATTTAGATTTTTGATTTTTGGGCCCCGTTATCAACTTTGTCCACATTGAGGTCAAAAGGGTCCAAAATTAAACTTTGTTTGATTTCATCAAAAATTGAATTATTGGGTTCTTTGATATGCCGAATCTAACTGTGTATTTAGATTCTTAAATTTTGGTTCTGTTTTCAAATTGGTCTACATTAAGGTCCAAAGGGTCCAAAATTAAACTTAGTTTGATTTTAACAAAAATTGAATTCTTAGGGTTCTTTGATATGCTGAATCTAAACATGTATTTAGATTTTTGATTATGGGCCTAGTTTTCAAGTTGGTCCAAATCGGGGTCCAAAATTAAACTTTGTTTGATTTCAACAAAAATTGAATATATGGGGTTCTTTGATATGCTGAATCTAACCATGTATTTAGATTTTTGATTTTTGGGCCCCGTTATCAACTTTGTCCACATTGAGGTCAAAAGGGTCCAAAATTAAACTTTGTTTGATTTCATCAAAAATTGAATTATTGGGGTTCTTTGATATGCCGAATCTAACTGTGTATTTAGATTCTTAATTTTTGGTTCCGTTTTCAAATTGGTCTACATTAAGGTCCAAAGGGTCCAAAATTAAACTTAGTTTGATTTTAACAAAAATTGAATTCTTAGGGTTCTTTGATATGCTGAATCTAAACATGTATTTAGATTTTTGATTATGGGCCCAGTTTTCAAGTTGGTCCAAATCGGGGTCCAAAATTAAACTTTGTTTGATTTCAACAAAAATTGAATATATGGGGTTCTTTGATATGCTGAATCTAACCATGTATTTAGATTTTTGATTTTTGGGCCCCGTTATCAACTTTGTCCACATTGAGGTCAAAAGGGTCCAAAATTAAACTTTGTTTGATTTCATCAAAAATTGAATTATTGGGTTCTTTGATATGCCGAATCTAACTGTGTATTTAGATTCTTAAATTTTGGTTCTGTTTTCAAATTGGTCTACATTAAGGTCCAAAGGGTCCAAAATTAAACTTAGTTTGATTTTAACAAAAATTGAATTCTTAGGGTTCTTTGATATGCTGAATCTAAACATGTATTTAGATTTTTGATTATGGGCCTAGTTTTCAAGTTGGTCCAAATCGGGGTCCAAAATTAAACTTTGTTTGATTTCAACAAAAATTGAATATATGGGGTTCTTTGATATGCTGAATCTAACCATGTATTTAGATTTTTGATTTTTGGGCCCCGTTATCAACTTTGTCCACATTGAGGTCAAAAGGGTCCAAAATTAAACTTTGTTTGATTTCATCAAAAATTGAATTATTGGGGTTCTTTGATATGCCGAATCTAACTGTGTATTTAGATTCTTAATTTTTGGTTCCGTTTTCAAATTGGTCTACATTAAGGTCCAAAGGGTCCAAAATTAAACTTAGTTTGATTTTAACAAAAATTGAATTCTTAGGGTTCTTTGATATGCTGAATCTAAACATGTATTTAGATTTTTGATTATGGGCCCAGTTTTCAAGTTGGTCCAAATCGGGGTCCAAAATTAAACTTTGTTTGATTTCAACAAAAATTGAATATATGGGGTTCTTTGAAATGCTGAATCTAACCATGTATTTAGATTTTTGATTTTTGGGCCCCGTTATCAACTTTTTCCACATTGAGGTCAAAAGGGTCCAAAATTAAACTTTGTTTGATTTCATCAAAAATTGAATTCTTGGGGTTCTTTGATATGCTGAATCTAACCATGTATTTAGATTTTGGATATTGGACCATAATAGGTGAATGTCCAATTTAAAATTTTTAAGTTCTTAGACCACATTCAATCTGTGTTAGAAACCTATGCTGTGTCAAATATTTAATCACAATCCAAATCCAAAGCTGTATCAAGCTTGAATGTTGTGTCCATACTTCCCAAAACTGTTCAGGGTTCGACCTCTGCGGTCGTATCAAGCTGCACCCTGCGGAGCATTTTATTTGTTATTATTTTGAATATTATTATAGATATATATAAACTGTAAGCAGCAATAATGTTCAGCAAAGTAAGATCTACAAAAAAGTTAATATGACCATAATTGTCAATTGACCCCTTAAGGAGTTATTGCTGTTTAAAGACAATTTTACACAATTTGTTCATCAAGTTTGCTAATATTTAAAAATCTTCTCTGAAATACAGGTGAGCGATTCAGGCTCTTGAGAGCCTCTTGTTCTAGTTTCCAGACAATAACTTGTGTTCAAGTGTATGGATCTCTCTGAAATTGTACCATACCACAAAGGGAAGGCTGGGATGGATTTTGGGGGTAATTGCCTCAAAATTTTAGGAATTGGGGGCCAAAAAGGGGCAAATAACAAGCATTTTTGGCTCACCTGGCCTGAAGGGCCAAGTGGGCTTTTCTCATCACTTGCCGTCCGTCATCCGTCGTTTTTTGTCGTTGTAGTCCGTCGACGTTAGTTTTTACAAAAATCTTCTCCTCTGAAATCACTCGGCCAAATTTAACCAAACTTGGCCACAATCATCATTAGGGTATCTAGTTTAAAAAATGTGTCCGATGACCCCGCTAACCAACCAAGATGGCCGCCATGGCTAAGAACATAGGGGTAAAATGTAGATTTTGGCTTATATCTCTGAAACCAAAGCATTTAGAGTAAATCTGACATAGGGTAAAACTGATTATCAGGTCAAGATCTATCTGCCCTGAAATTTTCAGACAAATCTGACAACCCATTGTTGGGTTGCTGCCCCTGAATTGGTAATTTTAAGGAAATTTTGCAGTTTTTATACGACCGCAAAAAATTTTCGTCGTCGTCATCCGAAGACACATTGGTTTTCGCACTCTAACTTTAGTTTAAGTGAATGGATCTCTTTGAAATTTTACCATAAGGTTCAATACCACAAAAGGAAGGTGGGGATTGATTTTGGGGGTTATGGTACCAACAGTTAAGGAGTTAGGGGCCAAAAATAAGCATTTTCTAGTTTCCAGACAATAACTGTGGAATGGTGTATGGATCTCTCTGCAATTATACTACAAGTTTCCATACCACAAAGGGATGGTTAGGATTTGCTTTGGGGGTTTATGGCTCAAACCGTTTAAGAATTAGGGGCAAAAAAGGGGGAAAAACAAGGTTGTCCTGGTTAATGGACAAATACTTTAGTACAAAACATAATTTAATGCAGTGTAAGGGAGATAAATCAAATACATCATTGAAATTATCTCCCTTGCACTGCTTTTAAATTATGTATAAAGTAATGGTTAATGAACAATTAAGATAATTTAAAACAGTGTAAGGGAGGTAATCCAAATACAATGTTTTGGTTACTTCCCTTACACTGCTTTTAAATTATGTTTAAAGAAATGCATATTTATAAAGGAAGACCAGTAAAAATATCTGCAAATGTTGCATCTTTTTTTTTTACAAAAATATCCATATGAAAGATTTGACACTATATTTTAAATTCTATTATAAAATAGATTAAGTTAGCACTATGGTAAATTTAAATGGGTAATTATGGTTGCAAACTCCATTGGAAATTTGAATTGAGATTATGACCATATCTTGAGTGAAAGAATTTTTTGGGGGAAAAAAGGGGGGGGGGAGGGTAAAAAGAAATTGTGGGGGGTCAATTTTTTCTCATTTCAGATTTCAGAAATTAAAAAGAATTATTCTTCAAATATTATTTTTTTTTCAAATTTCAAATATTGAAAAATTTCAAGAAGTAATCTTTAATTGCACAGTATGGCGCATAAGTTTTGTAAAATCTTTGACCACATTTATTTATTTGTTATGCCGAATCTAACCGTGTATTTAGATTTTTAATTTTTGGTCCAGTTTTCAAATTGGTCTACATTAAGGTCCAAAGGGTCCAAAATTAAACTTTGTTTGATTTTAACAAAAATTGAATATATGGGGTTCTTTGATATGCTGAATCTAAACATATATTTAGATTTTTGATTTTTGGCCCAGTTTTCAAGTTGGTCCAAATTGGGGTCCAAAATTAAACTTTGTTTGATTTCAACCAAAATTGAATATATGGGGTTCTTTGATATGCTGAATCTAACCATGTATTTAGATTTTTTATTTGTGGACCCCGCTATCAAATTGGTTCATATTGAGGTCAAAAGGGTCCAAAATTAAACTTCGTTTGATTTCATCAAAAATTGAATTATTGGGGTTCTTTGATATGCCAAATCTAACCGTGTATTTAGATTTTTAATTTTGGGTCCTGTTTTTTAAATTGGACTACATTAAGGTCCAAAGGGTCCAAAATTAAACTTAGTTTGATTTTAACAAAAATTGAATTCTTGGGGTTCTTTGATATGCTGAATCTAAACATGTGTTTAGATTTTTGATTATGGGCCCAGTTTTCAAGTTGGTCCAAGTTGGGGTCCAAAATTAAACTTTTTTTGATTTCAACAAAAATTGAATATATGAGGTTCTTTGATATGCTGAATCTAACCATGTATTTTGATTTTGGACATTGGACCATAATAGGTAAATTAAAAAAATTCAAGTTCACATTCTTTCTGTGTCAGAAACCTATGCGGTGTCAAATATTTAATCACAATCCAAATTCAGAGTTGTATCAAGCTTGAATGTTGTGTCCATACTTGCCCCAACTGTTCAGGGTTCGACCTCTGCGGTCGTATCAAGCTGCGCCCAGTGAAGCATTTTATTGGTTATTATCTTGAATATTATTATAGATAGAGATAAACTGTAAACAGCAATAATGTTCAGCAAAAGTAAGATCTACAAATAAGTTGTCATGACCAAAATTGTCAGTCGACCCCTTTAGGAGTAATTGGCCTTTATAGTCAATTTTAAAAAATTTTCGTAAATTTTTGTAATTTTTTACAAAAATCTTCTTCTCTGAAACTTCTGAGACAAATTTAACCATACTTGGCCATAATCATTATTAGGGTATCTAGTTTAAAAAATTTGTCCAATGACCCCGCCTTCCAACCATCATGGCCAACATGGTTAAAATAGAACATAGGGGTAAAATGCATTTTTTGGTTTATATCTCTGAAACTAAAGCATTTAGAGCAAATCTGACAGGCGGCATAAATGTTCATCAGATTTAGATGTATCTGCCCTGAAATTTTCAGACGAATCCGACAACCCGTTGTTGGGTTGCTGCCCCTGAGTAAGTAATTTTACAGAAATTTTGCGGTTTTTATACGAACGCAAAAAAAATTTTGTGGTCGTATATTGGTATGACGTTGGCGTCATCGTTGTCGTCATCGTTGTTGTCATTGTCGGCGTCATCGTCGTCTGAACACACATTGGTTTTCGCACTCTAACTTTAGTTTTAGTGAATGGATCTCTATGAAATTTAACCATAAGGTTTAATACCACAAAAGGAAGGTTGGGGTTGATTTTGGGGGTTATGGTACCAACAGTTAAGGAATTTGGGGCCAAAAAGGGGCCAAAAATAAGCTTTTTTAGCTCACCTGACCCGAAGGGCACTTTCAAGTGAGCTTTTCTCATCACTTGGCGTCCGTCGTCGGCGTCTTCGTCGTCGTCGTCGTTGTCGTCCGTCGTCATTAGCTTTTTACAAAAATCTTCTGCTCTGAAACCACTGGGCCAAATTTAACCAAACTTGGCCACAATCATCATTAGGGTATCTAGTTTAAAAAATGTGTCTGATGACCCCGCCAACCAACCAAGATGGCCGCCATGGCTAAAAATAGAACATAGGGGTAAAATGTAGATTTTGGCTTATATCTCTGAAACCAAAGCATTTAGAGGAAATCTGACATAGGGTAAAACTTATTATCAGGTCAAGATCTATCTGCCCTGAAATTTTCAGACAAATCTGACAACCTGTTGTTGGGTTGCTGCCCCTGAATTGGTAATTTTAAGGAAATTTTGCAGTTTTTATACGACCGCAAAAAAATTTTGTGGTCGTATATTGGTATGACGTTGGCGTCGTCGTCGTCGTCCGAATACATATTGGTTTTCGCACTCTAACTTTAGTTTAAGTGAATGGATCTTTTTGAAATTTGACCATAAGGTTAAATACCACAAAAGGAAGGTTGGGATTGATTTTGGGGGTTATGGTACCAACAGTTAAGGAATTAGGGGCCAAAAAGGGGCCATAAATGAGCATTTTCTAGTTTCCAGACAATAACTGTGGAACGGTCTATGGATCTCTCTGAAATTATACTACAAGTTTCCATACCAAAAAGGGATGGTGAGGATTTGCTTTGGGGGGTTATGGCTCAAACCGTTTAGGAATTAGGGGCAAAAAAGGGGGAAAAACAAGGTTGTCCTGGTTAATGGACAAATACTTTAGTACAAAACATAATTTAAAGCAGTGTAAGGGAGATAAATCAAATACATCATTGAAATTATCTCCCTTACACTGCTTTTAAATTATGTATAAAGTAATGGTTAATGAACAATAAAGATAATCTAAAACAGTGTAAGGGAGGTAATCCAAATACAACGTTTTGGTTACTTCCCTTACACTGCTTTTAAATTATGTTTAAAGAAATGCATATTTATAAAGGAAGACCAGTAAAAATATCTGCAAATGTTTTCATCTTTTTTTTTTACAAAAAAATCCATATGAAAGATTTGACACTATATTTTTATTAATTCTATTATAAAATAGATTAAGTTAGCACTATGGTAAATTTAAATGGGTAATTATGGTTGCCAACTCCATTGGAAATTTGAATTGAGATTATGACCATATCTTGAGGGAAAGAATTTTTTTGGGGGAAAAAGGGGGGGGGATAAAAAGAAATTGTGGGGGGCCAATTTTTTCTCATTTCAGATTTCAGAAATTAAAAAGAATTATTCTTCAAATATTATTTTTTTTTCAAATTTCAAATATTGAAAAATTTCAAGAAGTAATCTTTAATTGCACAGTATGGCGCATTAGATTTGTAAAATCTTTGATCACATTTATTTATTTGTTATGCCGAATCTAACAGTGTATTTAGATTTTTAATTTTGGGTCCAGTTTTCAAATTGGTCTACATTAATGTCCAAAGGGTCCAAAATTAAACTTTGTTTGATTTTAGCAAAAATTGAATATATGAGGTTCTTTGATATGCTGAATCTAAACATGTATTTAGATTTTTGATTTTTGGCCCAGTTTTCAAGTTGGTCCAAATTGGGGTCCAAAATTAAACTTTGTTTGATTTCAACAAAAATTGAATATATGGGGTTCTTTGATATGCTGAATCTAACCATGTATTTAGATTTTTTATTTGTGGACCCCGTTATCTAATTGGTTATTATTGAGGTCAAAAGGGTCCAAAATTAAACTTTGTTTGATTTCATCTAAAATTGAATTATTGGGGTTCTTTGATATTCCAAATCTAACCGTGTATTTAGGTTTTTAATTTTAGGTCCTGTTTTTTAAATTGGTCTACATTGAGGTCCAAAGGGTCCAAAATTAAACTTAGTTTGATTTTGACAAAAATTGAATTCTTGGGGTTCTTTGATTTGCTGAATCTAAACATGTGTTTAGATTTTTGATTATGGGCCCAGTTTTCAAGTTGGTCCAAGATAGGGTCCAGTATTTAAACTTTGTTTGATTTCAACAAAAATTGAATATATGGGGTTCTTTGATATGCTGAATCTAAACATGTATTTAGATTTTTGATTATGGGCCCAGTTTTCAAGTTGGTCCAAATTGGGGTCCAAAATTAAACGTTGTTTGATTTCAACAAAAATTGAATATATGAGGTTCTTTGATATGCCGAATCTAACCATGTATTTAGATTTTTTATTTGTAGGCCCCGCTGTCAAATTGGTTCATATTGAGGTCAAAAGGGTCCAAAATTAAACTTTGTTTGATTTCATCGAAAATTGAATTATTGGGGTTCTTTGATATGCCAAATCTAACCGTATTTTTAATTTGGGTCCCGTTTTTTAAATTGGTCTTCATTGAGGTCCAAAGGGTCCAAAATTAAACTTAGTTTGATTTTAACAAAAATTGAATTCTTGGGGTTCTTTGATATGCTGAATCTAAACATGTGTTTAGATTTTTGATTATGGGCCCAGTTTTCAAGTTGGTCCAAGTTGGGGTCCAAAATTAAACTTTTTTTGATTTCAACCAAAATTGAATATATGGGGTTCTTTGATATGCTGAATCTAACCATGAATTTAGATTTTTTATTTGTGGGCCCCGCTATCAAATTGCTTCATATTGAGGTCAAAAGGGTCCAAAATTAAACTTTGTTTGATTTCATCAAAAATTGAATTATTGGGGTTCTTTGATATTCCAAATCTAACCGTGTATTTAGATTTTTAATTTTAAGTCCCGTTTTTTAAATTGGTCTACATTTAAGGTCCAAAGGGTCCAAAATTAAACTTAGTTTGATTTTAGCAAAAATTGAATTCTTGGGGTTCTTTGATATGCTGAATCTAAACATGTGTTTAGATTTTTGATTATGGGCCCAGTTTTCAAGTTTGTCCAAGTTGGGGTCCAAAATTAAACTTTGTTTGATTTTAACAAAAATTGAATATATGGGGTTCTTTGATATGCTGAATCTAACCATGTATTTTGATTTTGGACATTGGACCATAATAGGTAAATTAAAAAAATTCAAGTTCTTAGACCACATTCTTTCTGTGTCAGAAACCTATGCTGTGTCAAATATTTAATAACAATCCAAATTCAGAGCTGTATCAAGCTTGAATGTTGTGTCCATACTTGCCCCAACTGTTCAGGGTTCGACCTCTGCGGTCGTATCAAGCTGCGCCCCAGCGTAGCATTTTATTGGTTATTATCTTGAATATTATTATAGATAGAGATAAACTGTAAACAGCAATAATGTTCAGCAAAGTAAGATCTACAAATAAGTTGTCATGACCAAAATTGTCAGTCGACCCCTTTAGGAGTTATTGCCCTTAATAATCAATTTTTAACAATTTTTCGTAAATTTTTGTAATCTTTTACAAAAATCTTCTTCTCTGAAACTACTGATACAAATTTAACCATACTTGGCCATAATCATTATTAGGGTATCTAGTTTAAAAAATTTGTCCGATGACCCCGCCAACCAACCAAGATGGCCGCCATGGCTAAAAATAGAACATAGGGGTAAAATGCAGTTTTTGGTTTATATCTCTGAAACTAAAGCATTTAGAGCAAATCTGACATGTGGCAAAATGTTCATCAGATTTAGATTTATCTGCCCTGAAATTTTCAGACAAATCCGACGACCCGTTGTTGGGTTGCTGCCCCTGTGTTAGTAATTTTACAAAAATTTTGCAGTTTTTATACGACCGCAAAAAAATTTTTGTGGTCGTATATTGGTATGACGTTGGCGTCGTCGTCGTCGTCCTGCGTCGTCGTCCGAATACACATTGGTTTTCGCACTCTAACTTTAGTTTAAGTGAATGGATCTTTTTGAAATTTTACCATAAGGTTAAATACCACAAAAGGAAGGTTGGGATTGATTTTGGGGGTTATGGTACCAACAGTTAAGGAATTAGGGGCCAAAAAGGGGCCAAAAATAAGCATTTTCTAGTTTCCAGACAATAACTGTGGAACAGTGTATGGATCTCTCTGAAATTAAACTACAAGTTTCCATACCACAAAGGGATGGTTAGGATTTGCTTTGGGGGGTTATGGCTCAAACCGTTTAGGAATTAGGGGCAAAAAAGGGGGAAAAACAAGGTTGTCCTGGTTAATGGACAAATACTTTAGTACAAAACATAATTTAAAGCAGTGTACGGGAGATAAATCAAATACATCATTGAAATTATCTCCCTTACACTGCTTTTAAATTATGTATAAAGTAATGGTTAATGAACAATAAAGATAATTTAAAACAGTGTAAGGGAGGTAATCCAAATACAACGTTTTGGTTAGTTCCCTTACACTGCTTTTAAATTATGTTTAAAGAAATGCATATTTATAAAGGAAGACCAGTAAAAATATCTGCAAATGTTGCATCATTTTATTTTACAAAAAAATCTATATGAAAGATTTGACACTATATTTTTAATTCTTTTATAAAATAGATTAAGTTAGCACTATGGTAAAATTAAATGGGTAATTATGGTTGCCAACTCCATTGGAAATTTGAATTGAGATTATGACCATATCTTGAGGGAAAGAATATTTTGGGGGAAAAAAGGGGGGGGGGGGGATAAAAAGAAATTGTGGGGGGTCAATTTTTTCTCATTTCAGATTTCAGAAATTAAAAAGAATTATCCTTCAAATATTATTTTTTTTTCAAATTTCAAATATTGAAAAATTTCAAGAAGTTATCTTTAATTGCACAGTATGGCACATTAGATTTGTAAAATCTTTGATCACATTTATTTATTTGTTATGCCGAATCTAACAGTGTATTTAGATTTTTAATTTTGGGTCCAGTTTTCAAAATAGTCTACATTAAGGTCCAAAGGGTCCAAAATTAAACTTTGTTTGATTTTAGCAAAAATTGAATATATGAGGTTCTTTGATATGCTGAATCTAAACATGTATTTAGATTTTTGATTTTTGTCCCAGTTTTCAAGTTGGTCCAAATTGGGGTCCAAAATTAAACTTTGTTTGATTTCAACAAAAATTGAATATATGGGGTTCTTTGATATGCTGAATCTAACCATGTATTTAGATTTTTTATTTGTGGACCCCGTTATCAAATTGGTTCATATTGAGGTCAAAAGGGTCCAAAATTAAACTTTGTTTGATTTCATCTAAAATTGAATTATTGGGGCTCTTTGATATTCCAAATCTAACCGTGTATTTAGATTTTTAATTTTGGGTCCTGTTTTTTAAATTGGTCTACATTAAGGTCCAAAGGGTCCAAAATTAAACTTAGTTTGATTTTAACAAAAATTGAATTCTTGGGGTTCTTTGATATGCTGAATCTAAACATGTGTTTAGATTTTTGATTATGGGCCCAGTTTTCAAGTTGGTCCAAGATAGGGTCCAGTATTTAAACTTTGTTTGATTTCAACAAAAATTGAATATATGGGGTTCTTTGATATGCTGAATCTAAACATGTATTTAGATTTTTGATTATGGGCCCAATTTTCAAGTTGGTCCAAATTGGGGTCCAAAATTAAACTTTGTTTGATTTCAACAAAAATTGAATATATGAGGTTCTTTGATATGCTGAATCTAACCATGTATTTAGATTTTTTATTTGTAGGCCCCGCTATCAAATTGGTTCATATTGAGGTCAAAAGGGTCCAAAATTAAACTTTGTTTGATTTCATGAAAAATTGAATTATTGGGGTTCTTTGATATGCCAAATCTAACCGTTTTTTTAGATGTTTAATTTGGGTCCCGTTTTTTAAATTTGTCTTCATTGAGGTCCAAAGGGTCCAAAATTAAACTTAGTTTGATTTTAACAAAAATTGAATTCTTGGGGTTCTTTGATATGCTGAATCTAAACATGTGTTTAGATTTTTGATTATGGGCCCAGTTTTCAAGTTGGTCCAAGTTGGATTCCAAAATTAAACTTTTTTTGATTTCAACAAAAATTGAATATATGGGGTTCTTTGATATGCTGAATCTAACCATGAATTTAGATTTTTTATTTGTGGGCCCCGCTATCAAATTGGTTCATATTGAGGCCAAAAGGGTCCAAAATTAAACTTTGTTTGATTTCATCAAAAATTGAATTCTTGGGGTTCTTTGATATTCCAAATCTAACCGTGTATTTAGATTTTTAATTTTAAGTCCTGTTTTTTAAATTGGTCTACATTAAGGTCCAAAGGGTCCAAAATTAAACTTAGTTTGATTTTAGCAAAAATTGATTTCTTGGGGTTCTTTGATATGCTGAATCTAAACATATGTTTAGATTTTTGATTATGGGCCCAGTTTTCAAGTTTGTCCAAGTTGGGGTCCAAAATTAAACTTTGTTTGATTTTAACAGAAATTGAATATATGGGGTTCTTTGATATGCTGAATCTAACCATGTATTTTGATTTTGGACATTGGACCATAATAGGTAAATTAAAAAAATTCAAGTTCTTAGACCACATTCTCTCTGTGTCAGAAACCTATGCTGTGTCAAATATTTAATAACAATCCAAATTCAGAGCTGTATCAAGCTTGAATGTTGTGTCCATACTTGCCCCAACTGTTCAGGGTTCGACCTCTGCGGTCGTATCAAGCTGCGCCCCAGCGAAGCATTTTATTTGTTATTATCTTAGATATCATTATAATATCTAATATCTAATACTATTAATTATGATTTTAACCTTATTTTACATGATTTCCAAAGCATCAGTAAATACAGGTGAGCGACACAGGCTCTTGAGAGCCTCTAGTTGTAACTTCCAGACATAACTTGTATGTTAGTGTATGGATCTCTCTGAAATTGTACCACAAGGTTCCATATAACAAAGGGAATGCTGGGATTGATTTTTTGGGTAATTGCCTCAAAATGTTAGGAATTAGGGGCAAAAAAAGGGGCAAAAAACAAGCATTTTTCTAGTTTCATGACAATAACTTGTGTGTAAGTGTTTGGATATTTCTGAAATCACGCATTTAGAGTAAATCTGACATAGGGTAAAACTGATTATCAGGTCAAGATCTATCTGCCCTGAAATTTTCAGACAAATCTGACAACCTGTTGTTGGGTTGCTGCCCCTAAAATTGGTAATTTTAAGGAAATTTTGCAGTTTTTATACGACTGCAAAAAAATTTTTGTGGTCGTATATTGGTATGACGTTGGCGTCGTCGTCGTCGTCTGGCGTCGTCCGAAGACACATTGGTTTTCGCACTCTAACTTTAGTTTAAGTGAATGGATCTCTATGAAATTTTACCACAAGGTTCAATACCACAAAAGGAAGGTTGGGATTGATTTTGGGGGTTATGGTACCAACAGTAAAGGAATTAGGGGCCAAAAAGGGGCCAAAAATAAGCATTTTTGTAACTTCCAGACATAACTTGTGTGTTAGTGTATGGATCTCTCTGACATTGTACCACAAGGTTCCATATCACAAAAGGAATGCTGGGATTGATTTTGGGGGTAATTGCCTCCAAATTTTAGGAATTAGGGGCCAAAAAAGGGACAAAAAACAAGCATTTTTCTAGTTTCATGACAATAACTTGTGTGTAAGTGTATGGATCTTTCTGAAATTTTACTACAAGGTTCCATATCACAAAGGGAAAGCTGGAATTGAGTTTGGGGGTAATTGTCGAAACGTTTAGGAATTGGGGGCCTAAAAGGGGCCAAAAATAAGCATTTTTCTAGTTTCCAGACAATAACTTGTGTTCAAGTGTATGGATCTCTCTGAAATTGTACTGCAAGGTACCATACCACAAAGGGAAGGCTGGGATTGATGATGGGGGTAATTGCCTCAATATTTTAGGAATTAGGGGCCAAAAAGGGGCAAAAAACACATTTTTCTAGTTTCAGGACAATTACTTGTGTGTAAGTGTATGGATCTTTCTGAAATTGTACTACAAGGTTCCATATCACATAGGGAAAGCTGGGTTTGAGTTTTGGGGTAATTGCCCTAGACGTTTAGGAATTTGGGGCCAAAAAGGGAAAAAAAACACATTTTTCTAGTTTTCAGACAATAACTTGTGTTCAAGTGTATGGATCTCTCTGAAATTGTACTGCAAAGTACCATACCACAAAGAGAAGGCTGGGATTGAGTTTGGGGGTGATGAATCATAAGGGGGTTCAAAAAATTTGGGGGGGGGGGATTTTTTTTTTTTCCTTTTTTTTCTTTTTTTCCTTTTTTTTTTCTTTTAAAATTTTCCATTTTAAGTTGGTTATTTCTGATTTACATTTAAAAGCAAATAATAATGATATGGTAGGAGATACACACCAAACAGGATGTGTAAATTATTGTGCAATAGCAAGAAATTTTCAATTGAACAGTATTGCACAATAGCAAGAAATCTTCAATTGCACAGTATTGCGCAATAGCAAGAAATCTTCAATTGCACAGTATTGCGCAATAGCAAGAAATATCCAATAGCACAATATTGCGCAATAGCAAGAAATTGTCAATTGTACAGTATTGCGCAATAGCAAGAAATATTTAATTGCACAGTATTGTGCAAAAGAAGATACTTCGTATAAATTGCTTATTTCTTGACAAATTTCAATGGGGTTTTATTCTTGAATTCTTGGGGTTCTTTAATATGCTGAATCTAACCGTGTATTAAGTTTTTGGATTTTGGGCCCCGTTTTTAAATTGGTCCACATTGAGGTCCAAAGGGTCCAAAATTAAACTTTGTTTGATTTCATCAAAAATTGAATTATTGGGGTTCTTTGATATGCCGAATCTAACCGTGTATTTAGATTCTTAATTTTTGGTTCCGTTTTCAAATTGGTCTACATTAAGGTCCAAAGGGTCCTAAATTAAACTTAGTTTGATTTTAACAAAAATTGAATTCTTAGGGTTCTTTGATATGCTGAATCTAAATATGTATTTAGTTTTTTGATTATGGGCCCAGTTTTCAAGTTGGTCCAAATTGGGGTCCAAAATTAAACTTTGTTTGATTTCAACAAAAATTGAATATATGGGGTTCTTTGATATGCTGAATCTAACCATGTATTTAGATTTTTGATTTTTGGGCCCCGTTATCAACTTTGTCCACATTGATGTCAAAAGGGTCCAAAATTAAACTTTGTTTGATTTCATCAAAAATTGAATTCTTGGGGTTCTTTGATATGCTGAATCTAACCATTATTTAGATTTTGGATATTGGACCATAATAGGTGAATGTCCAATTTAAAATTTTTAAGTTCTTAGACCACATTCATTCTGTGTCAGAAACCTATGCTGTGTCAAATATTTAATCACAATCCAAATGCAAAGCTGTATCAAGCTTGAATGTTGTGTCCATACTTGCCCCAACTGTTCAGGGTTCGACATCTGCGGTTGTATCAAGCTGCGCCCTGCGGAGCATTTTATTTGTTATTATCTTGAATATTATTATAGATAGAGATAAACTGTAAACAGCAATAATGTTTAGCAAAGTAAGATCTACAAATAAGTTGTCATGACCAAAATTGTCAGTTGACCCCTTTAGGAGTTATTGCCCTTAATAGTCAATTTTTAACAATTTTTCGTAAATTTTTGTAATCTTGTACCAAAATCTTATTCTCTGAAACTACTGAGACAAATTTAACCATACTTGGCCATAATCATTATTAGGGTATCTAGTTTAAAAAATTTGTCCGATGACCCCTCTTTCTAACCATCATGGCCGACTTGGTTAAAAATAGACCATAGGGGTAAAATGCAGTTTTTGGTTTATATCTCTGAAACTAAAGCATTTAGAGCAAATCTGACAGGTGGCAAAAATGTTCATCAGATTTAGATTTATCTGCCCTGAAATTTTCAGACGAATCCGACAACCTGTTGTTGGGTTGCTGCCCCTGAGTTAGTAATTTTACAAAAATTTTGCAGTTTTTTGTTATTATCTTAGATATCATTATAATATCTAATATCTAATACTATTAATTATGATTTTAACTGTATTTTACATGATTTCCAAAGCATCAGTAAATACAGGTGAGCGACACAGTCTCTTGAGAGCCTCTAGTTTTTTTCTTTTAAAATTTTCCATTTTAAGTTGGTTATTTCTTATTTATATTTAAGGTAAGGTTTGCATATACAGGGAGATAACTCGAATTCAAATAATTGAAAAAAGGAGGGACCCGCCATTTTGAATTGCTTTGATTAACCAATGTTGGATAACTACAATATCGAAAATAAAACAACACCTACCTCAAAATCGCCGTTTTGATGTAATTTTATCAAAATTTGAATTGTACAAGTAAGGTTATGACCTTCAGTTTGTTAGTTTTCATTTATATGACGTCATGTTAAACCATTACGTCTTTGTGCAAAAACCATTCATAAAATTTTGCGGAATTTTATTTTATTTCATAAATGTACATTTTTATGCCCCCACCGTAGCAAACGGGGCATTGAGTTTTATCCTTGTCTGTTTGTACGTCCAACCGAATGTACTTATCATAGTGTACGTCCGTTTTTACAAAATTGGTTTCCGTTCTCTAACTTTAGTTTGCCTCAACCAACTGATATATAAAACTTATGCACAATGCTTTTTACCACAAAAACACAGAATAAATTTGAATTTTGATGTCGTCACTTTTACAGTTCTAGATTTATGAGGGGTCGGACAGGGTATACCTTTCTCCTTTCTCCCGTCCCCTTTCTCTTGTAGCCGTTAAACCTAAAAAAAACTAATGTATGGGAAGCTCATTTCAATAGAAATCGATCTTATATCTTGTGTTTTTATGGCTTATCCCAGTCTTGTCCTTTCACAAGATAGAAGTGTTGTTTATTCTTCAAGAACCTCGATAACTTTTTCACTGACTGTTAAGCTGTCTCTTTCATTGAATTTGTAAGTGTTGATGCACGCCGTTTCCAAATTTTTCATAAAGTATAAATACAAATTATAGAAACGCAGAATTGAGTGAAAAACGGCACATTTTTGTGATACTTTTAGTCAATTTCGTTTAAAATGGTTGGAATTTACATAATGCGCCATGTGTTTTACTTATAGAGGATGCATATATATATTCTCAGATATTTTTATTGCATAATTTTTACGAATGACAGAATGTTGAACTTGGTCTTTTCAAATGTACAGTTTGCAAGGTTTATCCGCAAATACGCACACAACCCACACGTTTACATCATTCGAAATATATGTTATTTTATCAATCACTTTTACAACTGACGGAATGTTTCTTATCGTAATTTCTTTTATGGATGCACTAAAAATGTGTCTTTTAGACACAACTATTGTATTGTGTCGTCCTGAACATGCCTGAAGTATTTGCCACCGGACATTTTACAACCTCTAATCAAACAAACTTCTATGCATATCAGTCTACTTTGAATCAATTTATCTAAAAACAAGGATGGTAACATGTGTCTCTACACATGCACGGACTCACTATAAAATCCGGGAAATTGTTAGTTTTTAGTCTTTCTCCGTATATATAAGAGATCTTAATGAAGTAGTGACGACGCTCAGAGTATTTTTATGAGGTCGTTTTCTGAATTTTTCGTTTCTGTTCTCTACCTTTAGTTTGCTTCAACCAAATGTTATAGAATTTATACGTAATGCTTTATAATGTTTTATGTTTATGCAAGAGGGGCATCATCAGTGTCCCATGGACACATTCCCCATTTATTCTAAGCTCTTACGTATGATTTTAATTTATTGAAAGTATGTGGAAGATTTTCATATTACAGGCCTACATAACTACATTTCTTATTTTAAATATGAACAATACATATACGGCTGGTCATTTGTATTCCCAGGCCATCGTCTGTTTCGTCTTTCATCATGTATAGGAGCATGTAGTTTGTTTGTTTGGTCAAAGACCCCAAATCTGAACAGCATGTGTAACAATTGGACAAATCATGCTAGTAATCTATCTTTCTCCTGCAAGGCTTTCCCCTGCTTCGTCATAAATATTTGATCATATTTGAATAACATTTGTTGATGTCTAGATTTAAACTAATGGAATAAACACGGCTGCTGTAAATGACTTTACTAGTCAAAACTGATGTCTTTTCATCCAATTGCTGCATACAAACAGTTTACCAAACATGGGGAAATAAAGCAATTTTCATTACTTTTAATGGCAATTTGAATGTTTTCCTAAGATTCAAAATATTACAGTTTGAAGAACTGAAAGAATATAAGTGTTTCCTTCAAAATCAGAGTCTTGTACATGTATTGATACACAAGTATGACCAAATTTAAACACCTCCCCTTCCGACTGATAGTTGTGGGTATAAAAGTTAAGGGACTACATCAAAAGTTCAATGTAGGATAAAAAAAAAACTTAATTCACATAGTTTGTTTACTGACCCTCCCCCCCCCCTCCCCATCCCTCCTCTTAACTTAATTTGGAAAAAAAATGATTGACCAATATGGATATATGTAAAATCGATGTCAAATTAACAAAACTTGCAGCAACTTTTATCCCTCCCCCAAACTACTTGAATTAAGTTTTTTTTCCCAAAGTGTTACAAGACAAAATGATTCTTTGTAAAAATATGCTATTAAAGATGACTTTCTTCTTTGGAGATCAACAAAAAAATATTTTTGTGTTTTACAGAAATGACAAGATGAACACATAACGCCCATTTCCGTAAAAACAAGTTTGGGGACATACCAATTTTATTAGCTCATTATAATGCAAATATTTAAATCCTTAAGTTCAGTTTTTTACAAAAATGGTGGACCCGGAAAAGGGATATTTTTGGCTTTTTGTTGCCATGGCAACAGGTTTTTTTAACCCAAAAATTAAAAAATCTTGTTTTTAGGAACTTTTTTATGATTTTTTTAATTAAAATTTATTATTAATGAATGGACCACAATTATTTATACATGTTTTATTCAGTTTTATTTTTTTATAGTCACACGCATACATTATTATTTCAGAAGAATTCAAATACAATTTTCCCTAAAAATCGTCAAAAATCGGAATTTTGAGCTTTTCACCTGAAAAAACAGGACGGGCGATGTTCGATTTTTTTTTCATTAAATGATTGGGTACTCCTCCCTGAACAAAATGATGTATCATATTGGTATAATATCTCTAAGAATAAAATCCAGGTTTCATGCAAACCTTACCTTAAAAGCAAATAATAATGATATGGTAGGAGATACACACCAAACAGGATGTGTAAATTATTATATAATAAGTATTGTGCAATAGCAAGAAATTTTCACTGTACAGTATTGCACAATAGCAAGAAATCTTCAATTGCACAGTATTGCGCAATAGCAAGAAATCTTCAATTGCACAGTATTGTGCAATAGCAAGAAATATCCAATAGCACAATATTGCGCAATAGCAAGAAATTGTCAATTGTACAGTATTGCGCAATAGCAAGAAATATTCAATTGCACAGTATTGTGCAAAATAAGATACTTCGTATAAATTGCTTATTTCTTGACCAATTTCAATGGGGTTTTATTCTTGAATTCTTGGGGTTCTTTAATATGCTGAATCTAACCATGTATTAAGTTTTTGGATTTTGGGCCCTGTTTTTAAATTGGTCCACATTGAGGTCCAAAGGGTCCAAAATTAAACTTTGTTTGATTTCATCAAAAATTGAATTATTGGGGTTCTTTGATATGCCGAATCTAACCGTGTATTTAGATTCTTAATTTTTGGTTCCGTTTTCAAATTGGTCTACTTTAAGGTCCAAAGGGTCCAAAATTAAACTTAGTTTGATTTTAACAAAAATTGAATTCTTAGGGTTCTTTGATATGCTGAATCTAAACATGTATTTAGATTTTTGATTATGGGCCCAGTTTTCAAGTTGGTCCAAATTGGGGTCCAAAATTAAACTTTGTTTGATTTCAACAAAAATTGAATATATGGGGTTCTTTGATATGCTGAATCTAACCATGTATTTAGATTTTTGATTTTTGGGCCCCATTATCAACTTTTTCCACATTGAGGTCAAAAGGGTCCAAAATTAAACTTTGTTTGATTTCATCAAAAATTGAATTCTTGGGGTTCTTTGATATGCTGAATCTAACCATGTATTTAGATTTTGGATATTGGACCATAATAGGTGGATGTCCAATTTAAAATTTTTAAGTTCTTAGACCACATTCATTCTGTGTCAGAAACCTATGCTGTGTCAAATATTTAATCACAATCCAAATTCAGAGCTGTATCAAGCTTGAATGTTGTGTCCATACTTGCCCCAACTGTTCAGGGTTCGACCTCTGCGGTCGTATCAAGCTGCGCCCTGCGGAGCATTTTATTTGTTATTATCTTAGATATCATTATAATATGTAATATCTAATACTATTAATTATGATTTTAACCTTATTTTACATGATTTCCAAAGCATCAGTAAATACAGGTGAGCGACACAGGCTCTTGAGAGCCTCTAGTTATAGTTTCAGGACAATAACTTGTGTGTAAGTGTATGGATCTTTATGAAATTGTACCACGAGGTTCCATATCACAAAGGGAAAGCTGGGTTTGAGTTTGGGGGTAATTGCCCTAAATGTTTAGGAATTTGGGGCAAAAAAGGGGCCAAAAAACAAGCATTTTTCTAGTTTCCAGACAATAACTTGTGTTCTGAGCTCTGAAATTATACTGCAAGGTACCATACCACAAAGGGAAGGCTGGGATTGAGTTTGGGGGTGATGAATCATAAGGGGTTTTAAAAATTAGAGGGGGGGGGATTTTTGTTTAAGAACTTGTAAACAGTCTAGATCCCCACCCCTAAACCATATATATTCTTGTATGGGACAATAAAACAAATCAAATGAAATATAGGGGAAGTCCATGGGGGTAACCCCCCCCCCCCTTTTTTTTATACGACCGCAAAATAATTTTGCAGTCGTATATTGGTATGACGTTGGCGTCGTTGTCGTCGTCGTCCGAAGACACATTGGTTTTCACACTCTAACTTTAGTTTAAGTGAAGGGATCTCTATGAAATTTTACCATGAGGTTCAATACCACAAAAGGAAGGTTGGGATTGAATTTTTGGGGTTATGGTACCAACAGTTAAGGAATTAGGGGCCAAAAATAAGCATTTTTGTAACTTCCAGACACAACTTGTGTGTAAGTGTATGGATCTCTCTGACATTGTACCACAAGGTTCCATGTCACAAAGGGAATGCTGGGATTGATTTTGGGGCTAATTGCCTCAAAATTTTAGGAATTAGGGGCCAAAAAAGTGGCAAAAAACAAGCATTTTTCTAGTTTCATAACAATAACTTGTGTGTAAGTGTATGGATCTTTCTGAAATTGTACTATAAGGTTCCATATCACAAAGGAAAAGCTGGAATTGAGTTTGGGGATAATTGCCCAAAACGTTTAGGAATAAGGGGTCAAAAAGGGGCCAAAAATAAACATTTTTCTAGTTTCCAGACAATAACTTGTGTTCAAGCGTATGGATCTCTCTGAAAATGTACTGCAAGGTACCGTACCACAAATGGAAGGCTGGGATTGATTTTGGGGGTAATTGCCTCAAAATGTAAAGAATTAGGGGCCAAAAAGGGGCAAAAAAACAAGTATTTTTCTAGTTTCAGGACAATAACTTGTGTGTAAGTGTATGGATTTTTTTGAAATTGTACTACAAGGTTCCATATCACAAAGGGAAAGCTGGGTTTGAGTTTGGGGGTAATTGCCCTAAACGTTTAGGAATTTGGGGCCAAAAAGGGGTAAAAAAACAAGCATTTTTCTAGTTTTCAGACAATAACTTGTGTTCAAGTGTATGGGTCTCTCTGAAATTGTTCTGCTAGGTACCATACCACAAAGGGAAGGCTGGGATTGAGTTTGGGGTGATGAATCATGAGGGGGTTCAAAAAATTGGAGGGGGGGGTGGTTTCCCCTTTTTTTCCTTTTTATTTTTAAAAATTTTCCATTTTAAATTGGTTACTTCTGATTAATATAAAAGCAAATAATAATGATATGGTTTGAATAGGTAATTTAAAGATTTTTAAGTTCTTAGACCACATTCATTCTGTGTCAGAAACCTATGCTGTGTCAAATATTTAATCACAATCCAAATTCAGTGCTGTATCAAGCTTGAATGTTGTGTCCATACTTGCCCCAACTGTTCAGGGTTCCACCTCTGCAGTCCTATCAAGCTGCGCCCAGCGGAGCATTTTATTGATATCTTGTAAAAGGTCGAGATCCCCACCCCTAAACCATATATATTCTTGAATGTGACCATATAACAAATCAAATGAAATTGAGGGGAAGTCCCCTGGGGAAACCCCCACCCCCTTTTTTAGCTCACCTGGCCCAAAAGGCCAAGTGAGCTTTTCTCATCACTTGGTGTCCGTCGTCCGTCTCCTCTGAAACTACTTGGCCAAATTTGACCAAACTTGGCCACAATCATCATTGGGGTATCTAGTTTAAAAAATGTGTCCGGTGACCCGGCCAACTAACCTAGATGGCCACCATGGCTAAAAATAGAACATAGGGGTAAAATGTAAATTTTGGCTTATATCTCTGAAACCAAAGCAATTAGAGCAAATCTGACATGGGATAAAATTGTTTATCAGGTCAAGATCTATCTGCCCTGAAATTTTCAGATGAATCGGACAACACATTGTTGGGTTGCTGCCCCTGAATTGGTAATTTTAAGAAAATTTTGCAGCTTTTGGTTATTATCTTGAATATTATTATAGATAGAGATAAACTGTAAACAGCAATAATGTACAGCAAAGTAAGATCTACAAATAAGTCAACATGACCAAAATTGTCAATTGACTCCTTAAGGAGTTATTGCCCTTTATAGTCAATTTTTTGTCGAGCCTGCGACTTTTGTCGCAGAAAGCTCGACATAGGGATAGTGATCCGGCGGCGGTGTTGGCTAACTTCTTAAAAGCTTTATATTTTAGAAGGTGGAAGGTCTGGATGCTTCATACTTTGTATATGGATGCCTGATGTTACGAAGTTTCCGTCAGTCACATGTCCAATGTCCTTGACCTCATTTTCATGGTTCAGTGACTACTTGAAAAAAAAGTTAAGATTTTTTGTAATGTTAGATTCTCTCTTATTATAAGTAATAGGATAACTATATTTGGTATGTGCGTACCTTGCAAGGTCCTCATGCCCGTCAGACAGTTTTCACTTGACCTCGACCTCATTTCATGGATCAGTGAACAAGGTTGAGTTTTGGTGGTCAAGTCCATATCTCAGATACTATAAGCAATAGGTCTAGTATATTCGGTGTATGGAAAGACTGTAAGGTGTACATGTCCAACTGGCAGGTGTCATCTGACCTTGACCTCATTTTCATGGTTCAGTGGTTATAGTTAAGTTTTTGTGTTTTGGTCTGTTTTTCTTATACTGTATGCCATAGGTCTACTATATTTGGTGTATGGAATGATTGTAAGGTGTACATGTCTAGCGGGCAGGTGTCATCTGACCTTGACCTCATTTTCATGGTTCAGTGGTCAAAGTTAATTTTTTGAGTTTTGGTCTTTTTTTCTAATACTATATGCAATAGTTCAACTATATTTGGTATGTGCGTACCTTGCAAGGTCCTCATGCCCGTCAGACAGTTTTCACTTGACCTCGACCTCATTTCATGGATCAATGAACAAGGTTAAGTTTTGGTGGTCAAGTCCATATCTCAGATACTATAAGCAATAGGTCTAGTATATTCGGTGTATGGAAGGACTGTAAGGTGTACATGTCCAACTGGCAGGTGTCATCTGACCTTGACCTCATTTTCATGGTTCAGTGGTTATAGTTAAGTTTTTGTGTTTTGGTCTGTTTTTCTTATACTGTATGCCATAGGTCTACTATATTTGGTGTATGGAATGATTGTAAGGTGTACATGTCTAGCGGGCAGGTGTCATCTGACCTTGACCTCATTTTCATGGTTCAGTGGTCAAAGTTAAGTTTTTTGAGTTTTGGTCTTTTTTTCTAATACTATATGCAATAGTTCAACTATATTTGGTGTATGGAAATATTTTATGATCTATTTGGCAGTCACGCAGGTTTTATTTGACCTTGACCTCATTTTCAAGGTTCATTGCTCAGTGTTAAGTTTTTGTGTTTTGGTCTGTTTTTCTTAAACTATAAGCAATAGGTCAACTATATTTGTTGTATGGAAGAATTGTTAGCTGTACATGCCTGCCTAGCATGGTTCATCTGACCTTGACCTCATTTTCATGGTTCACTGGTCAATGTTTAGTTTACTTGGTTAATGTTAAGTTTATGTGACAGTTGTAATAAAGCTGTATATTTAGGACTATCAACATAATATCAATGATTAGTAAAGAAGGTGAGACATTTCAGCGTGTGCACTCTTGTTACAATTTTCATAAGTTTTGAAATTTTAAAAATTTTTACAAAATATTTTCCACTATAACTACTGGGCCAAGTTCATTATAGATAGAGATAATAGTAAGGAGCAAGAATGTTCAGTAAAGTAAGATCTACAAACACATCACCATCACCAAAACACAATTTTGTCATGAATCCATCTGTGTCCTTTGTTTAATATGCACATAGACCAAGGTGAGCGACACAGGCTATTTAGAGCCTCTAGTTAAGAAAACTTGTAAACGGTCAAGATCCCCACCCCGAAACCATATATATTTTTGTATGAGACAAATAAAAATAAAAGGTGAGTCCCCTGGGGTCACCCCCACCCCCCTCCTGTTTAAGAACTTGTAAACGGTCGAGATCCCCACCCTTATTGTATGGGATAATAAAACAAATCAAATGAAATATAGGGGAAGTCCATGTGGGTACCCCCACCCCCCCCCCCCCCCCCCACCCCCCCTTCTTTTTGATAATTTGTAAAAGGTTGAGATCCCCACCCCTAAACCATATATATTCTTGAATGGGATAATAAAGAAATGAAATGAAATTGAGGGGAAGTCCCCTGGGGTAACCCCCACCCCGTTTTTTTTTTTGAAAACTTGTAAACGGTCAAGATCCCCACCCCGAAACCATATATATTCTTGTATGGGACAATAAAACAAATCAAATGAAATATAAGGCGAATCCCCTGGGGTCACCCCCACCCCCCTCCTGTTTAAGAACTTGTAAACCGTAGAGATCCCCACCCCTTAACCATATATATTCTTGTATGGGACAATAAAACAAATCAAATGAAATATTGGGGGAAATCCATGGGGGTAACCCCCCACCCCCCTTCTTTTTGATAACTTGTAAACGGTCGAGATCCCCATCTCTAAACCATATATTTTCTTGAATGGGACAATAAAACTAATCAAATGAAATTGAGGGGAAGTCCCCCACCCTCTTCTTTTTGAAAACTCTGACAGCCTTTTGTTGTTTTTATAATTTTCCCATTTTTTTACCTTCCATATGTATTTAAATGTTAAAAATAGACTGTTCTCCATTGTTAAGTATGTACTTAGGTGAGGTTTAGGAATTTTTGTAAAATGTTCAGTCCGAACATTTGGTTTTTTCCTACGATACAGGGTAAAATATTTTGCCCCATAACACACATTTTTCTTTTCATATAAGACTTCAATAGCTCATAAAAGGTCATTTACCAAAATTTAAGCAGATTCTAGATTTCTTTTCTTTCAATTTGAGACCAATGCAAATATAAGGTAAAAGTTCGAGTCAGCCTTTTCCAGCCATTTTAAAAAAATTAAATATCTTGTAAAGGAGCTCCATAACCTATAAATATTTTTAGCTTATTTTGTTCCTTAACTGATGCTCTTCTGACTTATAGTATCAATTTTAAATTCTAGATTTTTTTAATTTCACCTAAGTACATCCTTAAAGAAATATTTTGCACAACCCATCCATTTTACAATCTAAGATGGGAGAAGAGCCCCAATGAATGCCTAAGGAAAGAGCTGTTAAAGTTTGCTGTTTAACCAAAAAATTAAACATAAGTAGCACATTCAGAATTTTATGTTTTCAGGGGGATACTTGACATTTAGTGCCATGCAGCCAAAATTATGTGAAAGTAAATCTGACAGATGTAAAGCTTTGACATTCTTGTCTCAGCCATGCCTACCAGTGTCTAGTGTAGGACCAACACACATCTTACCATTTCTGTATCTTGGATCATACAGAGATGCCATATCTCAGGACATTATTCAGGTAAGTTACCAGTTAACTTTATTGTAAACGCATGTTCTACTTGAAGAATTTGAATTCTTCAATAGGTACATATACTTGTGCTTACTAATTCAAATAAACTGACTGAAAATGGCTTATTCTATCTTTCTCTAAATCAAGAAATGGTGTTTTCTTTGAGTGTTAAATCTAAGTCCCACTCTGAGAAAGTAAAACATTTCTAGTGGCAACTAACTTGTTTTTAAAAAAAATATCTATATCAGGAAATTTCAGATGTTTTTCACTACATGTCTTCTGCCTTCTAATTTTCTGATAGATGTTTAATTATTATTTTTTTTTGCTTTACTCAATACATCCTATAGCTTGATACAAGATGTTCTTAATGTTCATGAATTTTTCTCTTGTTCATAATTTCAAGTATAATGCCAATAAAAAAAAAAACCAAAAAGGCAGGTAAAAAATACCCCATCAATTCAATAATTATAAAGGAAGTAGTATGAATGTGGTGAAACAGAAATCAATGTCAGTAGTGATATTGATAACAATATATTGATTTGATTACAACTCACTTATTGATATAAAAGTACAGTAAACATTTAAAGATCAAAGGATTTTTAGTAGTTGTACAGTTGTAGAGGTCATGTGCCATTAAATATACAAACAGTCTCTCAATCAATGGAAGAAAACTTTCTTAAAGTTTGATCAGTTTTTCTTCAAAATACAGCTGGTTGAACTTCTACTGGTATGAAAGTTTGTGCTCCAAAAGATCAATATAGGATTATAAACCCAGAGATGCTCTATACATTAATATTAGACAGTCAGGAAGTACCTACAGGCATAGGCTACAATATTCTCTATATAACAACTATAATACAAGTAGTAGATGGTTCCTATGCTAAGGAATAACACTAAGGAGGATCTAAAGTTCTGATGTTTATTACCAGTAGTTAAAAAGTATGTTGTGTCCAAAGTAATAAGGTATACAGGTAAACTATGTGGTCAATATAAACGGGACATAAATACAATCGACTGTCATGGCTATCGTCCCGTGGAAATGTACTAGGTCCATAACAAAGGAAATTAAACTTGACCGCGAAATACTAACAACCAATCAAATACAAGGATTCAAGTAAATCCCCAATGAACATTCATAGAAAAATAAAGTGCATATTACTATACACAAAATTAAGGTTTACAAGTAATAATTTAAACTCAGATTCAATATTCAAAATAAGTAAGCTTTTATAATAAAAATAGTAATTAAATAGATGATTTTTACAATATATAAAATGATCATAAAAATCATTCTGCTACATTTTCCCCGCTGTAGGAAAATGACCTCCACGTCATTCTAATCTGTTTTCCCCCTTCACTGAAAGTTGACGTCCTCAGCAAGCCATTTACCACTAGGTGTTGCATCGCATGATGTCAAGGATGATACGGTAGAGTACGCCATCAACCATTTTCAATATGTCATAGTTGTTCATAAACCAATTGTTCCATGGTGATCATTCTAGTTGCTCTTTTCATGGCTTGTGATGTTCATCAACCCAGTATATCCAATCTTTGATGTAGGTATCTGTTATGTTCCATCTTGATGTTAACTAGATGCTGTGATGGTAAATATGGATCATCTGTGGCTTTAGGTATTGTCATCGATAACATCTGAACGTAGGGTTGTGCGTGATGTAACTGACATATGGCTTTCACAGAATCTTTTCTAATGTTGGAGGTGTTGGTACGACCAAGTAGTTCTGGAAGTCTGGAAAGTGTATCTGCATCAGCGTTGTTGGCACCAGGTCGATAGACGATATTAAAGTTGTAGGATGACAAACTTGCTATCCAACAATGTCCAGTGGCATCAAGCTTTGCTGTTGTTAAGACATAAGTAAGTCGGTTGTTGTCTGTAACCACGGTAAATGTGTTGCCATAAAGGTAGTCATGGAATTTTTCTGTCACTGACCATTTCAAAGCAAGGAATTCTAATTTATGGACTGGATAGTTCTTCTCAGTCTTGCTAAGTCCTCAACTGGCATAGGCAATGGCTCTTTTCTTTCCTTCTTGCTGTTGGTACAGTATTGCTCCAAGACCAAGCATAGATGCATCTGTATGTAGTTCAAAAGGTTCCTTGTAGCGTGGATAACCAAGAATAGGTGGCATCGCTAGTTGACTTTTGAGCTTCTGGAAGGCATCTTCATCTAATGATCAGTCTGCTACATACAGTCAGGAAGTACATACAGGAATAAGCTACAATAAACTCTACATAACAATATTATTCAGTCAGGAAGTACCAACAGCAGGTATAGACTGTAATATACTGTAAATTCAGAAATTATTGCAGATATATGTTTCAGATATCAAAATGCGAGTTCATATTATTGCAATACTCACCCAGTCGCATTATTCGCATTAATAAAAACCTCTCAATAATTTCTGAATTTACAGTACCCTTTATAACAGTACCGTATTAAACAATCAGGAAATACTTACTGGAATAAACTGAAAGATCCCCTATATAACTGTATTAAACAGTCAGAAGTACTTACAGAAAAAGGCTGCAAGATGCACCTCGATGTAACAATAGTAAACAGTCAGGAAGTACCTACAGGTATAGGCTGCAATACACCCTATATAACAGTATTAAACAATTTGGAAATACCTACAGGAATACACTACAAGATGGTCTATACAGCAAAATTATACAATCAGGAAGTACATACAGGAAAAAGGCTGCAAGATGCTCTATATAACAATATTATATAGTCAGGAAGTACATACAGACAGAGGCTGCAATACTCTCTATGTAACAATATTATTCAGTTAGGAAGTACATACAGGCATAGGCTGCAGAATGCTCTATATAACAATATTATACAGTCAGGAAGTAAATACAGGCAGAGGCTGGAAAACACTCTATATAACTATATTATACAGTCGGGAAGTACATGCTGCAAGATGCTCTATATAAGAGTATTATGCATTCAGTACGTACATACAGGCATAGGCTGCAATACCCTCCATATAACAGTATTATTCAGTCAAGAAGTAAATACAGACATAGGCTGCAAAATACTCTATAACAATATTATACAGTCAGGAAGTCCATACAGGCAGAGGCTGCAATACACCCTATATAACAATATTATTCATACAGGAATATGCTATAAGATGCTCTATATAACAATATTATGCAGTTAGGAAGAACATACAGGCATAGGCTGCAAGATGTTCTTTATAACAATATTATACAGTCAGGAAATACATACAGACTGAGGCTGGAATACACTCTATATAACTATATTATACAGTTAGGAAGAACATGCTGTTAGATGCTCTATATAAGAATATTATGCAGTCAGGAAGTACATACAGCCATAGGCTGCAATACCCTCCATATAACAGTATTATTCAGTAAGGAAGTACATACAGGAATAGACAGCAATATACCCTGCTATATAACAGTATTAAACAGTCAGGAAGTACCTACAGGAATTGGTTGCAGGATGCTCTATATAACATTAATTCACGACTATAAAATTTCTCTTTTTAGCTCACCTGACCTGAAAGGTCAAGTGAGCTTTTCTCATCACTTTGCGTCCGTCGTCCGTCGTCCTGCGTCCGTCGTCCGTCGTCCGTAAACTTTTACAAAAATCTTCTCCTCTGAAACTACTTGGCCAAATTTAACCAAACTTGGCCACAATCATCATTGGAGTATCTAGTTTAAAAAATGTGTCCGGTGACCCGGCCAACCAACCAAGATGGCCGCCATGGCTAAAAATAGAACATAGGGGTAAAATGTAGATTTTGGCTTATATCTCTGAAACCAAAGCATTTAGAGCAAATCTGACATGGGATAAAATTGTTTATCAGGTCAAGATCTATCTGCCCTGAAATTTTCAGATGAATCGGACAACCCTTTGTTGGGTTGCTGCCCCTGAATTGGTAATTTAATGGAAATTTTGCCGTTTTTGGTTATTATCTTGAATATTATTATAGATAGAGATAAACTGTAAACAGCAATAATGTTCAGCAAAGTAAGATCTACAAATAAGTCAACTTGACCAAAATGGTCAGTTGACCCCTAAAGGAGTTATTGCCCTTTATAGTCAATTTTTAACCATTTTTCATAAATTTTTGTAATCTTTTACAAAAATCTTCTCCTCTGAAACTACTTGGCCAAATCTAACCAAACTTGGCCACAATCATCATTGGGGTATCTAGTTTAAAAAATGTGTCCGATGACCCAGCCAACCAACCAAGATGGCCGCCATGGCTAAAAATAGACCATAGGGTAAAATGCAGTTTTTGAATTATATCTCTGAAACCAAAGCATTTAGAGCAAATCCGTCGAGGATAAAATTGTTCATTAGGTCAAGATCTATCTGCCCTGAAATTTTCAGATCAATCAGGCAACACGTTGTTGGGTTGCTGCCCCTGAATTGGTAATTTTAAGAAAATTTTGCAGCTTTTGGTTATTATCTTGAATATTATTATAGATAGAGATAAACTGTAAACAGCAATAATGTACAGCTAAGTAAGATCTACAAATAAGTCAACATGACGAAAATTGTCAATTGACCCCTTTAGGAGTTATTGCCCTTTATATTCAATTTTTTACAATTTTCATAAATTTTGTAAATTTTTGTAAATTTTTACAAAATATTTTCCACTGTAACTACTGGGCCAAGTTCATTATAGATAGAGATAATTGTAAGCAGCAAGAATGTTCAGTAAAGGAAGATCTACAAACACATCACCATCACCAAAACACAATTTTGTCATGAATCCATCTATGTCCTTTGTTTAATATGCACATAGACCAAGGTGAGCGACACAGGCTCTTTAGAGCCTCTAGTTTCATTGGCTAAAAGCATATGGAATATTCTTTGGTAAAACATTTATTTTCCTGCAGGGAAAATCATGAAAGGTTAATGTAAGATTTGGAACAGCTAACGTGAACCTAACTAGTTATCTTCCAAGGCAATGTCAGTGATGTAGTTAATGACATCATGCAAATTCTTGTTTTTCTTCTACTTTTCCATGTTAAAATTTTGTTGTAAAATTTATTGTTTACTAGTATTGTAACTTAAAGAAGTTAACAACTGCCAAAGCAGATAATATAGTTAGTATAAAAACATGGAGGAGTTGGATATCTTTCGTCGAGAGCAAATACTAAAAAAATGAAGATGGATAGAAAAGTCATATAATAAAACAATTGTTGACTTTTGATATCAGTTGATGAATAGATCCTCAACTGTGGCATGTGTGTGATGCATGATTTTGATGGAAAAAAGATAAAAGTTCTGTCAGCTTCCCCAAAGTGGAATGTATAGCCAATATAAAGTGAAAACATATGTCGGCGATTGGCCTCAGTGAATATCATATCTCTTGGGTTGATAAATCATTGTACTAACCTCATCAAAAGTCAATAATTGAATAATAATATACAGTCAGGAAGCACATACAGGAATAGGCGGCAAGATGCTCACTATAACAATACTATACAGTCAGGAAGTACATAAGAGACCGTAAGATGCTCTAAATAACAATATTATAGTCAGGAAGAACCTACAGGAAAAGGCTGCTTGATGCTCTATATACCAATATTATAGTCAGGGAAGTACCAACAGGAGTATGTTGCCGTACACTCTATATAACAATATGTAATTGTTGTGGTGGAAGTTGAAGGAAGGTGGCGGACATGGTTTTTGGTCAAGCGATAGAGTTTTACCTTTTATTGGATAATTAGAACATTTTATTGTGCTGAGTGTGCAGGAATACACAAACAATACACTTTTATCACTGGAGTGAAAAGAAATTTACAATTGTTGCGTTAAAAAAATGATTTTACAAAAAAAGCTTATGTGACGCACCAATCATTCAAAATGGCAGGCTTTTCTAATGCTGATTTCGTAGCCGTGTGTGCCCACGTTTTGACTTAATATGTAACAAGTACATTTCAATTCTATAGTCTTACATACTATAATCCTGTGTGCATTTCCTTTTTATTTTTATACGCCCGTTTACGGGACGTATTATGGTATAATGTTGTCCGTCTGTCCGTCCATCTGTCCGTCCGTTCGTCGTCAACATGTCGGACAATAACTCAAAAACGCTTAATTCAATTTGCATGAAACTTTGGTGAATTGTTTATATCTATTGACGTGAACTCCCTTTCGATTTTTATATATTTTAGATTTTGCATTTCCGAGTAATGGGGTTTTATCTATTTAAAAAAGGGGGATTTTCCAGTTTTCGGACAATAAACCAAAAACGCTTTGAGCAGTTTCTTGAAACTTTGGTGAATTGTTTATATCTATTAAAACAACCTCCGTTTAGTTTTTTTATGACAGTGAGGGGTTATTGAACTTTATTCTTTGAAAAAGCGACGGTCGTATCATGAGCTCATGGCACAGCTGTTTATTATACGACCACAAAATGTTTGCGGTCCTATAATATTATGACGTTGTTGGTGTCATCATTGTCGTCGTGCCAAGACATTTGGTTTCCAGACAATAACTTGAATATAAGTGTATGGATCTCTATGAAATTGAACCACAAGGTTCCATTTCATAAAAGGAAGGTTGGGATTGATTTTGGGTTTCATGTCCTAAATGTTAAGGAATAAGGGGCTAAAAAGGGTTCAAAACAAGAAATGTTCTTGTTTCCAGACAATAACTTGTGAATGAGTGTATGGATCTCTATGAAATTGTACCACAAGGTTCCATACCTCAAAAGGAAAGTTTGGATTGATTTTGGGGGTTATGGCCTAACTGTTAAGGAATTAGGATTTTCTGGTTTCTAGACAATAAATTTAGTATAAGTCGATGAATCACACAAGGTTCCTTACCATAAAAGGAAGGTTGGGATTGATTTAGGAAAATGGGGCTAAAAACAACACATCTCTAAATTACTTTGTATAAATTGCTTTTTTCTTGACCAATTTCAATGGGGTTCATTTTGAAGTCTTGAATTATTGGGGTTCTTTAATACATGTATGCTGAATCAAACTGTGTATTTAGATTTTGGGATTTTGGGCCCTGTTTTTATATTGGTCCACATTGAGGTCCAAAGGGTGCAAAATTAAACTTTGTTTCGTTTCAACAAAAATTAAATTCTTGGGGTTCTTTGATATGCGGAATCTAACCTATAATTAGATTTTGGATTTAAGGCCTGGTTTTCAAATTGGTCCAAATTAAGGTCCAAAGGGTCTAAAATTAAACTTAGTTTGATTTTAACAAAAAATGAATTCAAAGGGATTCTTTAATATACTGAATCTAAATATGTATTTAATTTTTATACGACCGCAAAAAAAATTTTTGTGGTCGTATATTGGTATGACGTTGGCGTTGTCGTCGTCGTCCGGCGTCGTCCTAAGACACATTGGTTTTTGCACTCTAACTTTAGTTTAAGTGAATGGATCTCTATGAAATTTTACCACAAGGTTCAATACCACAAAAGGAAGGTTGGGATTGATTTTGGGGGTTATGGTACCAACAGTAAAGGAATTAGGGGCCAAAAAGGGGCCAAAAATAAGCATTTTTGTAACTTCCAGACATAACTTGTGTGTTAGTGTATGGATCTCTCTGACATTGTACCACAAGGTTCCATATCACAAAAGGAATGCTGGGATTGATTTTGGGGGTAATTGCCTCAAAATTTTAGGTATTAGGGGCCAAAAAAGGGGCAAAAAACAAGCATTTTTCTAGTTTCAGGACCATAACTTGTGTGTAAATGTATGGATCTTTCTGAAATTGTACTACAAGGTTCCATATCACAAATGGAAAGCTGGGTTTGAGTTTGGGGGTAATTGCCCTAAACGTTTAGGAATTTGGGGCCAAAAAGGGGCCAAAAAACACATTTTTCTAGTTTCCAGACAATAACTTGTGTTCAAGTGTATGGATCTCTCTGAAATTGTACTGCAAGGTACCATACCACAAAGGGAAGGCTGGGATTGAGTTTGGGGGTGATGAATCATAAGGGGGTTCAAAAAATTTGGGGGGGAATTTTTTTTTTTTCCTTTTTTTTTTCTTTTAAAATTTTCCATTTTAAGTTGGTTATTTCTGATTTATATTTAAAAGCAAATAATAATGATATGGTAGGAGATACACACCAAACAGGATGTGTAAATTATTATATAATAAGTATTGTGCAATAGCAAGAAATTTTCAATTGCACAGTATTGCACAATAGCAAGAAATCTTCAATTGCACAGTATTGCGCAATAGCAAGAAATCTTCAATTGCACAGTATTGCGCAATAGCAAGAAATATCCAATAGCACAATATTGCGCAATAGCAAGAAATTGTCAATTGTACAGTATTGCGCAATAGCAAGAAATATTTAATTGCACAGTATTGTGCAAAAGAAGATACTTCGTATAAATTGCTTATTTCTTGACCAATTTCAATGGGGTTTTATTCTTGAATTGTTGGGATTTTTTAATATGCTAAATCATACCGTGTATTAAGTTTTTGGATTTTGGGCCCCGTTTTTAAATTGGTCCACATTGAGGTCCAAAGGGTCCAAAATTAAACTTTGTTTGATTTCATCAAAAATTGAATTATTGGGGTTCTTTGATATGCTGAATCTAACCGTGTATTTAGATTCTTAATTTTTGGTTCCGTTTTCAAATTGGTCTACATTAAGGTCCAAAGGGTCCAAAATTAAACTTAGTTTGATTTTAACAAAAATTGAATTCTTAGGGTTCTTTGATATGCTGAATCTAAACATGTATTTAGATTTTTGATTATGGGCCCAGTTTTCAAGTTGGTCCAAATCGGGGTCCAAAATTAAACTTTGTTTGATTTCAACAAAAATTGAATATATGGGGTTCTTTGATATGCTGAATCTAACCATGTATTTAGATTTTTGATTTTTGGGCCCCGTTATCAACTTTGTCCACATTGAGGTCAAAAGGGTCCAAAATTAAACTTTGTTTGATTTCATCAAAAATTGAATTCTTGGGGTTCTTTGATATGCTGAATCTAACCATGTATTTAGATTTTGGATATTGGACCATAATAGGTGAATGTCCAATTTAAAAATTTTAAGCTCTTAGACCACATTCATTCTGTGTCAGAAACCTATGATGTGTCAAATATTTAATCACAATCCAAATGCAAAGCTGTATCAAGCTTGAATGTTGTGTCCATACTTGCCCCAACTGTTCAGGGTTCGACCTCTGCAGTCGTATCAAGCTGCGCCCTGCGGAGCATTTTATTGGCTTATATCTCAAAACACTTAAGCAATTAGAGCAAATCTGATGAGAGGTTAAAATGTTCATTAGGCCAAGTTCTATCAGCCATGAATCTAACAGTCCATTGTTGGGTTGTTGCCACTAAATTGGTAATTTTAAGGAATTTTGCAATTTTTATACGACTGCAAATTTTTAAATTTATTTGTTATGCCGAATCTAACCGTGTATTTAGATTTTTAATTTTGGGTCCAGTTTTCAAATTGGTCTACATTAAGGTCCAAAGGGTCCAAAATAAAACTTTGTTTGATTTTAACAAAAATTGAATATATGGGGTTCTTTGATATGCTGAATCTAAACAGGTATATAGATTTTTGATTTTTGGCCCAGTTTTCAAGTTGGTCCAAATTGGGGTCCAAAATTAAACTTTGTTTGATTTCAACAAAAATTGAATATATGGGGTTCTTTGATATGCTGAATCTAACCATGTATTTAGATTTTTTATTTGTGGACCCCGCTGTCAAATTGGTTCATATTGAGGTCAAAAGGGTCCAAAATTAAACTTCGTTTGATTTCATCAAAAATTGAATTATTGGGGTTCTTTGATATGCCAAATCTAACCGTGTTTTTAGATTTTTAATTTTGGGTCCTGTTTTTTAAATTGGTCTACATTAAGGTCCAAAGGGTCTAAAATTAAACTTAGTTTGATTATAACAAAAATTGAATTCTTGGGGTTCTTTGATATGCTGAATCTAAACATGTGTTTAGATTTTTGATTATGGGCCCAGTTTTCAAGTTGGTCCAAGTTGGGGTCCAAAATTAAACTTTGTTTGATTTCAACAAAAATTGAATATATGGGGTTCTTTGATATGCTGAATCTAAACATGTATTTAGATTTTAGATTTTTGGCCCAGTTTTCAAGTTGGTCCAAATTGGGGTCCCAAATTAAACTTTGTTTGATTTCAACAAAAATTGAATATATAGGGTTCTTTGATATGCTGAATCTAACCATGTATTAAGATTTTTTATTTGTGGGCCCGCTATCAAATTGGTTCATATTGAGGTGAAAAGGGTCCAAAATGAAACTTCGTTTGATTTCATCAAAAATTGAATTATTGGGGTTCTTTGATATGCCAAATCTAACCGTGTTTTTAGATTTTTAATTTTGGGTCCTGTTTTTATACGGCCGCAAAAAATTTTTGCGGTCGTATATTGGTATGACAGTGGCGTCGTCGTCGTTGTCGTCGTCGTCGTCCATCGTCGTCGTTCGAAGACACATTGGTTTTTCGCACTCTAACTTTAGTTTAAGTGAATGGATCTCTTTGAAATTTTATCATAAGGTTCAATACCACAAAAGGAAGGTGGGGATTGATTTTGGGGGTTATGGTACCAACAGTTAAGGAATTAGGGGCCAAAAATAAGCATTTTCTAGTTTCCAGACAATAACTGTGGAACGGTGTATGGATCTCTCTGAAATTATACTACAAGTTTACATACCACAAAGGGATGGTTAGGATTTGATTTGGGGGAATATGGCTCAAACGGTTTAGGAATTAGGGGCAAAAAAGGGGGAAAAACAAGGTTGTCCTGGTTAATGGACAAATACTTTAGTACAAAACATAATTTAAAGCAGTGTAAGGGAGATAAATCAAATACATCATTGAAATTATCTCCCTTACACTGCTTTTAAATTATGTATAAAGTAATGGTTAATGAACAATTAAGATAATTTAAAACAGTGTAAGGGAGGTAATCCAAATACAACGTTTTGGTTAGTTCCCTTACACTGCTTTTAAATTATGTTTAAAGAAATGCATATTTATAAAGGAAGACCAGTAAAAATATTTGCAAATGTTGCATCTTTTTTTTTTACAAAAAAATCCATATAAAAGATTTGACACTATATTTTAGATTCTATTATAAAATAGATTAAGTTAGCACTATGGTAAATTTAAATGGGTAATTATGGTAAATTTCCTTGAAGTCTATTAGAACAATACTGATTTGGAAAAATACCTAGCTACCATACATATTGGAAGATGTAAATATCCTTCTTGCAGGGTTCATCTGGCCTTGAACTCATTTACATGAATCAACTATAATGTTATTTTTTGTTTAACTTGTACACGTAATAAAACCTTTATAAAAAGTAAAATCACAAAAATACTGAACTCCGAGGAAAATTCAAAAAGGAAAGTCCCTAATCAAATGGCAAAATCAAAAGCTCAAACACATCAAACGAATGGATAACAACTGTCATATTCCTGACTTGGTACAGGCATTTTCTTATGTAGAAAATGGTGGATTGAATCTGGTTTTATAGCTAGCTAAACCTCTCAATTGTATGACAGTCGCATCAAATTCCATTATATTGACAATGATGCGTGAACAAAACAAACAGACACAATAGGTAAAAATGTCAAAAATAGGGGTTCAGCAGTCAACATTGTGTTATCATCTTAATCACTATAAAAACAAACAAATGTAACAAAGAAGCACAAAAAGGCATACATCAAATTTAACATCCTCATTTTGCTTTTTTATTATACGATTTTATTTATCTATGTAAAATCCACCCATAAAGGATGGAAGGTTTTAAGTACTGGCGTAGAATTGCGCATTTGAAGTCACACAGGTAGATATAAAATCATTTTGTCATTCAAAGTATGACGGGATACATAAGTACAGAGTCACGTCAAATGGATATCACAAAAAAACAGACTTAACAGTAAAAGTAATATTAATAATCATTAAGACTTTCAATGTAAATTAAATGAAGACCAGTAAAGCTGAGGTGAGACATTTCAGCACTCTTGTTTAAGAAATCAAAACTAGCTACTTTTATTTCTTTTTAAAACATGTTGACCCAAGCTTTGATATGGGACAATTGGATTTCATAGCATGTGATTCCAAATTGGAAAATTCTTTGGAGCTTCTCAGAATAATAATAATTGAGGAAAAGAACCTAGCAAACATATGTTTTTTGAAATTTTATGACCAATACTTTGACATGGAAAATTGAATTTCAAAAGAATGTGATTGAAATTTTTGTAAAGGAGTAGAGCCAGTAACCCCAATAAATGACCTTGTAAAAGTGATTTTTTTTAAGTTTAACTGTTTTAGTAAATCTTATGTGAATGTATTGCTTAAATGTACTCTTTTTGAAAGTATGATAAGAATAATTGTACATCTGCTTCATATTTGTAGATATGCTAGCCTGAATTAGGAATAGATTTCTTTCCTGTCCATTTTTATACGACCGCAAAAAAATTTTTGTGGTCGTATATTGGTATGACGTTGGCGTCGTCGTCTTCGTCCGAAGACACATTGGTTTTCGCACTCTAACATTAGTTTAAGTGAATGGATCTCTATGAAATTTTACCACAAGGTTCAATACCACAAAAGGAAGGTTGGGATTGATTTTGGGGGTTATGGTACCAACAGTAAAGGAATAAGGGGCCAAAAAGGGGCCAAAAATAAGTATTTTTGTTTCTTCCAGACATAACTTGTGTGTTAGTGTATGGATCTCTCTGACATTGTACCACAAGGTTCCATATCACAAAAGGAATGCTGGGATTGATTTTGGGGGTAATTGCCTCAAAATTTAAGGAATTAGGGGCCAAAAAAGGGGCAAAAAACAAGCATTTTTCTAGTTTCATGACAATAACTTGTGTGTAAGTGTATGGATCTTTCTGAAATTGTACTACAAGGTTCCATATCACAAAGGGAAAGCTGGGTTTGAGTTTGGGGGTAATTGCCCTAATTGTTTAGGAATTTGGGGCCAAAAAAGGGGCCAAAAAAACACATTTTTCTAGTTTCCAGACAATAACTTGTGTTCAAGTGTATGGATCTCTCTGAAATTGTACTGCAAGGTACCATACCACAAAGGGAAGGCTGGGATTGAGTTTGGGGGTGATGAATCATAAGGGGGTTCAAAAAATTTGGGGGGGTGGATTTTTTTTTTTTCCTTTTTTTTCTTTTTTTTCCTTTTTTTTTTCTTTTAAAATTTTCCATTTTAAGTTGGTTATTTCTGATTTATATTTAAAAGCAAATAATAATGATATGGTAGGAGATACACACCAAACAGGATGTGTAAATTATTATATAATAAGTATTGTGCAATAGCAAGAAATTTTCAATTGCACAGTATTGCACAATAGCGAGAAATCTTCAATTGCACAGTATTGCGCAATAGCAAGAAATTTTCAATTGCACAGTATTGCGCAATAGCAAGAAATATCCAATAGCACAATATTGCGCAATAGCAAGAAATTGTCAATTGTACAGTATTGTGCAATAGCAAGAAATATTTAATTGCACAGTATTGTGCAAAAGAAGATACTTCGTATAAATTGCTTATTTCTTGACCAATTTCAATGGGGTTTTATTCTTGAATTCTTGGGGTTCTTTAATATGCTGAATCTAACCGTGTATTTAGTTTTTGGATTTGGGCCCCGTTTTTAAATTGGTCCACATTGAGGTCCAAAGGGTCCAAAATTAAACTTTGTTTGATTTCATCAAAAATTAAATTATTGGGGTTCTTTGATATGCCGAATCTAACCGTGTATTTAGATTCTTAATTTTTGGTTCCGTTTTTGTCGAGCCTGCGACTTTTGTCGCAGAAAGCTCGACATAGGGATAGTCATCCGGCTGCGGCGGCGTTAGCTAACTTCTTAAAAGCTTTATATTTTAGAAGGTGGAAGGTCTGGGTGCTTCATACTTTGTATATGGATGCCTCATGTTACGAAGTTTCCGTCAGTCACATGTCCAATGTCCTTGACCTCATTTTCATGGTTCAGTGACTACTTGAAAAAAAAGTTAAGATTTTTTGTAATGTTAGATTCTCTCTTATTATAAGTAATAGGATAACTATATTTGGTATGTGCGTACCTTGCAAGGTCCTCATGCCCGTCAGACAGTTTTCACTTGACCTCGACCTCATTTCATGGATCAGTGAACAAGGTTAAGTTTTGGTGGTCAAGTCCATATCTCAGATACTATAAGCAATAGGGCTAGTATATTCGGTGTATGGAAGGACTGTAAGGTGTACATGTCCAACTGGCAGGTGTCATCTGACCTTGACCTCATTTTCATGGTTCAGTGGTTATAGTTAAGTTTTTGTGTTTTAGTCTGTTTTTCTTATACTGTATGCCATAGGTCTACTATATTTGGTGTATGGAATGATTGTAAGGTGTACATGTCTAGCGGGCAGGTGTCATCTGACCTTGACCTCATTTTCATGGTTCAGTGGTCAAAGTTAAGTTTTTTGAGTTTTGTTCTTTTTTTCTTATACTATATGCAATAGTTCAACTATATTTGGTGCATGGAAATATTTTATGATCTATTTGTCAGTCACGCAGGTTTTGTTTGACCTTGACCTCATTTTCAAGGTTCATTGCTCAGTGTTAAGTTTTTGTGTTTTGGTCTGTTTTTCTTAAACTATAAGCAATAGGTCAACTATATTTGTTGTATGGAAGAATTGTTAGCTATACATGCCTGCCCAGCATGGTTCATTTGACCTTGACCTCATTTTCATGGTTCATTGGTCAATGTTTAGTTTACTTGGTTAATGTTAAGTTTATGTGACAGTTGTAATAAAGCTTTATATTTAGGACTATCAACATAATATCAATGATTAGTAAAGAAGGCGAGACATTTCAGCGTGTGCACTCTTGTTTAAATTGGTCTACATTAAGGTCCAAAGGGTCCAAAATTAAACATAGTTTGATTTTAACAAAAGTTGAATTCTTGGGGTTCTTTGATATGCTGAATCTAAACATGTGTTTAGATTTTTGATTATGGGCCCAGTTTTCAAGTTGGTCCAAATCGGGGTCCAAAATTAAACATTGTTTGATTTCAACAAAAATTGAATATATGGGGTTCTTTGATATGCTGAATCTAACCATGTATTTAGATTTTTGATTTTTGGGCCCTGTTATCAACTTTGTCCACATTGAGGTCAAAAGGGTCCAAAATTAAACTTCGTTTGATTTCATCAAAAATTGAATTTTTGGGGTTCTTTGATATGCTGAATCTAACCATGTATTTAGATTTTGGATATTGGACCATAATAGGTGAATGTCCAATTTAAATAAAATTTTTAAGTTCTTAGACCACATTCATTCTGTGTCAGAAACCTATGCTGTGTCAAATATTTAATCACAATCCAAATGCAAAGCTGTATCAAGCTTGAATGTTGTGTCCATACTTGCCCCAACTGTTCAGGGTTGGACCTCTGCGGTCGTATCAAGCTGCGCCCTGCGGAGCATTTTATTCTAGAAATGTGTTGCCTTTTTCAACCTTTTTTTTTTTTTTTGTACGTGGCCCATCCTACGCCCTTTGAAATTTTGGTTGAAGGAAAGAATGTGATATATTAAGATTATATTTCAGCAAAATTTTTTTTTTTTCATATCCATGAGTGAAAATTGGATATGGCTTGATATCAACTGCAGTTATTCAATTGTCCCCCGTGTGACACCTTGCAGGGGACATAGAAATACCAGGTGTCCAGAGTTATGCCCCTTGGAAACATTAACTATTTAATTATATTGAAAATTGCATCGTTAGCACTCTCATGTGTACAATTCTTGCCAAATTTTTTGGCAAGGGGTGGCACCACTGTTAATTTTTCAGAAAAGTGCCAGAAATTTTGCCAAAATATGCAAAAAAATATAGTTTTAATGAAATTCATCATTCATGACGCAATTGGTGAAAATCTTTTTTTTTTAAATAAACAAATGAACATTTTAACATATGATTTCATCAAATTTCATAACATTATCGCATTTTAAAATTTTATATTTTAAGGGCCAAAATTATGAGTTATTGAACCAACTCCTTTCCTGGAAGTCTCTCAGAACAATAATGATTTGGAAAAGTACCTAGCAAACATGTTTTTTGAAATATTAAAAAATAAGAAAGACATAATGAATGATTTTGAAGCTGAATCTCTGAGGATCATCCCTATATTTTCATCCTGATTACAAGACAAGTTGGTTGGTGAATCCCTCGCTTATGTTTAATTTTTCCATATTTATTCTTTTTATCTAAAAGAGGTTTTTCTGTATCATAGGGCTCCAAAAAAGTAAGTATACATCTGTTTTCATCTTTCAGCAATTATTAATGGGAACATGCCACTTGATCTGTTTGGTACAATTGCATCCATTGTATATATGTTTGATAAATAAATAATGGTATTATTGTGGTCTAAGTAGGACTTTGTTTAGGACCATTACAATCATTACTTGTTCTACTTACTTATAAATTATTAGATACAAGTTATGGATTTAAAGTAAAGCAATTTATGTTTCAGGTTAATGACATATCATATATTTTAAATGTGAGTACCACATGTCCGCAGCCACCTTTTATTCAGGAAGGACACTTCTTTCGCATTCCAGTAAATGACAATTACAGTGCAAAAATGTTGCCATTTTTTGAAGAAGCATTCCAGTTTATAGGTAATATTTATTTTAAAGTAAAACAATTTTGGAAGGATATTACATGAAAATAAACATTATTAATGTTATTTGTATCTGTTGTTCTTCCACTGATTTTGATATTAGAGTTGAGTAGGTAAATTGTATAACCCTTTTATGTATAACATGTGAATGTGTCTGTCTCATCAGTGATTACTGAGTTACTCATTACTCTCTGTTAAGAAGTTGGAGTGTTTTGTTAGATATTTGGTTGCCCCTTTTTAATTTATTTAAACTTATCTAGACATGCAAATTAAGAGCTGGTCATACAGACAAGTATACATGTCCTGTCTGCAAACAAACATGGCTTAAATAGAACATAGAGGAAGAGTGCAATATTTGTCTTACCTTGAAATCCATTCTAGATAAATAGAATCTGATTGATGATAAAGAGAATCTGATGGATGCTAAAATATTCAGAATGCAAAAATCTACCTACTGTCTATTTTGGCAAAAATTGTCAGACAACTCCTTAGGGGCCTAACTCTTTTTAAAACAATTGATCAGCACTGATTTTTGAACTCGTCAAACACATTGATGATATAAACCAATAATATAAATTTCATAAAAATCTGGCAAGAATTGTACACATTAGAGCGCTCATATGGCTATTTTCCATATAATTAATATACCAAGGGACATAACTCTTCCGAAATTATTGATCGTCACTGATTTTCAAACTTGCCAAAGACATTGCTAATATAACCTATGATTTAAGTTTCATAAAATTCTGGCAAGCATTGTACACATGAGAGCCTTAACAATGCAATTTTCCATATATTTAATGTTTCCAAAGTACATAACTCTTTTAAAATAATTGATCAACAATGATTTTCGAACTCATCTACAGACTATGACTAAAGTATTTTAGAAAAAGAAAAAGCCTTGCTGTGTTAGTTCAATAACTTTCCATAATTTAATCTAAAATTTGTCTAAAGGACCCATTTAAGCACAAGGAATCATCCTGGAACAGGTAATTACAAGTTTCATAATGAGTGAGAATTAGATATCAACTGAAGTTATTTAATTGTCCCCCGTGTGACACCTTGCAGGGGATATAGAAATACCAGGTGTCCAGAGTTATGCACTTGGAAACAATAATTTTTTAATTATATTGAAAATTGCATCATTAGCACTCTCATGTGTACAATTCTTGCCAAATTTTTATGAAACTTATATTGTAGGTTTATATCAGCAATGTCTCGGACGAGTTCGAAAATCAGTATCTATCAACTATTTTTTAAAAGTTATGCCCCTTAGAAATTTAAATTATATGGAAATTTGCATTGTAAGTACTCTCACATGTACAATTTGTGCCAGATTTTTATCAAATTCATATCAAAGGTATATAACAGCAATGTCTCAGACAATTTTAAAGATAAGTGCCGATCAAATATTTTTAATGTGTTTCCCTTGGAAATATTAAATATATCGGAAATTGCACTCAGGTCTTCAACTCTATAGCAAGATAATTTTAAAAAGATTTAAAAATAAAAATATTTTATTTTTAGTTATTGCCCTTGGACAAAACAGATAAAATATGTGCAATGCGGGGGACATTGGAACTCTGTTCTTTTACTTCAATATAATTATAAACGAGCTTTTGGCGAGTCTATTATTACTATTTAAATTAAATAACAAGAGTTGTTTTCAAGTGAAATCCAATTCTTAAAAGTTGTTAAACCTATTTCTCTTATTGTCAACACTCTCATTGTGTTAAAAAAAAATTTCCCGAATCATTGATCTAGTCTTTCACACAAACTAGTATGACGTCATAAATCCTATTCTGGCTTCAAACTTTAACATCAGACATTTTAAAACTTTTTGTATGCTTCAGAATGTAATACAATTTGACAAAAAGAAGATTTTCAGGTGAAAAGTGTGAGTGATTTATTTGTCCGTTGCCATGGACGAAATGTACATCTTCTAAAGCTTTGAATGACCGAACAAATGGCCAATTGAAATGTCGTAATATAGTCTCATGATTCTGGATAAGCCATCAAATTAATGGAGTTTTCGTATCACAGAGTGTGATACGAGAAATATCTCTTCATGCAAGAGATAGATTACAGGCCACAACCATAAGAGAAAGTTATTTATAATACATTAGTTTGTAGTTCTCCAGTAAACAATAACAAAACATTTAAGGTATCTATCAAATCCAGTAAATGATTCATATTCTTATTTCAGATAAGATTAGAGAGGCCAATGGTTGTGTTTTGATTCACTGTTTAGCAGGGATATCTCGCTCACCTACATTAGCAATTGCATATATCATGAAACACTTGAAAATGACATCAGATGATGCTTACAGGTAACTGCTTTATTTTGAATACGAATAATGATCCATTCTGAAAACATTAGTTCTGACTTTCCTAATATTCTTGTGTCATCTTTTGTGACTTTCTGAATAAATCTGTAAATTTTGTCAAGTAGGAAACAGGTTGTTTCAGCACTTTAAGGCATTGCCTCTACTATTGCTTTACGCCATCAATTCTTAACACAATGTGTAAGTATCCAGAATAAATCCATTGGTCACCATATGGATAAAAAATATGATGAGAGTATTTTTGTATTATAATACATGTAAACATATACCTTGTTAAAGCGGAGCGTCTGTTTACCACAGAACACCACAGAATACCACGACACACCCAAAATATACCACAGAACTACACAAAATACAATAAAACTACTAAAGTATACCACAGAACATTAAAATTACTTTACTAAATGCAAAACTAATAATTCAGAATTATATTATTTTTATACGACCACAAAAAATTTTGCAGTCGCATATTGGTATGACGTTGGCGTCATCGTCGTCCAAAGACACATTGGTTTTCGCACTCTAACTTTAGTTTAAGTGAATGGGTCTCTATGAAATTTCACCATAAGGTTCAATACCACAAAAGGAAGTTTGGGATTGATTTTGAGGGTTATGGTACCAACATTTAAGGAATTAGGGGCCAAAAAGGGGCCAAAAATAAGCATTTTTATACGACCGCAAAAAAATTTTGCGGTCATATATTGGTATGACGTTGGCGTCGTCGTCCGAAGACACATTGGTTTTCGCACTCTAACTTTAGTTTAAGTGAATGGATCTCTATGAAATTTTACCATAGGTTCAATACCACAAAAGGAAGGTTGGGATTGATTTTTGGGGTTGGGGTACCAACAGTTAAGGAATTAGGGGCCAAAAAGGGGCCAAAAATAAGCATTTTTGTAACTTCCAGACATAACTTGTGTGTTAGTGTATGGATCTCTCTGACATTGTACCACAAGGTTCCATATCACACAGGGAATGCTTGGATTAATTTTGGGGGTAATTGCCTCAAAATTTTAGGAATTAGGGGCCAACAAAGGGGCAAAAAACAAGCATTTTTTTAGTTTCATGACAATAACTTGTGTGTAAGTTTATGGATCTTTCTGAAATTGTACTACAAGGTTCCATATCACAAAGGAAAAGCTGGAATTGAGTTTAGGGGTAATTGCCCAAAACGTTTAGGAATAAGGGGCCAAAAAGGGGCCAAAAATAAGCATTTTTCTAGTTTCCAGACAATAACTTGTGTTCAAGTGTATGGATCTCTCTGAAATTGTACCACAAGGTTCCATACCACACAGGGAATGCTGGGATTGATTTTGGGGGTAATTGCCTCAAAATATTAGGAATTAGGGGCCCAAAAAGGGGCAAAAAACAAGCATTTTTCTAGTTTCAAGATAATAACTTGTGTGTAAGTGTATGGATCTTTCTGAAATTGTACTACAAGGTTCCATATCACAAAGGGAAAGCTGGAATTGAGTTTGGGGGTAATTGCCCAAAACGTTTAGGAATAAGGGGCAAAAAAGGGGCCAAAAATAAGCATTTTTCTAGTTTCCAGACAATAACTTATGCTCAAGTGTATGGATCTCTCTGAAATTGTACTGCAAGGTACCATACCACAAAGGGAAGGCTGGGATTGAGTTTGGTGGTGAATAATCATAAGGGGGTTCAAAAAATTAGGGGGGGGGGATTTATTTTTTTTTCCTTTTTTTTCTTTTTTTCCTTTTTTTTTTCTTTTAAAATTTTTCCATTTTTATACGACCGCAAAAATTGAAAATTTTTTGGTCGTATATTGGTATGACATTGGCGTCGTCGTCGTCGTCGTCGTCGTCGTCGTCGTCTGGCGTCGTCCGAAGACACATTGGTTTTCGCACTCTAACTTTAGTTTAAGTGAATGGATCTCCATGAAATTTTACCATAAGGTTCAATACCACGAAAGGAAGGTTGGGATTGATTTTGGGGGTTATGGTACCAACAGTTAAGGAATTAGGGGCCAAAAATAAGCATTTTTGTAACTTCCAGACAATAACTTGTGTGTAAGTGTATGGATCTCTCTGACATTGTACCACAAGGTTCCATATCACAAAGGGAAGGCTGTAATTGATTTTGGGGGTAATTGCCTCAAAATTTTAGGAATTAGGGGCCAAAAAAGGGGCAAAAAACAAGCATTTTTATACGACCGCAAAAAAATTTTGTGGTCGTATATTGGTATGACGTTGGCGTCGTCGTCGTCCGGCGTCGTCGTCCGAATACATATTGGTTTTCGCACTCTAACTTTAGTTTAAGTGAATGGATCTTTTTGAAATTTGACCATAAGGTTAAATACCACAAAAGGAAGGTTGGGATTGATTTTGGGGGTTATGGTACCAACAGTTAAGGAATTAGGGGCCAAAAATGAGTATTTTCTAGTTTCCAGACAATAACTGTGGAACGGTGTATGGATCTCTCTGAAATTATACTACAAGTTTCCATACCACAAAGGGATGGTTAGGATTTGCTTTGGGGGGTTATGGCTCAAACCGTTTAGGAATTAGGGGCAAAAAAGGGGGAAAAACAAGGTTGTCCTGGTTAATGGACAAATACTTTAGTACAAACATAATTTAAAGCAGTGTAAGGGAGATAAATCAAATACATCATTGAAATTATCTCCCTTACACTGCTTTTAAATTATGTATAAAGTAATGGTTAATGAACAATAAAGATAATCTAAAACAGTGTAAGGGAGGTAATCCAAATACAACGTTTTGGTTACTTCCCTTACACTGCTTTTAAATTATGTTTAAAGAAATGCATATTTATAAAGGAAGACCAGTAAAAATATCTGCAAATGTTGCATCTTTTTTTTTTACAAAAAAATCCATATGAAAGATTTGACACTATATTTTTATTAATTCTATTATAAAATAGATTAAGTTAGCACTATGGTAAATTTAAATGGGTAATTATGGTTGCCAACTCCATTGGAAATTTGAATTGAGATTATGACCATATCTTGAGGGAAAGAATTTTTTGGGGGGAAAAAGGGGGGGGGGGGAATAAAAAGAAATTGTGGGGGGCCAATTTTTTCTCATTTCAGATTTCAGAAATTAAAAAGAATTATTCTTCAAATATTATTTTTTTTTCAAATTTCAAATATTGAAAAATTTCAAGAAGCAATCTTTAATTGCACAGTATGGCGCATTAGATATGTAAAATCTTTGATCACATTTATTTATTTGTTATGCCGAATCTAACAGTGTATTTAGATTTTTAATTTTGGGTCCAGTTTTCAAATTGGTCTACATTAATGTCCAAAGGTTCCAAAATTAAACTTTGTTTGATTTTAGCAAAAATTGAATATATGAGGTTCTTTGATATGCTGAATCTAAACATGTATTTAGATTTTTGGTCCAGTTTTCAAGTTGGTCCAAATTGGGGTCCAAAATTAAACTTTGTTTGATTTCAACAAAAATTGAATATATGGGGTTCTTTGATATGCTGAATCTAACCATGTATTTAGATTTTTTATTTGTGGACCCCGTTATCTAATTGGTTCATATTGAGGTCAAAAGGGTCCAAAATTAAACTTTGTTTGATTTCATCTAAAATTGAATTATTGGGGTTCTTTGATATTCCAAATCTAACCGTGTATTTAGGTTTTTAATTTTGGGTCCTGTTTTTTAAAGGTCTACATTGAGGTCCAAAGGGTCCAAAATTAAACTTAGTTTGATTTTGACAAAAATTGAATTCTTGGGGTTCTTTGATTTGCTGAATCTAAACATGTGTTTAGATTTTTGATTATGGGCCCAGTTTTCAAGTTGGTCCAAGATAGGGTCCAGTATTTAAACTTTGTTTGATTTCAACAAAAATTGAATATATGGGGTTCTTTGATATGCTGAATCTAAACATGTAGTTAGTTTTTTGATTATGGGCCCAGTTTTCAAGTTGGTCCAAATTGGGGTCCAAAATTTAACTTTGTTTGATTTCAACAAAAATTGAATATATGAGGTTCTTTGATATGCTGAATCTAACCATGTATTTAGATTTTTTATTTGTAGGCCCAGCTATCAAATTGGTTCATATTGAGGTCAAAAGGGTCCAAAATTAAACTTTGTTTGATTTCATCGAAAATTGAATTATTGGGGTTCTTTGATATGCCAAATCTAACCGTGTTTTTAGATTTTTAATTTTGGTCCCGTTTTTTAAATTGGTCTTCATTGAGGTCCAAAGGGTCCAAAATTAAACTTAGTTTGATTTTAACAAAAATTCTTGGGGTTCTTTGATATGCTGAATCTAAACATGTGTTTAGATTTTTGATTATGGGCCCAGTTTTCAAGTTGGTCGAAGTTGGTGTCCAAAATTAAACTTTTTTTGATTTCAACAAAAATTGAATATATGGGGTTCTTTGATATGCTGAATCTAACCATGTATTTAGATTTTTTATTTGTGGGCCCCGCTATCAAATTGGTTCATATTGAGGTCAAAAGGGTCCAAAATTAAACTTTGTTTGATTTCATCAAAAATTGTGTCAGAAACCTATGCTGTGACAAATATTTAATAACAATCCAAATTCAGAGCTGTATCAAGCTTGAATGTTGTGTCCATACTTGCCCCAACTGTTCAGGGTTCGACCTCTGCGGTCGTATCAAGCTGCGCCCCAGCGAAGCATTTTATTCTAGTTTCATGACAATAACTTGTGTGTAAGTGTTTGGATATTTCTGAAATTGTACTACAAGGTTCCATATCACAAAGGGAAAGCTAGAATTGAGTTTGGGGGTAATTGCCTGAAACGTTTAGGAATTTGGGGCCAAAAAGGGGCCAAAAATAAGCATTTTTCTAGTTTCCAGACAATGACTTGTGTTCAAGTGTATGGATCTCTCTGAAATTGTACTGCAAGGTACCATACCACAAAGGGAAGGCTGGGATTGAGTTTGGGGGTGATGAATCATAAGGGGGTTCAAAAAATTTTGGGGGGGGGGATTTTTTTTTTTTCTTTTTTTCCTTTTTTTTTTCTTTTAAAATTTTCCATTTTAAGTTGGTTATTTCTGATTAATATTTAAAAGCAAATAATAATGATATGGTAGGAGATACAAACCAAACAGGATGTGTAAATTATTATATAATAAGTATTGTGCAATAGCAAGAAATTTTCAATTGCACAGTATTGCACAATTGCAAGAAATCTTCAATTGCACAGTATTGCACAATAGCAAGAAATCTTCAATTGCACAGTATTGCGCAATAGCAAGAAATATCCAATAGCACAATATTGCGCAATAGCAAGAAATTGTCAATTGTACAGTATTGCACAATAGCAAGAAATATTCAATTGCACAGTATTGTGCAAAAGAAGATACTTCGTATAAATTGCTTATTTCTTGATCAATTTCAATGGGGTTTTATTCTTGAATTCTTGGGGTTCTTTAATATGCTGAATCTAACCGTGTATTAAGTTTTTGGATTTTGGGCCCCGTTTTTAAATTGGTCCACATTGAGGTCCAAAGGGTCTAAAATTTAACTTTGTTTGATTTCATCAAAAATTGAATTATTGGGGTTCTTTGATATGCCGAATCTAACCGTGTATTTAGATTCTTAATTTTTGGTTCCGTTTTCAAATTGGTCTACATTAAGGTCAAAAGGGTCCAAAATTAAACTTAGTTTGATTTTAACAAAAATTGAATTCTTAGGGTTCTTTGATATGCTGAATCTAAACATGTATTTAGATTTTTGATTATGGGCCCAGTTTTCAAGTTGGTCCAAATCGGGGTCCAAAATTAAACTTTGTTTGATTTCAACAAAAATTGAATATATGGGGTTCTTTGATATGCTGAATCTAACCATGTATTTAGATTTTTGATTTTTGGGCCCCGTTATCAACTTTGTCCACATTGAGGTCAAAAGGGTCCAAAATTAAACTTTGTTTGATTTCATCAAAAATTGAATTCTTGGGGTTCTTTGATATGCTGAATCTAACCATGTATTTAGATTTTTTATTTGTGGACCCGCTATCAAATTGGTTCATATTGAGGTCAAAAGGGTCCAAAATTAAACTTTGTTTGATTTCATCAAAATTTGAATTATTGGGGTTCTTTGATATGCCAAATCTAACCGTGTATTTAGATTTTTAATTATGGGTCCCGTTTTTAAATTGGTCTACATTAAGGTCCAAAGGGTCCAAAATTAAACTTAGTTTGATTTTATCAAAAATTGAATTCTTGGGGTTCTTTGATATGCTGAATCTAAACATGTATTTAGATTTTTATTATGGGCCCAGTTTTCAAGTTGGTCCAAGTTGGGGTCCAAAATTAAACTTTGTTTGATTTCAACAAAAATTGAATTCTTGGGGTTCTTTGATATGCTGAATCTAACCATGTATTTAGATTTTCGATATTGGACCATAATAGGTGAATGTCCAATTTAAAATTTTTAAGTTCTTAGACCACATTCATTCTGTGTTAGAAACCTATGCTGTGTCAAATATTTAATCACAATCCAAATTTAGTGCTGTATCAAGCTTGAATGTTGTGTCCATACTTGCCCCAACTGTTCAGGGTCCGACCTCTGCGGTCGTATCAAGCTGCGCCCTGCTGAGCATTTTATTATAATATTTTTTCATGAAATTAAGAAATCTTCGAGATTAAGTTCAATTTGCTGTCTTCTGAGAGTGTCATCATTAAGTAAAAACCTCAATGAAGTGTCAATTTTATAGACTTGTCCTTTCAAAAAGTTCTTACTAAAAATAACTTTTTTTGTCTCGCCTGCGATGAAAGTACATAGGGATTATTATCCGGTAGTGGCGGTTAAACTATTTGTATAAAGCTTTAGAAGGTAATAAAACCTGGCTGCTTCATACCTTGTATGCAGATACCTTATTTTGCGAAGTTTCTGTCTGTCGTATGTCCATTGTTCTTTACCTCATTTTCATGGTTCAGCAACTGCTTGGAAACAAATATATTTTTTATGCCCCTGCCATTGCAGAGGTGGCATTAAGTTTTACCCTTGTCAGTCCGTCCATACGTCCCAAAATTGGTTTCCGTTCTCTAACTTTAGTTTGCCTCAACCAAATGTTATGAAACTTATACACAATGCTTATTACTACAAAACACAGATCAAGTTTGAATTTTGGTGGCGTCATTTTTACTGTTCTAGAGTAATGCCCCTTTACAAATCGAAAAATTGCTCAATTTTTCGTTTCAATTCTCTTAACTTTAGTTTGCCTCAACAAAATGTTATGAATCTTATACACAATGCTTATTACTACAAAACACAGATCATTTTCGAATTTTGGTGGCGTCACTTTTACCGTTCTAGAGTTATGCCCCTTTACAAATGGAAAAATTGCTGAATTTTTTGTTCCCGTTCTCTTTCTTAAGTTTACCTCAACCAAATGGTATGAAACTTATACACAATGCTTATTACCACAAAAATCTGAACAAGTACAAATTTGGATAGCTTCACTTCTACGGTTCTTGAGTTATGTCCCTTTATAATGTTATATGCAAGCAGGGGCATTATCTGTGTCCCATGGACACATTCCCCATTTATTTTCATGTAAATTTCTCACTTATTATGAGTAATAGGAAAACGATATTTGGTATATGAGTTCCTTGCAAAGTCTACCTGTCCCTCAGATAGGATGCACCTGACCTAGACCTCATTTCATGGATCAGTGATCAAAGTTAAAGTTACATGTTTATGTCCATTTCTTTGATACCATAAGCAGTAGGTAAGCTATATGTGGTGTATGGAATGATTGTAAGGGGTACTTATCAGTCTGTTAGGTTTCATCTGACCTTGACCTAATTTTCATGGTTCAATAGTTAATGTTAAGTTTTTTGTGTTTTGGTATGTTTTTCAAATACAATAAGCAATAGGTCAGCTATATTTGGTGTATGAAATTATTGTAAGGTGTACATGACTGTCTGCCAGGGTTTACTTGACCTTGACCTTATTGTCATCGATTATAGATAATTTTAAGTTTATTTGATACTTGATGTAAAACCTTTTAATTTTAAAATTTTCAACATTAAATCAATCAACGTCAGTAAAGCAGGCAAGAAATTTCAGCTTGTGCACACTTGTTTAAAGGAAAGAGAGGCATTAACATAAATTTGTGTTTTGGTATTAACATTTATATATATCGCATAGGTCAATATGCACAATTAATTTATAATTTATTAATTAATAAAGTGGTAATGATAGCCTTTTCTTCATTCATCTGCCCACATTGTAAACTTGGATATGTATGATGGCTCATTCCTTGGAGTTCGGTATTTTTGTTATTTTGAATTATTAGAAGCTTAGACGTTTTCACATATGTGTTATAAATTTTCAGGGTATGAAGTGACATTCATTTTTGTTGAGCCTTCGTCATTTATGTCGTGAAAGCTAGATATAGCGATCCTAGATTCCTTCCTCAGCATCGGCGACATCTAAATTTATGGTTCAGTCTGTGGTTAAAAGTGTTTTTTAAAAATCAATAACTTTGTCAAACCTTCATGGAATTTTATGAAATTTTGACAGAAGCTTAGATATGACCAAAATACACCATTCAGAGCAACATTTTGAAAATATTTTCATTTTTTTCCGTATTTTAACTGATAAATGGACTTATTTTTTTTTACATTTAAAAAGAAGATACAGTCTGGGGTTAAAGTATGATACACATCAATTACTTTGTCAAACTTTCGTTGAATTTTAGGAAATTTGGACAGAAGTTTGTTTATGACCAAAAGACATTATGCAGAGCAAAATTTTTTAAATATTTTTTTTCATTTTTAACCGGATTTTCGAAGGAGAAATTGGTTATTGATTTGGGGATGTACGGCGGGCAGGTCAAACAGTGTCTGTTCATTAATGCTTTGACGAAATTTTTTCAAATTTAGATATCTTGTTTCCTGTGACTAAATGAAGGTCAAGTTCAATTTCACGATTTTAGCTTTTCTTGTTGTTGAGTTGTCGACCTTTTAGTAGCCAAAAGTTATACTTATTATATGATTGAGTTATTTCCCTTTGAACAGAAATTGTGATTTGCAAATATCATTTTCATTTGATAATAATCAATTTTTATTAAAGGATATATTTCATTACATTACATTGTGTAGATAAAATTGTTGACATTGATAGATAAGTTGCAGATCTATATTAGTTTGTAACAAAAGAAAGACAAAATTAATTATATATATAAAGTTTGATTACACTAAGTGTTTTTATGAATGCTATATATTTTTTTTGATGATGTGAACTCCTTTAAAAACTAAGCTTAGTTTGTCTATTAATAAACATATTTAGATTTCTGATTTTAGGCCCAGTTTTCAAGTTGGTCCAAGTCGGGATCCAAAATTATACTGTGTTTGATTTCAGCATAAATTGAATATATATAGGGTTCTTTGAAATGCTGAATCTAAACCTGTATTTACTTTCATTATTAATTAGATAATACCACATTGAGGTCCAAAGGGTCCTAAATTAAACTTTTGTTTGATTTAATCAAAAATTGAATTCTTGGGGTTCTTTGATATGCTGATTCTAACAATGTACTTAGATTTTGGATATTGGACCATAATAGGTAAATGTTCGATTTCAAATTTTTCAGTTCTTTGACCATATTCATTTTGTGTCACAAAGCTATGCTGTGTCAAATATTCAATCACAATCCAAATTCAGAGCTGTTTTAAGCTTAAATGTTGTGTCCAACTGTTCAGGGTTCCACCTCTGCAGGAAAATCTGGTTTGCTGTCACTCTGACAGCCTCTTGTTCCGTATTTACTGATAAATGGACTTTTTTTACAGTTAACATTTACAGACAGTCTGGGATTAAACTTTTTTAACATGATAAATTTGTAAACTTTCATGAATTTTTATGAAACTTGGACAGAAGCTAATCTTCAAGACCATGAAATAGCATCTAAAGGAAACACTTTCACACTGACAGCAGCAATCATGTGGAACATTCGCTATTGTACAATGTGTAAGTGTAATTAATTGCTTCTACTTACACCTTCACAGGTCACAGTAAGGATTAACAATTTGTATATACAGACCCTGTTAAATCATTAAATAGCATTTTCTGGTGTCTAAAAGTTTAGTTGAACTGAGAAGTTATGCAAAAATGTAAACCCTAAAAAATACTTGATGATTGAAAACACTGGAAATTTCAACCTTAGAAACCACTTTACAGTGGCAAAACCGATGACCAAGAACAATAGAAAAGTCATTCTTCTTATCAAAAAGTTGAGAAAATCAATAGTAAAACAATGCTGGTGATGATACTGATCAAAAGTTATTTCTAAACAACAATCGTATATTTTAAAGACATTATTTGTTAAACTGTTTTATTAGAAATATACACGCCAAAAAAATTTCAGGGAAAAAATTCCAAAGGAAATCGATTGATATGCAGCAAAGATTAACAATTTTGAAATTAAGTTACTAAACAAATTCAAACAGACCTAGTCTCGATATTAACATTGAGTGTGAATAGATCAAGAAAACGGCAAATACCTGTACAGAAATGAGACAACCTTTTCTTAAAATTGTATAAAAGATTAGTAAAATACGGATAACCTACTTTATAAAAATATCTATCTTTAATTTACAACCGTCACAGACAGGACTTTTAAATTGTTATATTCACGAAAAGACAATATATTCTAAATATTGAAAGTTCACATGATAAGAGCAGACTGGTTTACTCAAAAACTTAGATGGGAAAAATAGGTTTATCTTGGAAATTGTAGCATGCTAAGGACAACGTTGAACACTCCGAAAATAAAAGATTTTGTATGTACATGATTTTTTCCAAATAAATCACATGGCTGATATCGTCAATAGACTCCTAATTGGAGTTTTTTATGCCCCCGCCGTAGCGGTGGGGGCATTAAGTTTTACCCTTGTCTGTCTATATGTACGTACGTACTTACGTACGTCCGTACGTCCCAAAATTGGTTTTCGTTCTCTAACTTGAGTTTGCCTCAACCAAATGTTATGAAACTTATACACAATGCTTATTACCACAAAACACAGATCAAGATCGAATTTTGGTGGCGTCACTTTAACCGTTCTAGAGTTATGTCCCTTTATAAATGGAAAAATTGCAAAATTTTTAGTTTCCGTTCTCTAACTTAAGTTTGCCTAAACCAAATGTTATGACACTTATACACAATGCTTATTACCACAAATCACAGATCATGTTCGAATTTTGGTGGCGTCACTTAAACCGTTCTAGAGTTATGTCCCTTTATAAATGGAAAAATTGCAAAATTTTTAGTTTCCGTTCTCTAAATTAAGTAAGCCTCAACCAAATGTTATGAGACTTACACACAATGCTTATTACCACAAAACTCAGATCAAGTTCAAATTTGGGTAGCGTCACTTTTACCATTCTTCAGTTATGTCCCTTTATAACTATATGTTATGCAAGCGGGGGCATCATCGGTGTCCACATGTGGACACTATCCACATTTATTCTTTTTAATGACAATCATTACCCATTTTTTGCGTTTTTATAGGACCGCAAAAAAATTTTGTGGTCGTATATTGGTATGACGTTGGCGTCGTCGTCTTTTCGTCTGGCGCCGTTGTCGTCGTCCGAAGACACATTAGCTTTCGCACTCTAACTTTAGTTTAAGTGAATGGATTTCAATGAAATTTTACCATAAGGTTCAATACCACAAAAGGAAGGTTGGGATTGATTTTGGGGGTTATGGTACCAACAGTTAAGGAATTAGGGGCCAAAAAGGGGCCAAAAATGAGCATTTTTGTAACTTCCAGACATGACTTGTGTGTTAGTGTATGGATCTCTCTGACATTTTACCACAATGTTCCATATCACAAAGGGAATGCTGGGATTGATTTTGGGGGAAATTGCCTCAAAATTTTAGGAATTAGGGGCAAACAAAGGGACAAAAAACAAGCATTTTTCTAGTTTCATGACAATAACTTGTGTGTAAGTGTATGGATCTTTATGAAATTGTACTACAAGGTTCCATATCACAAAGGGAAAACTGGAATTGAGTTTGGGGGTAATTGCCAATAACGTTTTGGAATAAGGGGCTAAAAAGGGGCCAAAAATAAGCATTTTTCTAGTTTCCAGACAATGACTTGTGTTCAAGTGTATGGATCTCTCTGAAATTGTACTGCAAGGTACCATACCACAAAGAGAAGGCTGGGATTGATTTTGGGGGTAATTTCCTCTAAATTTTAGGAATTAGGGGCAAAAAAGGGGCAAAAAAACAAGCATTTTTCTAGTTTCAGGACAATAACTTGTGTGTAAGTGTATGGATCTTTATGAAATTGTACTACAAGGTTCCATATCACAAAGGGAAAGCTGGGTTTGAGTTTGGGGGTAATTCCCCTAAACGTTTAGGAATTTGGGGCCAAAGAGGGGCAAAAAAACAAGCATTTTTCTAGTTTCCAGACAATGACTTGTGTTTAAGTGTATGGATCTCTCTGAAATTTTACTGCAAGGTACCATACCACAAAGGGAAGGCTGGGATTGAGTTTGGGGGTGATGAATCATAAGGGGGTTCCTTTTTTTTCTTTAAAATTTTCCATTTTAAATTGGTTATTTTTGATTTATATATAAAAGCAAATAATAATGATATGATTTGAATAGGTAAATTAAATTTTTTTAAGTTCTTAGACCACATTCATTCTGTGTCAGAAACCTATGCTGTGTCAAATATTTAATCACAATCCAAATTTAGTGCTGTATCAAGCTTGAATGTTGTGTCCATACTTGCTCCAACTGTTCAGGGTTTCGACCTCTGCGGTCGTATCAAGCTGTGCCCAGTGGAGCATTTTATTACCTTTTATCTTGAAAACTATAAAAATAAAATATAGACATACACCTTTAATAATAAAAACGATCTGCAAGACAAGATCTACAAATAAATCAAATGTTGCCAAAATCATTAGTTGTCTGTACAAGAGTGATTGCCTTGAAATGACCCTATTTTGGTTTTAGATAAAAGCTAAAGAAAATTGAGAGAAACTGTAAACAGAAAAAAATGATCAGCAATACAAGATCAACAAAATCAAAGAGATTTTGTCAAAAATTCTATTATAGTCCACAATCTTGAAGAGTGTTTATTGTTCATGATGCACATAGACCTAGGTGAGAGACACATACTCTTTAGAGCCTCTAGTTTGTTGATAAGAATCATTCTCGTGATCATGTGAGCACTACATTACACATTTTTATCCCCATTTTACTCCTATCCCCCTAATAAGAATTTTCTCAGAAACTTCACCAAATAATGCCTTTCTGCACCTATTTTTAGCTCACCTGTCCAATGATCCAGCCTGTCAACCAATGACTTCTTATAGGAGTAAGAGCCCTTATAGACCTAGGTGAGAGAGACATGCTCTTTAGACCCTCTAGTTTGTTGATAAGAATTATTTTCATAGTTTGCTTTAATAAATCATGTGAGCACTTCATTACACATTTTTATACGCCCGTTTACAGGACGTATTATGGTATACCGTTGACTGTCTGTCCGTCGTCAACATGTCGGACATTAACTCAAAAAAGCTTTAACCAATATGCATGAAACTTTGGTGAATTGTTTATATCTATTGACGTGAGCTCCATTTTGTTTTTTATAAATTTCAGATTTACCGTTTACGATTTTTTGGGTTTTTTTCATTTAAAAAGGGGGGATTTTCCAGTTTTCCGACAATAACTCAAGAATGCTTTCACCAACTTGCAAGAAATTTTGGTGAATTGTTTATATCTATTGACATGAGCTCCATTTTGGATTTTTATAAATTTTAGATTTAACGTTTCCAAGTTACAGGGTGTTATTCATAAAAAAGGGGGATTTTCCAGTTTTCTGACAATAACTAAAAAATGCTTTCAGCAGTTCTCATGAAACTTTGGTGAATTGTTTATATCTGTTGATGTAAGCTCCCTTTAGAATTTTATAAATTTTAGATTTTACATTTCTGAGTTATGGGGTTTTATTCATTAAAAAAGGGGGGATTTTCCAGTTTTTGGACAATAACTCAAAAATGCTTTCAGCAGTTCTCATGAAACTTTGGTGAATTATTTATAGCTATTGATGTAATCTCCCTATTGATTTTCATAAATTTCAAATATGACATTGAGAAGAAATTGAACTTTATTTGTTTATAGTCTGACAACAGATTTACTAAGTATTGTGCAACAGCACAGTGTATTGCACAACAGCAATAAATCTTTAATTGAATATAAATTCAATTCATATAACCAATTTCAAGTTCTTTGACTACATTTATTCAGAAACCTATAATATGTCAAATATTTAATTACAATCCAAATTCAGACCTGTATCAAGCTTGAATATTGTGTCCATTTTTGCCCCAACTGTTCAGGGTTGGACCTCTGCAGGCGAATCCAGCTGCGCTCAGCAAAGCAGTTTATTATACCCATTTTACTCCTACCCCCCTAATAAGAATTTGATGAAATTTTCTCAGAACCTTCACCAAATAATGCCTTTTTGCACCTCCTATTTTAAGCTCACCTGGCCAAAAGGCCAAGTGAGTTTTTCTCATCACTAGGCATCCATCATCCGTTAACTTTTTAAAAAATCTTCTTCTCTGAAACTGCCAGGCCAAATTTAACCAAACTTTGCCACAATCATTATTAAGGTACCTAGTTAAAAAAAATGTGTCTAATGACCCCGCCTGTCGTCCAAGATGGCCAATATGGCTAAAAATAGAACATAGGGGTAAAATGCAAGTTTTGTTTGTTATTTTGAAAACCACTGAGTAGCGAAAATTTGACAAGGGCAGAAATGTTGAGAATGTTGAGATCTGCTGTCAAAACTGTCAGATGACTTCTAATCGGAGTTATAGCCCTTAAATGTCACATTTTTTCAATTTTTTTTCATTTTTGTCTATTCATTTGAAAACTATAATAGAAACACAGAAATTTTGACTTTTATTTTCAAAACTGTGATAGATAAATAGAAACTTTATATAGGAAAAATTATCATCAAGACAAGATCTACAAAATTTAATATGTCAACAGGACTAAAATTGTTAGTTAACTCTTTATAGAGTTATTGCCCTTTCATGATGATTTTTACCAAAAAATGGCTATTGTTGAAGATGCAGGTGATTGACAAAGGCTCTTTAGAGCCTCTATATTTCATTATTTTTCTTTGTGTCCTTAACCAAAGCATTGGCAAAAGCCAGGGTATAATTTCCTAGCAGTACCTTTAGTTTCTATAATTAAGAGCTAGACATCCATATTTTGAATTTATATGCTTTATGATCTTTTAAAGTTTTGTATGACATATGTCAGTTTGCCATTTATGACACTGGTCAATAAAACTTTTACCTCATGTTGATGATTCATTGCTTGTGGAAACATGATGTCATCGCTCGTGGGAACATGATGTCATCACTTTATGTCTTCCTCGATTTAAAAAAATTTACTGTTTGAAGACAAACCAATATCTAACCTTGCTTTATAGTATATACTTTCTTTCTAAAGAATTTAAAAAGATTTATAAACTTTAAAATTGAAGTCTGTACATCTCTTCAATACAGTGTAAGTTGTTGTTTTCAAATGACAAAAAGTTCACATTCTGAACAGAAGAGGATCATCCATATTTTCCAACTAATGCTCAGAATGGTGAAGTGTCTGGTTTAATTGGTGTACCTTTTTTTTTCTTATTTCTACATGAAAGCATGAATAATGTCCCAATTAAATGTTAATTCTATCATTTAATGACCAGATTAAAAAGTGATGGCAGCTGGTCCTATAGAATTTCGAGCAAAAATAGGCATAGTAGTAACTTGTTTTTTCGTTGTTTATAAGTGGAGTTAAAGTCAGATTCTGTAGTGTTAAACCTTGCCCTTTGTATGTTAAAAGAATATTTCCCCAAAGAGTTCCTGAAAGATTATTTGAGAAAAATGTGAATTTCTGATGGTAACCAGTTCTTGATCACTAGACATTGGACTTGAAAAAAACAGTTGTTATCTCTTTTTTCCAGCCTTCTTTGCAGATATTGAACATATATTTGGATTATAGGAAGTATATAATAATTAATAACATATCACATAAGAGATTCGTCTCTTTGGGCTACTTTTGTTGAAAATGTAAAAGTTTCTTCATCCATTATCAGTCTTCCATGCAGATAATGAGCTGATATTTTTGAATATAGGTAATTTTGACTTGGATGGAGAGTTGTCTCATTGGCACTCATACCACATCTTCTTATATCTATCTACACAACATTTACAAATGATTGGTTACATATCTTATATAAGCGTTGTTCTGGTTTACCTGATTTCAGCTTACATGACTTGGAAAGTTTCATGAAAATGATTGTTTTCTACAAAGTTTTCATTTACCGTAGGGGTGTTATGCTGATGTTAAGTATTTATATATGAAATAAGTGGTCATATCAATAGATATAGGAAGATGTGGTATGAGTGCCAATGAGACAACTCTCCATCCAAGTTACAATTTATAAAAGTAAACCATTATAGGTCAAGGTACGGCCTTCAACACGGAGCATTGGCTCACATCGAACAGCAAGCTATAAAGGGCCCCAAAAAATTACTAGTGTAAAACCATTCAAAGCAGCTTCTGATTGAGCATTAAATTCTTACTTTTTCTGATTTTTTCCAGATATGTGAAAGATAAAAGGCCAACAATATCACCAAATTTTAATTTTCTTGGACAATTACTGGAATATGAAAAACAAGTCAAGCATGGTTTTGAAAAGTACCAACATGATGGACACACACTTGATAATAAACCAAAATCAATTGCAATGGATTTACAAAATAGCCCATCTTCTCCAAGGTTATCGAAACCTTTTGTATATGGCTCCTTACAAGATTCATTTTCAAATCAGTTTAATGATAGCTTATCCAAAAATTTATTACGTGACGGAGACACCTGGGCAGATTTTACACCAATTAATGTAATGTGGGATAATGCAAAAGATTTTATGAAATCAAAATCAGAAGGGAATAAAGGGAAAAGAAACTTCCATGGTCTTTCATCAAAGAGTGAAGTTAACAGTATATTAGAGAAGCCTACATTTATGGCAAATGATTATTTGGAAATTAAAAAAAAATCTGACACATTACTATCAAGCTCTCCAAAATTATCCACTATATTCAAACCACCAGTTTCTGTTTCATCAGACACAGAAAAGTTAATGGGTATAATATCAAATGAAGACATTAAACTGGAATCATCTGAACTTTCAGTAAGTGCACCATTTTCACTTAAATCACCTCAAAATCAGGTTGCTGTATCACTTACCCAGGGATCTTGTCAGCATTCACTAAGTGGACTGATGGGAGCAGAATTTTCCCAGAATTTACAGAGTGGACCACTTTTCACCGAATCACCTCATCATTCAATTAACAGATCATTTACCCTGGAATTGACTCAACATCCACTTAGTCAACCATCACTTGCAGATTCAGTAAGTGAATCTTCTACTATCAAACCATCTCCACTATCAGTTAGTCAACAATGTTCTTTTGAATCACCTCAACATTCAATTGATCAGTTACATAACCAGGAAATACCGCATCCTCCATTTATTGAGCCATGTCTCCAGCAATCTCATCTTTCATGCAGTCAAACCCAGGAATCACCCTACCATTCAGTTAGTCAGCAAAGTATCCATGAATCAACTCAATATTCAGGGAGTCGACCAGTTTTACTTTCATTGTCAACAAGTATTTTTCCAGAAATGGAGAAATCAGAAGAACATTCTGCAAATCAGAATAGTTCATATATTATACCAGGAAATACAAGTAAATCAAACTTTACAAAAAAAGTATCATCTAAATGTTTCAGTCTTGCATTATCACCTTGTTTGCCAGATGTAGTAAAAACAAGGGAAAATATGACAGACTGTACTTTATTCCCATTTGAGAGGAACTGCAACCCGAAATCTGTTACACCTAAAAAAAACTTCTCTACTCCAAACATAATAAATTCTTCATCCACATCTCAGAATGAACATTTGTCATCAATTAATCAAACAGTTAGGATGTCATTTCAATCAAAGCCGACATTTTTCAAGGAACCACAAACTTTATCTTCTACTAGTTCTGTATATTCAAATGAGACGTTTCCACCAAGAACAGGTTTTGTTACTTCACAACCATGTGTTATAACCACATTGCAATCAGGAATCAATAGAGCGAAGAAACCATTGTTTAGTTTAGCATTATCAAAAATGATATCTGCTGACGGTGAACATACACCAAGTAAAGATAAGAGAGCTAGTGAAAATGAAAACAATGCCAACTTAGGTTCATTTCCAAGAGAAAACTGCAATCAAATTCAGAAAAACCAGCGTTTAAATGAAAGTAAACAAGACAATAATTCTAGACAAAGTTTATTGGAAAATAATATTATCCCTAACAAAAAAAAATGTACATCAGAAAACATTTCGCCATCATCAGCTATGGCAGGATTGAATTTTTCAGAAACATTGATGGATAAACATCAGATTTCATCAAAAGTATTAGATAACTCTAGCTTTGGGCCATGTTTTTCAAATATGTACAGCTCATCAAGGACAGAAAATATGTCATCTACTTGTATAAAACATGCAGAAAGGCAAGATACGATGTCAGTCTATCCGCCAGTTTCTAACTTAAGTAGTACTCCAGTTACTTCTTCAGCCAGTTCCAGTCATGTTGTTAAAAGATCCTATGAAAAAAGGATAAAACATACAATGGAAAGGCCTAATAGCATTGCATTTTCAAAATACCCAACATTTGATTTAGGAGATGATTGTCAGGATTCTGCTATCTTAAGCAGTACATCACAAGATGATACCTCAACCACATATATACTTAAAAATAATAAACGTTCAAAACAGTCAGATAGGGGCTTCTGTTCAGGCCATTTTAGTGAAAAAGAAATATACAAACAAATCTCTGCAGCAATGGGAAGTGCAGTTTTGCAAACAAAAGTATACGAATCCAAAAGAAAAGCTTGTAGTCTTGATGACATGTTACAGTCTGAGGAACAGAAATCTCCAGTTCATTGTTCATCTTTCAATAGATCACAGTGTATTGTTGGAAACAGTGATGGGTGTTGTACATCTTCTGACACATATCGGTCTAATAGTGATAGCAGTGGCAGTAGCAGCCAGAATTCTCTACATGGTAGTCGTGAAATTGTGCAAGTGTCATGATCAAGATAGTAGACATGAGATCATTATGTTAACATGATCTCTTTCAGTTTTAATTACTGTTGTTTTTTTTAAAGTGTTGTTGAATTTATTTATTTTATAATGTTTGTTAAACTGTCTTTCCTAATTGATTTATTTATTTTTGTTTACTCGAATAAAATTGTAGAATAAAAGGAACTAGTTATCTTAGAAACAAGCAAGAACTTCTTTCCCCTCTTGAGCATAAACTCTAACTCGTCTGAATTTTTATACGTATCTTTTAATTTTTGTTTTATATATTATATTGGCATCAACTTATATTCTCTCACATAATTTAAAAGAGGGACGAAAAATATCAGAGGGACAGTCAAACTCACAGATCTAAAACAAACTGACAACGCCATGGCCAAAAATAAAAAGACAAACAGACAAATGATAGTACAGATGACACAACATAGAAAACTAAAGACTAAGCAAAACGAACCCCACCAAAAACTGGGGGTGATCTCAGGTGCTTCGGAAGGTAAGCAGATCCTGCTCCACATGTGGCACCCGTCGTGTTGCTTAAGTTATTACAAATCTGGTAAATATTCTAATTCGGTAGGTCACATTCGTGAAAAGGGAAGGGTATTGTAGTTACGACATAAGGAACATATCCGATATCATCTGTGAAACGGTTATTCCATAAAGGTCAACCAACTCGTGATGGCGTCCGTAAAATTTACGAAGGGATGATTTCAACTTCACCATTTGGAACTCTTGGTTTAATAGCTTCCTTGTGAGCAGCAATCCTCTATCAAGGAAATCATGATAGGAAATACAAGCCCGGGAATATCGTAGCAATTGGGAGATATATGCTCCGTATGCAGGCGCTGCTGGAATGTTGCTACCTAGAAATGGAAAGTTCACAATTGGGAAGCTGAAATCATCTCTTTTGTCGTAAAGTTTTGTTTTCAACCGACCCTCATTGTCAATTGCTAGATGTAAGTCAAGATATGAGACAGACTTAACTGTATCTGTAGTATCCTTTATCTCTAGTTCGATGGGATAGATTCGTTCAACATAGTCACCAAATTTTGTATTATTCAGTGAGAGAACAATTAAACTGGTCCAAATGGTCAGTGTATCTGTGAGCTATTGCCATAACTTGTCCCCAGTCATTTATCTGTTGTAGTCCTAGTCCTTTTGTTAAGTTTTAAAAGAAATTGTCTCGTGAAACCATTTGTCCAATTGAGATCAAACTTAGTCACAATCGTCCTTTTTGTCGTCTAGTTTAAGATTAGTTCATAGTGTCCCAGCTGATCAACCAAAGCTGATCAACCAACATGGTCTTCATTACTATAAACATAATGGTAAAAGAAAATTGGTAGTTTTTATGGATTTTTTTGTTAATAAATTGATTGGTTTACAAGTATTTTTTCGTTCTTATGGCAATTGGACTATATAAATGTTATGGACCATATGAGTATTTGGACCATACACCTACAACAAGTATGGTCATGACCCTGTAAATATATACTTATATGGTCCGACCATATGCCTATGGCCTGGGTAATTAACACGATGAAGGTTGAAACCTTTAACCTAGTATGTATATAGTAAGACTTACTACAAGTTTTACTATGTAGATCCTTTGTTTAACGTTTAATACATGTACTGTAATACATGTATAAAGGAGTAGAGCCAGAAACTTCAATACACAGCCTTGTACAGGTGCATGTTTTAAACTTCAATTTTTCGAGTAAATTTACTGTATGTATTGCTAAATGTATCATTTTTATACGACCGCAAAAACATTTTGCGGTCGTATATTGATATGACGTTGGCGTCGTCGTCGTCGTCGTCGTCCGAAGACACATTGGTGTTCGCACTCTAACTTTAGTTTAAGTGAATGGATCTCTATGAAATTTTACCATAAGGTTCAATACCACAAAAGGAAGGATTGATTTCAGAGGTTATAGTACCAACAGTTAAGGAATTAGGGGCCAAAAATAAGCATTTTTATACGACCGCAAAATTTTTTTTGGGATCGTATAATGGTATGATGTCGTCGTCGTCTGTGTCGTCGTCTGCGTCGTCGTCCGAAGACACATTGGTTTCCGGACAATAACTTTAGGTTAAGTGAATGGATCTTGATGAAATTTAAGAAGGTTCAATACCACAAAAGGAAGGTTGGGATTGATTTTGGGGATGATGGTCCCAACCGTTTAGGAATTAAGGGCCCCAAAAGGGGCCCAAAACAAGCATTTTTCTAGTTTCAGGATAATAACTTGTGTATAAGTATTTCAATTGCTCTGAAATTGTACCACAATGTTTAATACCACAAGTAGAAGGTTGGGATTCATTTTAGGGGTTATGAGGCCAACAGTTAAGGAATTAAGGGCCAAAAACGAGCATTTTTCTAGTTTCCAGACAATAACTTGTGTGTAAGTGTATGGATCCCTCTGACATTGTACCACAAGGTCCATATAACTACTGGAAGGCTGGGATGGAGTTTTGGGTGAATTGCCCCAAACATGTAGGAATTAGGGGCCAAAAAAAGGGCCAAAAACAAGCATTTTTCTAGTTTCCAGACAATAACTTGTGCGTAAGTGTATGGATCTCTCTGAAATTGTACTACAAGGTTCCATACTACAAAGGAAAGGCTGGGATTGAGTTTTGGGGTTATTGCTCCAAGGGGGGTTTTCAAAAAGTTGGGGGGGGGGGGGGGAGGTTCCCAATTGTTTTTAAGGGATTCATATTTTTTTTTCAAAATTTTTAAAATTTCGGATTTTTGAAAAGTTTCAAGACGAAATCTTCAATTGCACAGTATTGCGCAATGGATTTATAAGATCTTTGACCACATTTATTTTGTGTCAGAAACCTATATTATGTCAAAAATCTGATTACAATCCAAATTCAGACAGTATCAAGCTTGAATATTGTGTCCAAATTTGCCCCAACTTTTCAGGGTTCGACCTCTGCGGTCGTATCAGGCTGCGCTCAGCGAAGCATTTTATTGTAACTTCCAGACATAACTTGTGTGTTAGTGTATGGATCTTTCTGAAATTGTACTTCAATGTTCTATATCACAAAGGAAAAGCTGGAATTGAGTTTGGGGGTAATTGCCCAAAACGTTTAGGAAAAAGGGGCCAAAAATAAGCATTTTTCTAGTTTCCAGACAATAACTTGTGTTCAAGTGTATGGATCTGTCTGAAATTGTACTGCAAGGTACCATACCACAAAGGGAAGGCTGGGATTGATTTTGGGGGTAATTGCTTCAAAATTTTAGGAATTAGGGGCCAAAAGAGGGACAAAAAACAAGCATTTTTCTAGTTTCAGGACAATAACTTGTGTGTAAGTGTATGGATCTTTATAAAATTGTACTACAAGGTTCCATATCACAAAGGAAAAGCTGGGTTTGATATTGAGGGTAATTGCCCTAAACGTTTAGGAATTTGGGGCCAAAAGGGGCAACAAAAAAACAAGCATTTTTCTAGTTTCCAGACAATAACTTGTGTTTAAGTGTATGGATCTCTCTGAAATTGTACCACAAAGGGAAGGCTGGGATTGAGTTTGGGGGTGATGAATCATAAGGGGGTTCAAAAAATTGGGGTTTCCTTTTTTTCCTTTTTTTTCTTTAAAATTTTCCATTTTAAATTGGTTATTTCTGATTTATATATAAAAGCAAATAATAATGATATGGTTTGAATAGGTAAATTAAAATTTTTAAGTTCTTAGACCACATTCATTCTGTGTCAGAAACCTATGCTGTGTCAAATATTTAATCACAATCCAAATTCAGTGCTGTATCAAGCTTGAATGTTGTGTCCATACTTGCCCCAACTGTTCAGGGTTCGACCTCTGCGGTCGTATCAAGCTGCGCCCAGCGGAGCATTTTATTGAAAGTATAATAGGAAAAAATGTATATTTTATATATATTATAAATATATCAGTCTGAAATAGGAAAGATTTCATATTAGTCCATTTTTCTTGAAAATCGTCACCTATTTCGATTTTTCTTGATTTCATATGTGGCACCACCCCACGCTTATTAAAATTGTGTTTGCGAAAAGTAATGAATATGGTGTATTTAAAATGGTTCAGCACAAATATTTGTGGGCGAGGTGTGGCAACACTGTAAATTTTTCAGAAAACTGTCAAAAATCTTTGCCAAATTAAGTAGTTGTTTTTACTGAAACAATTGGACATTTTAACATATGTTTTTAGGCAGTTAAGCTGCCTTATGCTACCGCCCTAGATTTGTGTTCTTCCCACTGAATGGTGAAAAAAGTGTTGTTGTTATTATCTAGCTGGCTAATATGTTATTAATAACTAATTGGGCACTTTTTTCGTACTATCAATTCTGGAATACAAAAAATATGACCAGAAAAACCTTAAATGATCGTCGAACAACCCAAAACTTTCGAAGTTGCACATAGGAAGTAGTGCTCAATAGAAATCCTTATGTAATTTATTTTTCCCTGTACTTTTGGCTAAGATGTCAAAGAACAATTGTATGAAATATTTAATCGCCGAAAATCTCTAAAGACAAGTTGTTTACATTTCCCAAATGGCAAATGTCGTAGGAATATTGTTTGTCGGCACTACGTATTACAGTAGTCTAAGTTGGCGGCAATTTTAACTTAGAAGACGAAATTTACGTACCGTTTAAATTTGGAGGATTCTGATGATAGAAGGGTAATTATTGTTAATCATGATATTCTTTTTGTTTGAGATGAGTGTTAATAAATTGTGTATTCACATTTGAATTTCTTCCTTTCATATTATTCCGTTTTCACATAAATGACCTTGTCAAGTATTAATGCACCAACAGGTGGTGTTTACACTTGTTTTTATGAATGAAATATTTAAACCGGAAATCAAGAAAATCAAGAAGGTCTCACTAATAAGCGAAAAGAAGATTGTAGAGACAATAAGCGACAAGTAGAAAAAAGTTAGCGACAGGAAGAATGAATTTGCGACAAGAGGATAAATTTAGAGACAAGAAAGTTTATATACTATTAAAATAATAAATTTAAAGAAAAGTCAATTAATTACAGTTGATATTTTTCTGTTTTGTAAAGTTTTAAATTCTGTTGCATTTAGTAGCCCTACGTACTTCATGACGCTTCTTGTCGCTTCTTGTCTCTAATTAGTGTGACCTTGTAAATATGTCAATTTTACAGAGAATGACAGTAGAATGTGATATGGATAATAGACCTAGAAAGATCGTTTGATCATAGTAAGTCACACGAAAATGTAGAAAAACCCATTCATATATTACTGTATACAGGTACGGATGTCTGAAAAATGAATAAAATCAGCAAATGTGAATTGGGAAATATATGCGGATAGAAAAATTCGATCTAAATTATCTTGATCATGACATGAAGCCAGTTACCGACTCTCAGGCACTTGTTTATATCCATGGGAAGATTTAGGAGCTCATAATATACGTTGATAGTGGATCTTCCCATGCATAAAAACAAGTGCCTGTCGTCCGACTTTGACATTTCAATGTTTATGACATTTTTTCTAAACCAGAACTTTTTTTATTTTTGGGCCTAAAGAAAATCTTGATTTATGGCTAATTTTAAAGAAGCTATATCTTTCAATAAGTGTAAAGTCCAAGAATGTTCGACCAACCGTTTATTTATTCCAATCTTGGTATAGATCTCAAGTAACATCATGGACTTGGAGGGGGCGGGTCATTTACATTTACTAAAGGCAGGTCAATCAGACGGCCTCACCTTTGATTGCTGTAATAGTAAGGCATTATCTGATTTGTGTCATTGTACCGTAGAACTTAAATTGAACAAACTCGGTGTTCTCCACAGGGAAGCAAGTCAACTCGCACTATTGCAAAGTCGTACCACGCCAACCAACTGATACCACTAAAAGTCAACTCAAATAAACATTAACTACTAAATTTTGGTATTTACAATATAATTCTGTCTGATAGACCTATCAGAGACCATGAGTCAACTTACAACAGAGGCAGACTAGAGCATACTATTAAATGACATGTAAATTGTATGTATAGAATTGAATGAAAGAAATAAAATTTAACATAATTTTATCTCTCTGACTCTCAAACTGCTCATCTTTTTAATTTGTCGAAAATCAAACTTTGATCTAACCCAAAAAAAAGAATATCCCATGATCTCAAAATGATTTCTTTTCAATTTCATGGACAAAACTTGTGTAAATATATTTTATCATGATTGTATGTCTAAATAAACAATATAAATTTTTGTATTTGTTTTTATTTCAGCTAGATTCCAATTCTTGGCTTTAATATCTTAGAAGTGACAAGACATACATGTACAATATATGAGACTATCTAGTAGCTGCATTGACTAGTCATCATAATAATTCCATGACCGCTATGAAACTTTAGACCTTTTTGATGTTTCGAATATAGTTAAACATGTACATGATCTACAGATATGATCAAAGTACATGTATATATGAAAATTTTTACCAGGTCTTATCATATGACGACTAGTCAGACAAATTTTGGTTCAGAATTCTGACAGGAATTTTTACAAAATTGCCACGGGTTACAACACATGAATATAATTTGTCATGGAGTTTACTGTAACGGTCCAGCTATTAAAGGCTGTCTAATGATACTATCAGAACTATGAAATGTCTGTGCAACTGTTACTATAAAATGTAGGAGATACATGTACATCGTATCATTGCACACTATCAATATATATACAAGTAGTAACCCAGGTATCAGTTATATAAAGATAGTTTGAATACATAACGATGATACAATGTGCAGATACATGAAATATGTTTTATAAAGTATGTAAGAAGTGAAATATATAAACATATTAAAAAAAGACAGAAAAAATATTTGTATGAAATTTGATGTAAATGTAATAGGTTGGACACTTAGAAGTACAATAATGTAAAAGAAAATTAAACGCATTTCTAGCCTAACAACATAATCTTTTTGTGTAATATGATCCATGCATGATAAACAATAAAATTACCACGCCTCAAATTGTTCCCAGTATTATTAAGGCCCCGCCGAATGGCGGACGCCCTATAGTGATCAGTCTGTCCATCCGTCTGTCTGTCTGTCTGTCCGTCCGTCCGTCCGTCCGTAACAAATTGTGTCCGCTCTATATCTAGAGAACCGTTATGATTTCAAAGTTTATACTTGGCATGTATATTAACCAACATTAGAGGGTGTGTCATCATGTATGTACAACTTCCTAGGTCAAAGTTCAAGGTCAAAAACTTTGGTTTTAGTTGACAACCCCATGTCCTATGGTAAAGATCGTGTCCGCTCTATATCTTGAGAACCGTTATGATTTCAAAGTTTATACTTGATATGTATATAAACCAACACCAGAGGGTGTATAATAATTTATGTACAACTTCCTTGTTCAAAGGTCAAGGTCAAAAACTTTGGTTTCAGTTGACAACCCCATGTCCAATGATAAAGATACAAATTTTTTACCACACATTATTCACAGCGGGGCCCACAGAGATGGCTCCCATCTCAATGATATCTAGTTAAATCAGTTTTTGTACGGAGTGACACCTGCTGATCTAACTAAAAATGCTAATGTGGCATTTGAATTTTTCTTATGCAGGAATAATATCATCAGAATTAAGATTTTCCACAGTGGTGTATAGCTTAATTCCACTTAGAACATAGTGGAATTAAGCTATACACCTGTGTGGAAAATCTTAATTCTGATGATATTATTCCTGCATAAGAAAAATTCATTCATCAGTGTATTGAGAAGTTGATAGAAATAAGCATCTGTATGTCACATACGGCCTGTAACAATGTGCAAAACCCATACTGCATAGTATAAAGCTGTAAATGGCCTTGAAATGACAAATGTAAAACAATTCCAACAAGAAAACCAGCGTCCTGATTTATGTACAAATCAATAATGAAAAATAAATATGATATACAGCAACAAATGACAACCACTGAATGACTTTGGACAGACACACACGTAATCTGGCAGGGTTAAACATGTTTACTGGCGCCAGACCTTCCCCTTACCTGGGACAGTGTACATACATCTTCTCATACAATCTATCATCGAAAGGATACATATTTAAAGTAATTTAAAAATGAATAATAAACGTTTGAAAAAAATGGTATATTGTTAGAGAAAAGTGTGTAGGATAGTGGAAATCAGTACAGCACATGACAAAAAAAAATCTGAGACATGAGATATAACAAGCTGTGATAAACAATTTAAGCAACACTGCCACAGTTTTCATCATGTTTTTGATTAACTGCCTTTAGCGCTAACAGTGCTTTGATTATGATAAAATTTTCACATCATCGCAGTAATAAATTTTCAGATTTTTAGGGCCGAAATTATGAATTAATGATCCAACTCCTTTTATAAGGTATGACCCTTCGATTTGACATAAAAAAGAGTTTATAAAAATTTATGAATATACATTTTGGAAGAATTTATGTAAATTTACAAATATTAAATTTTCAGTTTTTTTAATCAAAGTTATGATATAATCTAAATAAAATATTTAACATAACGTCTACTGTTTTACCAACGAAATCCTTTAATTAACACTATCATGACTAGCAAAGGCTCTAATCCAGATGCAGACAATATGCCATAGATGAAAAGGATTTAAGTTAGTAACGTTTTGGGTTTAGAGAACGAGCTGTGTGTACCTGGTTAAAAATATAAAAAGTTTTTCTTTGCTTTTTGTCGAGCCTGCGACTTTTGTCGCAAAAGCGATACATAGCGATCCTACATTCCGTCGTCGTCGGCGTCGTCGTCGTCGTCGGCGGCGGCGTCCACAAATATTCACTCTGTGGTTAAAGTTTTTAAAATTTTAATAACTTTCTTAAACTATCCTGGATTTGTACCAGACTTGGACAGAAGCTTGTTTATGATCATAAGATAGTATCCAGAAGTAAATTTTGTTAAAAAAAAATCCTGTTTATCCGTATTTTACTTATAAATGGACTTAGTTTTTCTGCCAGTTAACATTACATTCACTCTGTGGTTAAAGTTTTTAAAATTTTAATAACTTTCTTAAACTATCCTGGATTTGTACCAAACTTGGACAGAAGCTTGTTTATGATCAAAAGCTAGTATCTAGAAGGAAATTTTGTAAAAATTTATTTCCTGTTTTTCCGTATATTACTTATAAATGGACTTAGCTTTTCTTCCAGTTAACCTTACATACAGTCTGCAGTTAAAGTTTTTAAAACATTTATTAGATTCATAAACCATCCTGGATTTTTACCAAACTTGGATAGAAGCTTCTTACAATCGAAAGATAGTATCTAGAGGAAAATTTTTAATAATTTTTCCCCATTTTTGTTGAGCCGGCGACTAACAGCAAAAGTAGGCGAGACACTTGGTTCCGCGGAACCCTTACGAATATTTTTTTATGCAATTGGGAAATTTCAGTGCAATATGCCAAAACCTGTTTGTTTTTTTGCTGCCATCGCATCATATACCTTTTAAGTCATATTTTTTTTTATATCTTATTTACTGAACATATTTGTGTTGTATCTATAGAACTTGCTAAACAAAAAGCACACAAGTAGGATAAATGAGCATACAATATTGGTTCAAGTTTGGATATTCGAAAAAAAATGATCGGACCATATGAGAATATGCATATGGTCATGGCCATAAACGTATGGTCCAAATACTCGTATGATGCGATAACCCAACTTAGCATCATTGAAAACTGTACTGCAAGAGACAGAGTTAAGACCAATAGTAAAAAAACATAAATTCTGCTTATCAACAAAAAAATAAAAAAGTAAATCTTGAACTTTTTAATGATGAGATTAGTGAGAAGCTGAACATCAAACATCTAGGCATAGAAAGACAGGAACGAAATAATCCAAACATAGATAATAGAATCTCCACTGCAAGCTCAACTATGTACTCTCTTATGGGTGCAGGTCTACACGGAATCAACGGAATTAATCCATTAATATCATACAAACTTTGGAGTACAAATGTAATACCCAGAATGCTTTATGGAATTGAAGTTCTCAATAATACTAAAACTGATATCCAAAAATTGAAAAAAAATCAAAAAAAGACACAGTTGTTGGCATGATACGGATTATGTTCTTCTCATATATTTTATGATGGTATGATACTAAACCCCTAATGGGAGGGATTGTGCTTGATTTTCATATCATGAAGACATAATCTTTCAATCAGTTTAATTGAGGTCTGGAGCTGGCATGTCGGTAACTGATAATAGTCCTCTGTTAATTTATGTATCATTGTCATTTTGATTAGTTTCTTTTGTTACCTATTCTGACATCGGACTCGGACTTCTTTTAAACTGAGTTTTACTGTGCGTATTGCTGTGTGTTTGTTTATTCTACATTGGCTAGCGGTATAGGGGGAGGGTTGAGATCTTACAAAACATGTTTAACACCGCCTCATTTTTGCGCCTGTCTCAAGTCAGGAGCCTCTGGCCTTTGTTAGTCTTCTATGTTTTTTAATTTTAGTTCATTCATATGTTTTGGAGTTTAGTGTGACGTCCATTTTCATTGAACTAGTACACATTTTTGTTTAGTGGCCAGCTGAAGCTCGCCTCCGGTTGCGGGATTTTCTCGCTGTGTTGAAGACCCATTAGTGAACTTCGGTTGTTTTCTGGTTTGGTTGTTGTCTCTTTGACACATTCTCCATTTCCATTCTCAATTTTACTCAAGCAACTACTGTCTTTACCACAAAGAACTGCTGATGTCGCGATTTATATCCTCGGAGCTGAAGCGGTTAAACAACTTATTCACAAAGCAGTAATCTCCCTATTCCTCAGAATATCTAATGATGAAAATTCAATCGAACATATAATAGGAATAAGACAACTGGCAACAAAAGACTGTCAATCCAATAGTTGGTTTATAAAAGTGGACAATATTCTCAGATCTTATGATTTACCTTTAGCACATGAAATTATACTGAACCCAAAGAAAAATTGGAAAAAAATAAACCACAATATGATAAATTCAACCTGGGAAATGAGATGGACAGAAATAGCTGAAACTAAATTTACTCTTGAACACACTGAAAAAAAACAACTGGAATTTTCGGAAACCAAATATCTGTTGGTGAAGTGTCAGAGACCATAAAGGAGACATCAGAAAAGTGTAACCGGAGAGCATGAATTTCATTACAAAATTACTTGACTCCACCGGGACTCAAACCCGGGACCTCTGTGTTACAAGGCAGCGCGTATACCGACTGAGCTAAAGAAGTACTTCCTTAGCTCAACCGCTTACGGCTGACTAAGTATCTACTAATGAAGGGAACTTGAGCAATCCCGTCACACTTCCCCCACCTCAAGAGTCATCATACCATTATGACTCTCACACACATACCCTAGCTAGAATTCTTCTCTAACCACCGTAGGTTTTTTAGTTGGGCGCAAAATGTAACCGGAGAGCATGAATTTCATTACAAAATTACTTGGACTCCACCGGGACTCGAACCCGGGACCTCTGTGTTACAAGGCAGCGCGTATACCGACTGAGCTAAAGAAGTACTTCCTTAGCTCAACCGCTTACGGCTGACTAAGTATCTACTAATGAAGGGAAGCAATCCCGTCACAAAAGGTATAATTAAATCTAGAATTCTCACAGGGACTTATAAAACCCAAAATGTCATTTCCAGTTTTGACAAAACAAAGTCGGCTGAATGCAAGTTATGTAAGGAAGGCCCTGAAGATTACAAACATTTCCTAGTTACTTTTAAAAGCCTAGATAATGTGAGAAATGCTCACCACAGTAGATTAATACAGATAATGACAGACAAACAGATTATTTATAATCATGTCATTAAATAAGAAATAGACCTACATAAACAGCTAATCGACTGCAGCACCAATACCTACATACCTATATCTCTTTTAGATGTTACAGAAAGAATGTGCAAAGATTGGGTCTATGCATCGCATATCAAGAGAGCTGAACTACTGTGTTAATTAAAAGAACTGTGTTCTAACAAAACTAACATTAATCGGCAAAATTGTCTCGACAACTATACATCAGTGGTTGTGCTTTCGGTCATGACAGACGACGACTACATATCTTTTATTATATTTTAAACACTAAACCGGATTCTTAGTATGTGAAGTATTTTATGCCAGCTAAGTTAACTCAGAGACATATATACACAGAGATTGGCAACTGTAACAGTGGTCAGCGAAATCCAATTAAAAACACGCATCACACGAGACTTTAACGAGATCGCCATTTTGCATCTGATCATGACAAGTTCACCACCGCTTCGATTTTTATTTTACATCAAGCTTTTCAAAACAGCATAATGTAAGTATATATTTCAATTTCGTAAATTATTTACCTTGTTTTATTCAGTTTGTAGTAATTGTAAGTTAAAATATTGTGACGATTAACGTTTTATTGTGGTCAATAATAAGGGGAAAGCTTGGCCGACATGGACGTTATGAAAATTTTTTACACGGACGTATTTTTTATTAAAACCTTTTCATTCGAAAAGGAATAAAACCATTTATGAGATGAATCACTTTTCCCAAGACATACTGGTTTTTTGTAAATATGTTGAATTTTTTATTAAATCACCCACTTTGATGCAATTTACAATTAAAATTCAGTATTCTCGCTGTCGGCCACGCTCAATTTTTAAAATATAAAGACAGGCCCCTGTCCATGTCTACAGTCAATAAACTTTTCCATCTTTAGAGAATAATTATTCCCAGCACATGAATTAATTTCTTATGACATACTGGATTTGTGTATAACAGTTGTTTTTTACATATTTTCACCCACTTTGATGCAATTTACAATTAAAAATGACCATTCAAGCTGTCGGCCATTTTCATTCTCTTCAATATAAAGACAGGCCCCTGTCCATGTCTACAGTCAATAAACTTTTCCATCTTTAGAGAATAATTATTCCCAGCACATGAATTACTTTCTTATGACATACTGGATTTGTGTATAACAGTTGTTTTTTCCATATTTTCACCAGCTTTGATGCAATTTACAATTAAAAATGACCATTCAAGCTGTCGGCCATTTTCATTCTCTTCAATATAAAGACAGGCCCCTGTCCATGTCTACAGTCAATAAACTTTTCCATCTTTAGAGAATAATTATTCCCAGCACATGAATTACTGTCTTATGACATACTGAATTTGTGTATAACAGTTGTTTTTTTCCATATTTTCACCAGCTTTGATGCAATTCACAATTAAAAATTACCATTCAAGCTGTCGGCCATTTTCATTCTCTTCAATATAAAGACAGGCCCCTGTCCATGTCTACAGTCAATAAACTTTTCCATCTTTAGAGAATAATTATTCCCAGCACATGAATTACTGTCTTATGACATACTGAATTTGTGTATAACAGTTGTTTTTTTCCATATTTTCACCAGCTTTGATGCAATTCACAATTAAAAATTACCATTCAAGCTGTCGGCCATTTTCATTCTCTTCAATATAAAGACAGGCCCCTGTCCATGTCTACAGTCAATCAACTTTTCCATCTTTAGAGAATTATTATTCCCAGCACATGAATTACTTTCTTATGACATACTGGATTTGTGTATAACAGTTGTTTTTTCCATATTTTCACCAGCTTTGATGCAATTTACAATTAAAAATGACCATTCAAGCTGTCTGCCATTTTCATTCTCTTCAATATAAAGACAGGCACCTGTCCATGGCTACAGTTTATAAAATTGTCCATCTTTAAAGAACAAATGTACCCATCACCATTGATCACAGGAATAACTTTCCCAAGACATACCGGTTTTGTGTATATAAATTGTTTTTTTCATTACTTCCACCACTTTGATGACATTTACAAGTTTATATACATGTATATTTACATTCAGTATCTGACAGCATTTTTTTTTTAACAGGATCCTGCATGTTATAAAAGAACAAAGATGTTGATCAAATTTACCTAACAGTGCAGCATACAAGAGATGTAATATCATACATGTGCTGAATGTAGGACTCGCTAGCCTTTCTGATTGAAAAAAGAGATTCCCTGGCAGACAGGAACAACTATTAGTGATGACTTTTTTCAAATGTTACTGCACAGTCATGTAGTGGACCGATTACATGTACTACTATCAATGTGATACTAAAAAATGGTTTTGTAAGAGAGAAAATGACATGTGCTTATCCTGACTGTGAAAACACCACATTATTGTAGTTCAAATATCATAGTTCATATGCCAAACTTGATGTACATGTGTATGCGATTTTTGTGCAAGTGATGGTGACATCATTGAACTATAGAATAAATACAAGACTCCGCATTCAATCTATTGAATTTGAAACAGAAGTGGCAGTTGTGCAGAGACTATACGGATAAAAATGCAAATAAATATCTTGTGTTCAACTTCATTTGTCTTCTTTACGTTTACAAAGTATACATGTACATAATTTTTACATACATGAATAACAATATGATGATGTAGTATGATTGCCAATGAGACAATGATTTACATGTATGACTATCATTGGAAGGCCACTCTATAATATCTTTGTATATCATGAGAATGGAAATGCTACCTTTGTAGCATAAAGGTAGCATAATGTAAAAAAAAGGAAAATGTTCATTTATTCAACAACACTCCTGTGAATATATAACTTGACAGTACTAAAGGCAAAATATTTCGTTTCACAAATTCCTTCCTCTCCTCGGAAAATAACATATTTAATTGTTTACATGAAATGACAAAATGTGTAGAATAAGAAGCAAGCAATGTTCACTCTACTTGTACACTACTAGTCGCTCATATTAGTCATCATCTATGTTTGTTTCAGTCCTTTAGCAATGGTGCTTGTTTATATTTATCTGTTGTGTTGTGTTGTTTCAGTTTTACATGTCCTCATTCTGTGATCACTGTTTCACCTCGCCTATTTTGAAAAATGTTAATGCAAATATTTTCTGCAATAAATTGAAAAGGCACAGCTGCTATGACTATTCAGAAATGTGAGGTATATGTCAATGAGACAACAACCCAACGACAAAAATATTCTTTGCATATCTATGAATGTTTAAGAATTCTTGTGGAGGTCAAAAGCACATAACGTGTACTTATATATTGGTGACCTGGTACATGTATGTACCTATTGATGCATTCCGTCCTAAACATAAATTGTGTGAAGAGACCAAGCAGTTTATATGCTTATAAAAAAACTGATATTAAAATGAATTCCTGTATAACAAATTACGGGAATGAGACACTATTTTATTTAAACCAGATGAGATATTAGTGGTAAAGGTTTAAACAGAAGCAGGAGATGTCAAGGGGCAATACAAAAAGTACAAGGTCATGTAAAACAGATAAAAAAATGACAAATGAAAAGAAAATAACAGCCTACATAGCACTGCACCGAAACATAAACCCACAAAAGATCAGATAAAACTTGTCTTCAATTTTAAATCTTTCTAATTTCAAACTCGAGTTTCACTACCCGATAGGAAAGAGTAAAGATAAGGATGTTGCAGTACTTCTGTGGTCTATGAAACAGAACATTAAAATTCTACAGTTCAGCAGAGCATTTTACTGTACTTATGATACACGTTGTTTTTAATCAGGGTCTGTGATATTAAGTCTATATAAAACTACAAATAATGACAGATTCATATTCAATATTTCATGACAGCAAAAATAGTGATTTCGACAACACTGTACATAATGTACGTTCATTTAGGAAATTCATGCAAAGGTTCCACAAATAATGTAATTGTAGGTCAATCAAAAATTAATCATTTAAATCCGTTTTCCACGAGACAAAATTCTACTGGCTACATATTTTTTTTATATAAAAAAGTTGCTTTCTGATTTCTTTTTTTGACATGTTAAATGACTATTTTTGTTCCTGATTGAATACTATAGTAGAATGTAGGACAGTAAGTCACAGGACAAAAATTCACGATTCAGTTTTGAGATTATTTTTCTCTGAACAAGAAAACACTAATTTTAAAAATAATTTTTTGATTTTTTATTGAACTATAATATATGAAGCAACTTTGTAATTAAAATTTATTCAATAAATATCAATGATGATCAAATAATTGTTATGATAACAAAATGTAAAAGTGGTTTGGCACTTAAATGGCTTCATGATGCCAAGAAATATATTATTTGCATGATTAAAATTTAATAATTTTTCATTTATCAAGGCTTATGAACAATTTCCTGAACTTAAAAATGAATAAATGTAAAAAAAGATATTATTTGAAGATCTTTCTCTTATATATTCAAACAATTGTCAATAAATTATTTGTGACTTTTTGTCCTATCCAATTTGTGACTTTATGTCCTGTGACTTTTTGTACTGTGACTTTCTGTCCGTTTACCCTATTCATAGTAAAGCCCAGTGTTTCTTTTAAAATAAAGTTCTGATCATGGTTAAAATAATGTCAGAATTTGTTTAGTTGTAAAAACAATTACCAAGTAATAATCCACTTAGAACTTCACCTCCGGCAACATTCAGGTGATCGGAGGGCAATAAATTGCGTAATCGCACACCTGTGAATCCACAGTCACAACTCTAAGGAAATAATGACCGGAAAATCGGACACACATAATTTCACTGTGTAATTTAAAAGCAAACTTTAGCAAAGAAATGTTTCTTGTAATATCATGATCATTACCAGATTTTACTTTTTAAATTAAAAGAAATGCCGAAAAAAAGAAAAAAATATTTTCTCAATCAAATACATTAAAAAAAATACAACTATTTCAAGTAGTTTTTTAGAAAAAGAATTTATTTGATCTGAAATAAGTTTTCCTATTACTTTTCTTGATTAGCTATCGAGGTTATTCATCCCTGACTTGTCTACATGTGGTAGAATAATTATCGACGAGAATCTCATTCCGGGCCGCGTTTTTTAACGGGATTTCACGGAGTTGCCAATCTCTGTGTATATATGTCTCTGGTTAACTCTATATCCCCATCTCTCTTATATATAGACAATATATAAATACCATTTTTAATCCTTTAAGACCTCAAATTTAAATCTTATATACTTTGAAATCATTCAAACTCAGTTTTTTAGCTCACCGGGGCCCGAAGGGCCCCATGTGAGCTTAGCGGCCATCACTTGGCGTCCGTCGTCGTCCGTGGTCTGTCGTCGTAAACTATTTCAAAAATCTTCTCCTCTGAAACTACTGGGCCAAATACCTTCAAACTTTAACTAAATGTTCCTTATGGTATCTAGTTTATAAATTGTATCCGACGTTTTGATCCATCGACAAACATGGCCGCCATGGCTAAAAATAGAACATAGGGGTCAAATGCAGTTTTTGGCTTATATCTCAAAAACTTAAGCTTTTAAAGCAAATCTGACATGGGGGAAAATTGTTCAATTGGTCAAGATCTATCAGCTCTGAAATTTTCAGACGAATCGAACAACCCATTGTTGGGTTGCTGCCACCGAATTGGTAGTTTTAACAAAAGTTTGCAGTTTTTTGTTATTATTTTGAATATTATTATAGATATATATAAACTGTAAGCAGCAATAATGTTCAGCAAAGTAAGATCTACAAAAAAGTTAATATGACCATAACTGTCAATTGACCCCTTAAGGAGTTATTGCCCTTTAAAGACAATTTTACACAATTTGTTCATCAAGTTTGCTAACATTTAAAAATCTTCTCCTCTGAAACTACTGGGCCAATTACCTTCAAACTTTAACTAAATGTTCCTTAGGGTATCATGTTTATAAATTGTATCCGAAGTTTGTAACCATCGACAAACATGGCCACCATGGCTAAAAATAGAACATAGGGGTCAAATGCAGTTTTTGGCTTATATCTCAAAAATTAAATCTTTTAGAGCAAATGTGACGGGGTAAAATTGTTTAATTGGTCAAGATCTATCGGCCCTGAAATTTTCAGACGAATCGAACAACCCACTGTTGGGTTGTTGCCACCGAATTGGTAGTTTTAACAAAATTTTGCATTTTTTTTTTATTATTTTGAATATTATTATAGATATATATAAACTGTAAGCAGCAATAATGTTCAGCAAATTAAGATCTACAAAAAAGTTAATATGACCATAATTGTCAATTGACCCCTTAAAGGAGACATGACACGATTTTCAGTTTGTGTTTCAGAATGTTTATTTATACTTGCCCCAAAAATACATCGATAGCAATATAAGTGTCAACTATTTGGTAAAATATGTATTTGAATGAGATTTTGATGCAACGATTTATCGACCTGTCAAATATGCATATTTCCATCCCGGAAGTCACTCAGAACGAGGCTACTACGTCAGTGGTTACATTCATTCATATTGACATATGGGTACAGTACAAATTTAGTTTCGATTATTATCCAACAAAACGCATGACAGCGATAAACAATGATTGTGTGATGCCGATGGATTCAACAATATAATTAAAAAGATTATTGACATGATATTTTCTGTTTTTTCGAATGACACGCAGACTAAGAAGGTGTAAAGATGGGACTTTTTAACAAGCCCAAACTACACTTCTTTCCGCCCACTTTCATAAGGAATCCAGAGTTGGGGTCTCGGATGCCATGCCATGAGTTCATCATAGGTCACAGGTGTACGGTACAGATGATTGAGTTTCGCAATTTCAGGTCTCGTTTGAAGTTGCAAACTTCAGGTGTCACTCCACATGGGGGATTGATAAGACATATAGTTATTACGCAATATTACTTCATAAGCTCTTTGTGTACATCCTGGATATTGGTTTGCAGTATTGCCAAATCTGACTTGAATTTTAGTGAAAAGGAACCAGTAGTCTTATCTGGACATCGTCACAGAGTAACACCTTTTCTTAGACATTACTACGACAAAATCAAATATGGAGGACGCCACTCTACAGATAGAGCGACTAGATCTGCAGGATTGAACGTTATGACGAAACGCCTTATTTCGTCTGATACTCACAAAGATGTGTCATTTCGCCAAATCGGAAGATATCAAACTACTAACTCGTGTTATACTTACCGGAGGACCATCTTCGATCGTCATCGCCGTCTAACAACGTTGGAGAAAACAGTTCCCATAATCGATACAGCAGTAATGAAACATTCTACAGAACACAAAAATGTCGTCCGAGACACCCTTCTTCTAAAGGACAAGAAACTGTGCCTACCCAGTTTCCCGTGGAACGTACTTATTCAGGAACCTTTATAGTGAAAAGTCGTTGAGATCTAATATTTCTCACACGATTAATAGTGGACATTTCACCTGTATATATTCAATTTATATTGGGATTTATTCATTTATGTATATCTTGTATTCATATTCGAAAAAATTATGGAATAGTGATATCAGATAGACATCAGACGGGGAGTATTCTGTTACACCGTTCCGTAATTTATATAGTTCGTTTGATTATATTCTTAATCTATTTATGTGTTCCAGTCTAGGAGGATTATTCATCTTTAACCTTATAAGAACGTTAAAACATCGTATCGTCGCTACCTTTCCCTCTCTCACACGTATCTAAAACTGAAAATTGCAACCCAGCTGGCACTCAACGTCATTTCAACGTTGAATTATGGTTGATTTTTTGTCATGACGTTGCTTCAACGTTGTTTCAACGTTGAAAAGACCACGTTGAATTAAGGTTGCAAAACATATGTTGTTTCAACGTTGAATTCAAGTCGAAATTGTAACGTTGAATTAAGGTTGCAAATCATAGGTTGTTTCAACGTTGAATTTAAGTTGAAATTTTAACGTTGAAGTACGGTTGAAGTAAGTATGTTGTTTCAATGTTTAGTTTAGGTTGGGTGATACGTCAACAATGAAGTTGGGAAAAGGTCCTTTTAATATATTGAATTCAATTGAGTTTTTTTTATTAAAATAAATTCATAAATAATTGTTTTTTCAAGAGGATCAGGGGCGGATCCAGAATTTTAGGTTGGGTGGTGGTGGTGGGCAAACTTAAATTTTCGCCAAGCGAAATATTCTTGAGTCTCTTCAGATACTCTATTAAGCTGAGAACAAACCCATGCTTTGCAAATTTTAGGGGCGCACGCCCGCCTCGCACCCGCCTGAATCCGCCCCTGCCTATAACCCCCTTCAAAAAGCTAAAGCATTTCTTCCAGTCTTAATTGTTGTCTCAATCGTCAGATCTTATTGTTAGATAATAGTGCTTGTTGAGGAGTAATGACTAATTTGCAGAACCAAACATTCAAGTACTCGTTTTTTGTATATATATATATATTTTTTGTCAAAATGCATGATAAAAATTTACTAAAGCTTTATTACATTGAACTATGGTTCTAGCATTAAATATTCAACAGCAGTCATATTTACACGCAGGCAGTTTCTATGGTAATTATATATATTATAAAGTTTGCTTTAAACAATGTTCAAAATTGGTTTGCATAATTATTTTGAAAATAAGTATTGTAAAGAATTAAAAAAAATCTATCTGGTTTGTCAGTGATCAGTCTCTCTTGTTTTCATCTTTGAAAAAAAAAGCTGTCGTAAAATAAATAAAAGGTGTAAATTAGGCCCAATTAAACTACTTATAATATTATTAATATTATCGTTTCAAATTTCCCGCGTACTAAAGTTTACTATCGGGTTCTCTCGGAATTGTTTTATGTAGTATGAAGTAAACATTAAAGGGTGTCCGAACAACCCAATTCAGCGACTGCGCACATGCTTTATTCAAAACCGTTCTAGAAGTTTAGGAAAATTATTACAGACAACAGAAAAGAAGATTAAAGAACATGGCAGAAGGAAATGATCAAGCTGTAAGTTTGGAAATTGTCAAAATGCATATGTAACTGTCAATTACCTAAAAAATATCAAATTCCATGAGACATGAGTTAATAAAGGTCGTTTTACTCGTAAATTGATTTTGTACATGTGTTTTTAAAATCCCGCCAATTTAGTTAAATTTATCATTGAAGTAATGTGATTAGTAATGTGGTTAAGAATCGTACCTAAGACGGGAATTTTTTTTTTTATTGGTATAAAATTATTGATAACTTCTTGGTACATGTACCTAGATCGATTGTGAAGAGGGGTGCATCATCAGCAGCTAACCCCCTTTTCCCACACCACAGGCACAGGAACAAGATCGATGTCCTGTCAATAGTTTTATTGAATAAGGGCAATGGGAAAAAATAGTGTCCATGAATATATGTCATTTATAAGGTCAGATTGTATGTTTTTATACATTTTACCTCATGCATGTCATCATATGGCTCATATGAATCACAGGAATCGGAAATTCTATCAATAAAATTCTGTAAATAATAAAGTCGACTATCAATAGAGCTTTTCGCTTCTCTACGAGAAGCTCTATTGATAGTCGACTATTATTTACAGAATTTTATTGATAGAATTTCTGATTCCTGTGTATGAATGGAAGCAAGTTAACTTGTACCATGTCAACTCGCAGGGCTGCCAAGTCGCACACATTTAGCGTGAGACTCACACATTTTCATGCTTATTTGTCGTCATTTTCCTTTGATCTATTGTTTTTTCTCTTTGATCTTTACTATTTTGGCCAAATCGCACGCATTTGCATTATTAAAAGTTGGTAGAACTGAACTCGTACCACTTAATGTTAACTTGTACCAATGTTAACTTGCACCACTGCAAACGTACCCTTGCAAAAACTCATATCATTAAAAATACACTATAGAACACACCCGCGGTTCAGTGACTGAATTAAAGTACCTACGCCTTATTTTTAGTCTGGATTTTAATCTGATAAAAGTCATGCTGATTATAAGTTGCACAGTTTTCTCTGCCCGTATGTTAAACCCGTCCTGGTTTTCTTACTACAATCGGAAACTACATGTGACAATGGTTGAATTTAGTAGTGTCAATCCCTGTACAATGACAAAGTTCAGGTGTGATTATGACCCGTGTATATAGCAAATCCCAACATCAACCCTGGGTTGGGGCAGGTTTATCAAAATGGCATCAAGCAGCTCCAGCAAAGAAAAGTATGATACAAAATAACTGACATTTGACAAAATATAGATGAAGAAAGAGGCTGATAAGGGGAATTTATTTTTGCATCAACAAATATTGTTCATGTGTATATTAACTGTCGGTGATGTTTATGAATAGAACAGAAATTAATTTCATCATGCTCAGAGTTGCACATTTTTTATTACAAAAATACATTCACTTTACCATATCAATGTCACTTATGCATGTTATGTAGGATTTCTGGGCGTACATTAACACGGGAGAGTTTGATATATCAGCACATCACACTGAAGGGGATATGGTCACTTTCTCCATCTGACTGTCTGTCCATCTGTCGCTCAGTAACCCATTAATACACCTAGACTGTTTATCAGAATGCTTTAAGGAAACCAACAATTCATCTTTTGTTGGGGTGGTGGGGGGTGTTTTTTTTTTCTCAGAACAAATTTTTTTTTCACAAATTTTCCTCTGACAATAATATCTTCCATTTTGAGAGTTTTGACTTCGATTCGGAAAGGTTGGGCACATGCACATGATCTTTTAACTCTAGTCAACCCAAGAGTAGGAGGAATCGAAGTAGGCCACGTATCCTTGAGTTTTCTTAATCCAATTAGCCAAGGAAAAATCAGCTACAAATTGGTCATTGTGATTTTAAATTATATACTTTTTACAGACTTGTGAGGTATTGAGTGAAATTTATTAAGCATGTTTGCTACTCTGTTTCAAAATAACAAGCTTTTTTAAAAGACTATTATAAATTGATAGTACATAAATAACGGAACTGAAAAAGAAGAAAAAAATTATGGGTCTGTGTGCTTGTTTTTGAGATATAAGCCATTGAAAATTTGGTGGGAAATGATTCTCTCTAGATTTTTCATACAGTTAACATTGGCACCTTTTTTCTTTCAAAAACAATGAAAAAATAACAAGGATTTTATAAGATTTTCAAAGATGACATTTTAAACTATATGTAATCAAATTATGGAAAGAGAAGTAGGGGTTAGTGGGCAAAATCTGGCAAAAAGTCAAAAACAAGAGGAGCGAACATCCTTAAACACCATTTGAATGCATTTAAATAAGTTGGTACGAGTTTGAAATGGTATGAATTTACCATGGTACGAGTTAGTTTTTAGTGGTACGAGTTGACATTGGTACAAGATAACTATAATTCCATATGAATTCGTACAAACTATGCTAGCTGCGGAACTGTAGCTCTTAGCCTTATGTCCTTTTAATTAGAGCTATGGTTCCCCAGCTAGTAGTACTACTACTATGCATGCTTTTTCAATGCCAGACAATGAAAATTGTTAAGTCACAATGCTTTCGGAAACCCATAATACAAGGATATATATGCAGGTAGTAATTTGTTACAAATTTCCATTGGCTTGTTTGAATTATAGTTAACTTGTATAAAACTAAACTAGTACCAACTTATTTAAAAGCTCTACAAAGTCAACTGACCATCTATTATGTCAACTCAAACAAAGTTTAAAAAGGGAATTTGGACAATTTAAGTGATAAATGATCGTTAAAAAGAACAAACTTCTGCTATAGTTAAGACTAATAAACAGTGACTTCTGTTATTTTTATTTATTTGAAGACAACTGTTTTTGTGACAAAATTTAGTTTCATTCTGTAATTTTAGTTTTCAAAGACATCAATAACTATCAACCCATCAAAGAATTTATGGTCTTGAGACAGTACCTTTATAATGATCAAGGAGAGATCATTTGAAGAAATTATCTTTCTCCACATCTAAAGAGGGCTTATAGGTAGTTTATCAGTCAAAAGTACACTTGTACACGTTACGCAACTAATGCACACCATACAGTTTTATACTTGAGCAGCTAATGCAGGTCCGACAGATTTCCAGAAAACACTTTAAAAACAAAAATGTAAAAAACTATTTTGTTCAGTCAAGAATTTAAAAAAAATTGTATTAATTTGTTTCTTTGGTTTCTATAGAGTCTGAAAAAGTCAAAGAAAAGAGGTCTCGGTCACCACCTAGCAGGAATAGCCAATCAAAAAAGTATAAAGGTCAAAGATCAAGTTCACCCCTTACATGTATGGATGATATAAGACAGGGCTCCCAATCGCCCTCCTCATCTGTGTCTCCAGTGAGTGGTAACCTAAATCCCACTTCTCCAATATCCAACAAATCTAGATCGATATCACCATTAATTGAGGTCCAGCAACAAACCTTTCAGTCATCCCATGGATATAATCAACACCATCACAGCTCTCCAGCACATAGATCTGGATCTCCCTCAATATTGTATGATTATTTGGATAAGAATTCACAGATCGCATTTGGTACACCACCTGTTGAAAGCTCCAGCTCTAAATTACCACCTATCTTTCGTCGGTACCAGAGCACTCCAACATCAAGCACCAGACAACCATTTCTCCAACCTCAATCGTCTAGATTACCACCCATCAACCAACCTTCCAGCTCCACACTTCCACCTGTTCAACTACACTATCAGAGCCTTCAATCATCTAGATTTCTTCCCATCAGCCATCCATATCAGAGCAACCAACCTTCCAGCTCCAGACTTCCACCTGTCCAACCTCACTTTCAGAGCCCTCAATCATCTAGATTTACACCAATCAACCATCCATATCAGAGCAATCAGCCATCTTTCCAACCTTCAAACCAGAGGTCTGAGTTCGGGGCTAGGTCAACATCACCAGATGAACCTAGTCAGATCTCTAACTGCACACCTAGCAGAAGTCCTATCAGTACACAAGACCAAAGAGCATCAGAACCATCCAGCAGGAGGAGAAATTCTGATCCATTTCCAATGACAGAAGAACGTAAATATCAATATAAATAAGTATTTGTTTCCCCATTTCCTTACAAATTTGATAGCAAAGCTGAAACACATGTACATAAATGACATGTTAATAATATTTTAATATTTAGTTTATATTAAAGACTCAAACTAAAATATTCATAGGTAAAAACCTTTTCACAGTATTTTTTCAAGATTTAAAAGAATATGTCCTTAGTATCAACAGTTATCAAAATTAATTATCACGTATTATAGAATAGTGACGACTCCACAAGCTCAGTAAAATGACTGATGCCTTTTATCTAAACATGCTTATTTCTAGTTTATTTTGTAGGTTTCCAGAGAAAATTATTTCACATACTATTTGAAGTGAGAGACCTGATGAAATCATCCCTATGCAGTAAAACTGCAAGTCTGAATTGTGAATTTGAAACTGCTGAATCACTGGAGGAGTTAGAGGCAATAGAATCTGCATTAGAGAATATTGCTAAACAAAATAATTTGGTAAGTTCTGATGCTTCATAGTTTTAGTAATTTAGATTTAGATAAAACTTTCAGTATATCAGCCACAGATGCCTGAACAGATTTCTTTAAAAATTAAGAAGAGTCCAAAAATGCATCGTTTAGCTTATTCATATTGCTTGTAATTGATTTTTACAAGATAGTAGTAACAAAATGTATAAGATAATACTTTGAACAGATTACCAAAAATATAAAAGAATATTGAATTTGGTCTGATTAATTAATACCTGAGGAGTTTTTAGGAAAGAATATAAGGGTTATCCGTAGCCAAGAAGCTTCATTAATTGTAGGTATATGATTTTCTTTAGGACATGTGTTTGCATGATGGTTGCTGATTACAGTAAAGGGAAGATTAAAAAAAAAAGTGTGGTTCTAGTTAACCCTGTGAATTGACCTTAGTCAGATAAAATTTATTTTTGTAGAATGCCACTATTACCTTTTCAAGCTATAACACGGAAAACACACAGCTTGTTTGAATAATAAATATTTTTTTCTAGAGAGAATATTTGAGAAGAATAGGAGGAGTAGACTTTAAAGACCTACTGAAAAAGGCTATGACAAGGTGAGTAATCAACAAGGATTTATATTCCCCTTGCACAAAAGGGTTATGTAAGAGATAGCATTTTGTCTGCAACTTCATTTTCAAAAACAGGAATGTTATTTGTCCTTTGATGTTGGTTGAATAATGAACATGTACTTTAGAATTGGATATAACATTGGGGAAAAAGCATGCTTTGTATTCATTTCTGTATTTAAATATAATTATTGGCAGTTAATATAACATTACTTTTGACAGCAACAAAAGCAGGCATTACAACAGGTTCAGCAGAACACTTGACAGATTTTTTATTAACTTGTTCGAAATATGCTTATGGATTGCCTGTTAGAGCTTAACCGGCAAGTAATCATTCATTAACATGAAAAGGTGTAATAACTACTGAACATTAAACAGCTATTAATCTAAAGATATTATTTGCCTTAAACAACATTTGTAAATTGGTCGGATTTTATTTTTCAGAATGATGTCCAACAGTGTAATGTCAAAAATGAACATGAAAGGGAAAAAAAATAAGGTGGGATTTGTAAAAACAAAATTGTACAGAGTTATTTCAGGTAGGTTGATTTCAAAATTTTGTTATTTTCACAAAATATTAAGAAGAGAAAAAAAATCATATGGTCACCAACTTGTTGATGTTCAGTAATATCTTTAACTGGAAATAGGTCAATGGCCTTCTCAACCATTACGTATCTGTATTTAAGTTTTACATTTTATTTCATTATTTTCAAGATGTCAACTATATTTAAAAAAAGATGTGATATGATTGCCAATGAGACAACTCTTCTCAAGAGACCAAATCACACAGAATTTTAAAACAATTATAGGTCACCGTGCGGCCTGCAACAAAGAGCAAAGCCCATACCGCATAGTCAGCTATAAAAGGCCCTGAAATAACAAAAGTAAAACAATTCAAACGAGAAAACTTGAACGCCTATTTTATGTACAAAAAAATGAACGAAAAACAAATATGTAACACATCAACAAACAACAACCACTGAATTACAGGCTCCTGACTTGGGACAGGCACATACATACAGAATGTGGCGGGGTTAAACATGTTAGCAGGATACCAACCCTCCCCCTAACCTGGGACAGTGGTGTAACAGTATAACATAAGAACGAGCTATAAAATGCTCATTAAGGCCAGGGTTTTTTGAAATGTTGGTTTTTGGATTTTTTAATGAGAAAAGTTGTCTGAAAATTTGTTAACAACAAACCTATATTAAAGAATAAGTGCAGATTTACCACCATACATATTAATATTAAAGAAGTTTCTGCTTTTAGTTGTCATTTTTGATACACAATTCATGACATCATCCAAGGAAAAAATAGCATGTGGTGTCCATATTTTATTATTCCAAAAGGGGGGATTGTATAGTTGGGCAGGAATTAAAGAGCTTTTATCTTTTTTCCCCCTGAAAAATGGCAACAATAGATTGGGGGTTCCGTTAACCAACAAACTAGGAACATTTTATCCCTATACTTGTGAACTACTGTTAACCTATGATTACAATATATTTATGAATATACTATGCAAATATCTGTTTATGGAATTTATGTTATTGATATGTTGTTGGTTTTATTTTCAGGGTGTGTAATGAATGCCTACCCTGAAATAACGGAAACACAGCTAAAGGAGGAACTTTCCAAGTTCTTAAAGTATGCTCCAGAAAGGGCTGGAGGAGGTGGTAGAGAAAGACCACAATAAAATAAATGTCACAGAAATAAAGTGAATTTAAAGAGTTTAATTGTATTCATTTATTAAATCACCTATAGGAAATGTGAGCTATTGCCATGACTCAACATTTGTTGTCCAAAGTGTTTAAAAGGTCATATCGAAATCAAATCTTGCCTGATTCGTCATTAGTGGAAAATTGCAAGAAATAAGTCATATGGCTAAGATTTTTTTGGAGTTAGGTATTATAAGACAATGAAACAGGGTATGATTGCAAATGAGACACCTATCCACTTTATCATCTCGGTGTTTGTGGGGTATTGCTGTATCTATAGATGAGTGACTGTCAAGATCTCGGTGCTTGTGGTGTATGATTATATCTCAAGATGAGTGACTGTCAAGATCTCGGTGCTTGTGGTGTATGATTATATCTCAAGATGAGTGACTGTCAAGATCTCGGTGCTTGTGGTGTATGATTATATCTCAAGATGAGTGACTGTCAAGATCTCGGTGCTTGTGGTGTATGATTATATCTCAAGATGAGTGACTGTCAAGATCTTGGTGCTTGTGGTGTATGAATATATCTCAAGATGAGTGACTGTCAAGATCTCGGTGCTTGTGGTGTTTGAATATATCTCAAGATGAGTGACTGTCAAGATCTTGGTGCTTGTGGTGTATGAATATATCTCGAGATGAGTGACTGTCAAGATCTCTGCTTGTGGTGTATGAATATATCTCGAGATGAGTGACTGTCAAGATCTCTGCTTGTGGTGTATGAATATATCTCAAGATGAGTGACTATCAAGATCTTGGTGCCTGTAGTGTATAAATATATCTGAAGATGAGTGACTGTCAAGATCTCGCTGCTTGTGGATGAATATATCTCCAAGATGAGTGACCATCAAGATCTTTGTGGTGAATGAATATATCTCAAGATAGTGGTGTATGAGACCAAATAATGTAGATGTTAGCAATTATAGGACACTTTACAGCCTTAAACAATGAGCATTACAAATACCGCACAGCAAGCTGTAAAAGGCTTTGAAATGTAAAATTTGAAACAATTCAAATTTTCAACATGAACCAATGTTGTTTCTTTGTTGAATTGTGACGTGATTTCAACTTATATTCAACCAAAAATCAACGTTGTTACAACGTTGAAAAATAACGTTGTTTCAACGTCACATTTTCAACGTCATGTCAACTTTCAAAACCAACTGTTCATTCAACGTCATTTCAACGTTGAAAATTGATGTTGTTTCAACGTTGTTTAAACGTTGAAATGCCTACTGGGAAGGTCATACCAGTACTGGAGAACATTCCAAGGGCAAACGTCATCTTGGACACAATTCGTGGCTAACCACAGAGTGAGTTAATTCTACAACATTGTATTTGAACCCTTCAAATTGCTCTCTACATATTTGAACCTTTTCTCCGTGAAATACCTGAAATTTAACCGTTCTTGAAAGTACAACATTTTCTCGCATTCAACGGACTGTGCTATCAATTACTTTTGACATTTCGCTTTAATAACATTAATTGAACACATTGTAAAATTGTATTTTAGTATTTTATTTGTATTTCAGCTTTTTACCATTTGTTTAGATTGGTTTGAGAATAAATTGTCAGCACCTGATAGTCTTATTGCTTGAGTCCAATCGTGGTTATACTTAGTGGTCAGGCCACTACAGTATTTCATTCTCTTTTAACCCTTCAATTAAGTTTGCAACCTTATTTCATAAGAAATCACTCAATTTAATTTGGTATAAAATTTGTTCTATTGATGTTTTTGGAAATCTGAGACAAGGTTTTGAAGATAATTGGTCAAGGAACAACATGTGGTAAAATCAGGCATATAGGGACATCCGTCTAGGAGCTAATTTCATTTTAAACTACATTTTCATGACAAAAATGTATGTGTCACAATTGAATAAATAAGGATTTTCCTATTTGAACCTCATTAACTTCAATATCATTCAAACATGTACCATGGGGATACTTCAGGATTGGCTTTTAATCATAAATCAATTAAGTTTTGACCAGTAAGAAAGCATTCCATTTCAGCAATTCTAAATATATAAAGAAAATGCACACCCTATGCATCAAAAACCAGATCTGGCGGGAGAAGTTATATCATTATTGACCTTGCTGTAAGTCAGTTGCTACTGATATGGTCAAAACTCAACACTCCTGGATAAACATCAACCATTAATGATCTCAGAAGTTTAATTACACATTGCATTTGCTTTTTTCAATATGGATTTTTATCAATTAGTACATGAACAATATATTTTGTTTTTAACATTTCCCCAAAAAGTAAGTCATGCAATGTGTACATAAAATCATCAGTTGGTCAGTCTAGAGGATTCTTATGGGGGATTTCTAAAATTATAATTGTATACAATGAAAATATGGTGTTTTACACAAAGTTGAATTTTCTTATTTTTGTAGTTTGAAAATAAAATATTCAATTTGTGTTTTTTTTTTTCTTTTAAAAGGAATTCATATCTACACATTCTCCTCCAGAAAATCCGATATAACCATCAGCATTAACATCAACAACATTAATTGTTGTACAATTATATTTGTTTAATAACTGTACATTTAAATTTGATTCCCTCTATAGCTCCAAAATATTTTTTTGCTTACTTCCTGGCAGCTCCAATGTAGAAATGTATTTTTATTTGGATTTCATTATCTTCTTTTTTCTATAAAACCTTAATTCAACCTCATTTCTATGACTGTTATTTTTTATAGCTGGTCAGTGGTCATAAAGCTATCAAATGATTCTATTGATTAACCACAAAGTACTGCCCACATGTTCTTATTTGTATCAATCAGACACGTGCATTGTTTATAAAACTAATTATCATCAAAACTCATTAAAAGTGCAAGATATGGGAACTTATTTTTCTTCTGTGGTTTTGTAATATTAAGAAGTAACAAAAAAAAGCTGAAAATTATATTTTGATAAAATTTAGTTGCTTTTGTATTGTGCTACCTTAAATACATAAAAGTGAACACTTTTCTTCTAAACTTTTGCATAGAACCATGGAATTATATTGTTCGCATTTGGCTCTACTAAACTATTATCTTGAAGGAGATTAAAACAGTTAATACTTAAAAACTATTTAAACATTATTTGTTGAATAATATTATTATTATTATTATTATTATTATCTCGAAGAATTAAGCTACAAGACTATTGAAGGTTACTGAAAGTTTAATAAATCTAACGTAACGATAACGCAACGTAACCGTAGACACAAATATTATACCTTCCTCCACTGCATGGTAAGTCAAGTTTAGAATAGTTTGTTTATTATTTATTGATAATAACGATAACTTTTTTTATTATTGTTTCATTTCAACGTAATCGTAGCCAGTGCCTTAAAAATAACAACGGTGTAACAGTCAAAGATTCATTTCAATCGGAATTCAAATCACGAATTCCCAAGAAACATTGGACGGACAAAGGAACTGAATTTTACAATGATGTTAAGAATTTGCTTCAAAACACGACATTAAACTTAAGTCTACCAAAAATGAGGGAAAGTCTAGTTTTGTCAAACGATTGAACCGAACCATGAAGGAAAATAGGCTCAAGTATTTTTTAGCACATACAATAATGTTCTGGACGTTCTCGTTTATAGCGATTTATATATAGTTTTGCTATTTTGACGGTCTTCATTCAGATTTTCAGTATATTAATTAAAAATAGAATAAAATGTAGAAACATACACTTGAATAAGAAATCTCTAAAAAATATGTCTACTTTAAAACATTTATACATAAGCAAAGCATGCATATTAAAATAGATCTTCTTTACTTTAATAAGAAGTCCCTAAAAATATTTCTTTTTTAAAAATATAATACATGCATATTAAAATTGATTTTGAAGAATGTGTATGTACAAATGGATGATTCTACTACAGCTTGACCCTCTGCATACCAAAGATGTCCACCCGTCTCGTCCTCCAAATCTTTCAAAACAACTTTCTTTCCAGTTTTCTGCATTACATAGTTCAGTAGCATCTTTTTGTTAGCATTTACTTTCAGTATGTTTTCTATATCTTGTCTTTCTTCGGAAGATAAACTCATGCTGTCTCTGTTTTGGCAAGTATTTGAATAAATTTTCATTTATTTCATAATTATGTTCATTGTTGGATTTTGACACAATACGTTGTTGCCCATGTAGAGTGGTGCACAGTTGAATGAAACAAAGGACAATTCTGCTTAAATGTAGCCTGATTATAGGACGATGACCTGCAAAAAGAAAGACCATCTTCAAGGAAGGTATAGTTGGATAAGGTTTTTAGAATAGTTTGTTTATTATTTGTTTTTTATTGATAATAACACAATTATGTTTTAATTATTATTTTAGGTTTATACTATTATGCACAACATTAGAATGCACTTGTTAGTACAAAGTGTATACCAAGTTTTGTTTTAATCGATTAAAAGATGTTGAATGGCGGACATTGTTAGTTTTTGTGGTGCTTTTCATCTCAAATACTTGTTGCCATTCGTAAATGTATTTTATTCTATGACTCCAGGGACTTAGGTATATGACAGAAGGGCTGAAATCCATAACTTAACAGTAGCAACTATGACATTGACGATACGACGGATGCAGCAAGTAATGACTTTATTCATTGTTAAGTCTGTATTCTATTTTCTGTGGTTTATCGATAATGATTCATGTACCTTGTTTAGCTAGTTGATTCTTGTTTAGGTGTTCCTCATGATTCTTTTATACCCTGTATTTGTAGCTCTCTTGTTTAGATGTTCTCTGGTATCCTTTTATACCCTGTATTTGTAGCTCTCTTGTTTAGGTGTTCTCTGGTATTCTTTTATACCCTGTATTTGTAACTTATTTCTTAACATACTCCTGCAGTGTTGACAACCTTGACAATAAACTTGACCTTCAGACTTGGACATTCCTATAAGATTGAAACAGACAATCCAGTATAACCAAATAGTATATCAATGAGTTTGCTGCTGACAACAAGACGGTGGAGAGAGAAATAAATGTAGATGTATTACATTTAATGACTTGGGGGAAATGAGAAATTAGACCAGTGGTCAATTTCGAAAGGGTCCAAAAAGTCAGGTGTGAAACAGCTGAGTGACCCCCAAGGTAATAAATGGGAAAAATTGGGTTTTAAGGAATGAAACCTTCAACTACACACTGTGGAATTCTATTAAACACAATTTAAGCTGTACATAGTTTAATGATATAACACACAACTGACTAATTCATGAAAATAGAATGTGTAAGAGTTAACATGTAATCTTAGTGCTACATAGATTTATATATATATATATATACATACATAATATACATAATAACTGTAAAAAATTTAACTGTTACAAATTTGTTGCTGTGCGTTCTTAATAGAAGATTTATCTGTTCTAACATAGCGACAGTAACTATCAGAACTCCATCTACCCAATGTTTTAATTAAGTGATCTTCAATATTAGCTTTACCAGCACTGGTTGCTGCACCTATACGAAAAGAATGTCCATTATATAGGGCGGCTTGGTATCCACAGGCTTCTAATAAAATTTTTAAATTTGTAATAAAATATTTTCTTTCTAAAGCTGAAAGATTTTCATTAATGAACAATGGATCTGAAAGTGCACATTTTCCTTTAACTGATCTTAATTGTAAGTAGTTCTTTAAAGTTGTATAAGGGCATAGGATATTATTTAGCCTATGCAATTGTATGACAATGCCTTTCCTAAAAGGATCTGTTTTTGACTGCTTTAGGTGAAGAATTGCAAAATCTTCATAAAATGTAACATCAGAAACACATAAATTAGATTCTGAATCAAAGTTAGATGCATTATCTACAGTAAATTCACCACAACGTAAAAAACCATGAAATGCTACAATACAAACAGTTTCAAACATTAAGTCTATAAATTCTGAAAAAAAAGCCTCTCTTCAGTTAAACACATTTGCTTTAGTATGTCAGAAGTAATTGGAAATCTTGGCCTGACTGACTGTTTTTGTGAACGTTTAACCGACTTTAGAAATAAAGAGAGTCGAACCATTGATTTGTGGTCTCTGTCTGATGATTGAAAGGGTGAGGGAATATCGTCCTTGAGGCACATGTATCTAATACCACAAATATACAGTTTAATAGTAGAATATTGTAACTTCAGAATTTGAAAACAATGACCAACAAAATAAATTAAAAGTTCTTCAGATATGGGAGGTAATTTGTTCCCATTCAGGTTGACCCCATTTAAAAGTAAAAATGTTTTGAAATGGTTATATCCTGTCTCATAAACAGCTCTTGTCCTCATAGCTACTGCATTAGACCATAGTTTGTTGACTGTGTTTGTTAAGACCACATTACTTCTGACACACTTGGGCATATATGAGGGTGTTGCTCTGCCTGTGGAGCCAGTTTTCGGAAGCGAGTCATCTGAAAACGAGACAAAGCATCAGAAATTTGGTTAATATGACCAGGTACATGTTTAGCACTAAAATGAAAATTAAACTTAGCTGCACACCATGTTAGTTGACGCATAAGTTTCATGATTTCTAAACATTTAGAGCGTCCCTTTCTGACAATAGCTACAGTAGCTTCATTATCACACCAAAATAATATCTTTTTACAGGGCCAGAGGTGGCCCCATAACAATGCTGCTACTACAATAGGGTATAACTCAAGGAAAGCCATTGACAAATTTTCAGTTAAAGTAGGTAAATTAACAGGCCAATATGAAGAGAACCATTTGCCTTGAAAATATCCCCCAAAGCCTATTGTAGAAGCAGCATCTGAATATAATTCAAAGTCATAACTGGAAGTGAAATAACAATCATGAAACATAGTGATACCATTCCAGTTTGACAAAAATCTCAACCAAAATTCTAAATCTACCTTACATTCTTTAGTTAAATGTACAAATTCATTTAAATGTTTAACAGTAGTTGACAAATTAATTAGGTACGACAAAAAAGATCTGCCAGGTAAAATAACTCTTGTGGCAAAATTAAAATGTCCTAACAACTGTAATAACTGTCTCTTTGTACAAGATGATTTTGACAACAATTTGGAAATAAACTCACATATTCTCTGTACTTTAATATTTGGAAGTCTTGCTTCCATTTTGTTTGAATCTAAAATAATACCTAAATACTCTAGACAAGTAACTGGTCCTTCAGTCTTGTGTTTGGCTATTGGAATATTTAAACGTTTAAAAATGGTCATCATTATAGCCATGCTTCTTTCACCATCTTCACTTGGGTGATCAATAGTAAGAAAATCATCAAGTAGATGTAAAATGTTCTTAATCTTATAATTTTTCTCTGCAATATGGCAAATTGGCTGTGACACTGTGTCAAAAATTTTAGGACTAGACCGGCAGCCAAAAGTTAATCTTACATAATAATAATAAAAAGACTGCCATTTGAAACAAAATAAAGGCCACTGGGATGGCAAGTAAGGACATATTTTGAACGCGTCGGATATGTCATATTTACATAGTGTACTGTTCCTTCCTAATTTTAGAATAATTGTTATAGCGTCATCAATTTTAACATAAGACATGGAACATTCTTCTTTATCAATCATATCATTAATACTTAGAAAACTGTCATTGTCATGTGGAGATGAAAGATCTAAAATCAAACGTTTCTTCCCAGAGTATTTTCCGTCAGCAACACCCAGTGGACTAACTCTATAATTTGCAAAAGGTAAGGACTGAAAAGGTCCATGTACAAAGCCTTTTTGGCATTCAGTTTTAATTAACTCTGATACAACTAAAACCTGAGACCTTGCAGAAAAATTATTTTTACGCTCTTTAGATTCTGAAATTTCCCCTTGAACTAAACAATCAAAACCTTGTCTCAGACCATTACATAGATATAATACAAAATTTTTATCAGGATGTGATGATAACTCTTCCTCCAATTTATCAACATTTACTGGTGTTGAAGCTTCATAAAAGAACTTTTCCTTGGATAGTCATCCTGAATTTGGTTTCTCCAATTTATTTCCCTTGGAGGACACTGAAGATGTTGAAGAATGAACAGGCACATTGCTATTGGATTTCCTACAGGTTGCGGCACCATGGCCTGTTGCACGACATTTTGTACACTTGTGGAGGAGATAACACACTTTCCTATAACAACCTTTAGGATTATTGAAATTATTGCACATTTCCAGACCTTCATGAAATACTCTTGAACGACCTTGCTTGTCTACGGATTGTAGGTTGCTAGAAGAATATGATCTTGAAGAGGAATTTTCAACCTGGACTGATGATTGCAATGGGCAGTATTGTGTAGCATGATCAATTAAATTACAGATTTTACACACGTTTACTGAGGATCCCGCTGTTATCAAAGAAAGGATGTCACGATCACGAAGGCTCCAATCAACCTTATTATGCCTTTCCCTCAGAAGTGCTGCTGCCTTTGCTGTAAAAATTTTATGATAGTCATAAAATTTTGGGCCATAGAAATTATTAATGTTAATAATGTCAGCTTCATAGGCATCTAATTCATCCCGACGGTCTGGGTAGGCACCACACATAATTCTTTTGAATTTTCCAAAAGCTTGAATAAACTCTTGGATTGATAGATGCCTGTTTAATCTTGGGTCTGCTTTATTTGCTAAATTGACATGCACCCCGTCTGCAATTATGGAATGGTTTACAGGAGACTCAAAATTGGGAATAAGGAGAGCGCCTAAGTTTACATCCTTACCCTCAATAATGCTCCTTTGTAATGATGGAGACACAATATCCACATTTGAAAATGCATCAGATCGGACTCCAGCTGTAGGGCACAGAGTTGTGGACAAGTATCCAAGAGATGGTGTTGTTGACAGTGGCAGTGTTGGGCGGTTCTGTACGGATCCGTGCACGGCTAGTGGTACGTCCTCCATATTTCTATTCTGGTACCACTGCGCTAGATCAAATTTCTTTGCAGGACCGCTTTCTGTACTTTTTTGGTTGGCGATAAGGCTGACTGTCTGTTGGAGACCTGACGCGCATTGTGCTACAGACTGCGACACTATACTGAAAGATTGGATAATGGCAGCCATGTTGTTGCCACCGACGCTGTCGAACTGCGCACTTCCGGTTGAATCGTTGACATCGCTCCGCGAACTACTTTCATCAGCTGTTGGATTACGCTATCCGTCGATATCATTCGCGGTACTGTCTGAGGCACTCCCGGAGTGTTGTGCTATAGGATTCAGCACGACATGTTCTGGATCACTAACATGTTCCTCGTTCTGGGCGATATTACCGTTGCTATTTTGGCGATCTTTATTTTCTAAATAAAATTGTTTAAGAACGGTTTTAGCAACATTTTTGGGTACAACAATCCCCAACTGTTGCAGTTTTAGTTGCTGTGACGTCCAATTGTCTGGATTATTTAAGTCCAAATGTCTATTTGAATACGGTTGATTTCTTGAATTTCGTCTGGAAGCCATAATTTTTGAAAGTTCAATATCTTTGTAACAGACGAAAATGTTCTTTGAAATTGCTAAGTGAAAGTGAATGTTAAATATAGCAATTTTAAAACACAAAGTTTCTTTTAGTAAGATAATCGCAAAAGTCCAATATCGAAAGTTTCTTTTAGTTCGTACTCACATATATGAAGATAAACGCAAAAGTAAAAAAAAACTGAATATTGCAATAACATATGGATATTAACACCTAGTTAATATTATACTTGAATATTTTGTAACTTTATGATAACTAATGTATGACTTTCCCTGTCAGCAGCAAAACTCAAAATGAACAACTACCTAGCATCCTGGGGAAATTTGAGAAGGGTATGTATCACTCCTTTGCCTTATAACCAAATAAGGAGTGATCATGCAGCCAGAGGCATGTCAGTACCAAACATTTGCTACACACATGCAAACTATGATGTGTCATCAATAAACAACACTTATACATAATATAAGCTTCTAATATAGTTGATCATAGATAAAACGAAGATACATGTTCATGTAACTTGACTTACCAGTGGATGAAGGTTTGTGGTCTTTGTCGCCATGAACACAGCAGTACTTTATTGCACCATAGACTAAATTGTTATAAAAGTTTAAGATAAGACAAGATAAGATAAGTAAAATTTATTTTGATTCGGCATAAGTCAAATATACAACACAAGCTCTAAGGAGCTTTTGACCGAATATAAAAACATATACATAACATAAAAACAGTCTAAGATATGTTTGGTGCTCTGGTTTTCATGAATTTTATAGTCATTCAATCACGTGTCCACATTTGCACATACTTGTCTTTTCAAAGTGCTCCAAAACCTGCTGTAGCCTTTCATACGTTTATTTCAAGTTTGTTTGATAACGAAGTGTCGTCTTCCATTTTCGAACGTCAATGTTCAACAGAAATCAACGTATTTACTGCTATAGCCTATGTACATGTAATTTAATGAGTGAAGATCACCAAAAAGAATAAATCAGACCTTGAAGATAAAGCGAAGACTAAAAGGTTATGGACATCTAGCTATATATATCATTTGTGCATAAATAGTTTCAATAATTTTTTTTATTTTATACAATCTGAAAAAAAATCGGAAATAAGACCGGCAAAATAGCAAAACTCTATATAAATCAGGAGGCTATTTTGCCGGAGCCGGTAAAATAGCACCTAAGAGGCTATTCTGCCGGAGCCGGCAAAATAGCCACTGCCTTAATTCATTCAGAATAGTACATAAATTGTAGTGAATTACAAAAATTACAAAAGGCTTATACAATTTTTTAGATTTACCAATTTCTTTTTGGGGGAATGTATATACACTGGAAAGGGAGGGGGTAGTGTCTTAATCATCTGCGTCTTTACATTTTTATTAATTTTTTTTCCAAACAGATATGTTGTTCGTTTACTTTTTCCTTAGTTGTTTGTTTATTTATTTGTGTTAGAAAAGTATGACCGTTTCCACCTGAATGTTTTTCATTCATAAAAGGCATCGAAAAGTGTTTAAACATTTAAGAACACAAATAATATATTTCCAACGGTTTCTAACATCTTTTCAAAATGATCCTTAAAATATAAAGCTTTACATATATGTATGGTCATTTTTTTTTTGTCGTCGAAGATCTTGTCTATTAAGTGTTGTTGGACTGCAATGAGGAATGCCCCACGCCTCATGAGTATCCTTATAATTAAATGTTTCTCTTTTGAGATTATTTGGTTTTATTGAACTTCTTGAATATACTATTTTGAGAAAAAAATACTCAAAAGGGTAATTTGTTATATAAGACCTATTGCAAACGCTTGAAATTCAAAACATAGTAGTTTCGCCATTCTATTTCAAATTATAATGACATTGGTTATAAAGAAGGTGATAAGTTCTGCAATGCTATTCTAGATTTCACTATGAGGCCACTAATTAACATAATAGAATCAACAAATTTTACCAAAAACGTTATTAAGCATACAGTTTGATAGTGTATAGCATGTTATTGTTTTACTTGTACATGTCTTCACATTTATTTAGTATACCATTTAATGTTGGGTTGCGAATAAGGCCCTTATCGTACTTACCCTTCAAAGCTTAACATACTGGATTGACTTTATCTTTTGTGGGATACCGTTCGTATGTTGACATATAAATGCCTTTTTGTTTTATGATCATAGTATATGCGTGTTTATACTTGTTTTACAATTCTTGTAGAAAACATACAATTTAAAATAACCTCAATTGCCAAAAGTATTTTCGTCTTTGAATTTATAATTTTCTTTTATTTCTCTTTCTCTCATATAGCATGTGTGGTATAAAAAGTCAATAAACATAAAAACAAATATTAGAAGCTTGTTCCTGACCCTGCTCATTGTTTTAAGTAATATTTGAATTCATTTTTTTTCCTATTAAGATAATGTTTTACATGTATTCACAACTATTTTATATATAATAGCTAGACTTTGGAGGATTCAAAAAACTTAAAATATTGTAATGACATGTCCATTGTAGAAAACCGTAGGTTGAACTTTAGAAATAAATTGTTTTGTTTGTTGTTTAATTAGTTTAACTTATTGCTGTCTTAATAAATTATGTATACTTCACATCTCCTTTAAAATCATATATAGAAATTAAGCATTGCTTACAATATGTTAGCATACATGTATAATTGCTTATATCGTCTAAGAGTATTTTTTTTTTATTCTTCTTATATTCCCCTTTGAATTTTTTTGGTCTTCTGTTCTTCAACGTGTGCTGTCTTGATCGGAAGAGCTAGAGAAAGCTAAATAACCGATTTGGATATCCCTGTTTTTCAATTTTTTTTGATTGCCTTTAGATTATTTTACTAAATTTAAATATTCATAACCTCATTAAAAGTATGCGCGGTGTTTTCCTATATTTTCATGTGTAAAAAATACGTAACAGTGGGTGACTGGATAGAATGTTAAATAATCACGTGTGCGTTTACAAAATGTCAGGAGTTTCTGCAGTGTAGCCTGTGTACCGATATGCATGATTGGTAACCAGGCAAAATCTAATTACTAAAATAATGAGTTCAAATCCGACACTCTACGGGATTAAAAGAGGAGACGGTAATAAAAATCTGTACAACATCGGACAATCTTTTGAAGATGAACCCGGTCGGGAATGGAGTAAAATTAGAACAAAAATTCCGAACTCCAAGGTAAATTAAAATATTTATGACATTCAACTGTGTTTTAATTGAACCATCAACCGGAGACTGTCAAGGTCTTCCTGTGTTTTCTCTTCCATCGCCAACATGCGTCCCACCAGTGCATCGTTTTTTTGTGGCATGGTGGTTTCAGACTTGTTCAGTTTGCTCTCTATTGTTTTTGTAAGTTCCTTAATGTGTTGATCGTATTTGTTCTCAAGTTTTTTAGTTCAAAGGTTGCTTAATACATCGTTTTGCAGCTATTGGGCGTGCCCAGGTCCTGGATACGATGATCCTTCAAAAAAAAACTTTGAGAACTAATACGATCAACACATTAAAGAGGGTCTGGATGGTGGGTCTTCATTTCTGTATTCCTTAACATTTTAGACCATTTTTTCTATTCATTAGTAAATATGCCTATTTTGTAAAATTCTCACGTTAGAGTCATTACTGTTGTTACATGTACATGACTTTTGTATGATATCATTGACCAGTGATGGGACAGTTGTAAGAGAAACTGCAGGCACATGTACAGTAGTTTTTTTTTTTGCATATAGAACAATTAGAGGTCTTTGGTGTATCGCACATGTACAGCTTGTGTTATTCCAAGGCATGGCGTAGCTAGCAAATAATAAAAACTTTTGGAACATTTCGGACCAGAACAGTGGATTTAGGGATCCCAGAATCTCTGAGGTAAATGATGCACAATCACTTAAACTTATGTCAGGAAACCCATTTGCGGAGGGCAACATCTCAACATTGACGAGTATTCATGACCGGTTATCTTCTTAAAATTGATATCAAGTAAGGATAAGCTCAGTCATCTACATATTTATAGAAATTCAAAAGAAAGAACCTTTTGTTTTTAAACAATTTACACTCAACTTTTTCTCCGCGGTCACAAAGCTCGTTGTCGAAATCAATATTATTTTGAATAAGTAGTCTACAACTCCGACAAAAAAGTACTTTACTATTTGAAGTTGATACAGATAACAACAGTGTCCTAAATCTATGACAATGTCATTTTAGAAATAACATTGTTTCAAACATCACCATCCGTCGATCTATGTGCGATAGAACTAACACTAGTGACAGTTTGACATGTCTTCAAAATGTGATGATTTATCATGCAGCGGCATGTCGAGGTACATAAATATGCTTATTGCAATATATTGTAATATAGGTCTTTCTTCGGAAAACTAAATTTCAAATGATGTCGTAAATATATTATAAAGAATCAGTGCGGGTTGTGTGTAACTGAAGCCGTGAGATATTGGACTACGTATTTTCACGTCAGACAAACTTCTCCGTGCATGTATATCGTATTCGATTTAGTAATTTCAAAAGAGAATGGAATGCCCATCGGTAATTAAAGGGGGACAGTAATAAAATGGTAAAATTAGTCCATTACATAATGCAATCTCGGATGCAATTATCTTTCTCTATATATGATCACGATATGTAGGATATATGTAAATGAAACAGTAGACCATCAATACAAATAAAAAAGACTAGTTACTGATAACACAATTAAATGTAATCAAAGTTTCCTAAAAATTCATGATAAATGAAAAGAAAATTGACTGTTTCAATCTTAAATTTTCTATTACTCCAACGTGAAAATAAAACAACGATTAGAAAAATGATCGCAAGTACAAAGTAGCTTGCGCTGAAGAAAAAAAAACACAGTGTTTTTTGGGTATTTTTTTTAAGTTTCTTGGAAATGTTTTTTTTTCTTTCTTTCGACTTGAAAGTTAAAAAAATATGTTATGCCCGGTCTTGAAATTTGATTAATTTTTAAAAGTTTGTTCTATGGACGATAGAAAGAAGTACGACCAAGCGAAACCTTAGTTTTTTCTTTCTTTTCGATTGAAACGAATTACTTTATATAGCAGTAAAACAACCTAATCAAAATACAGGCCCACTCTCCATTCTTCTTGGAATCGAAAGAAAAAATGTATGTTTAACTGGCTAAATTAATCAATAATTTATGGCCCAAAATGCTCCAATGGCACTTGAATTATTCGATGTAAAACAAAACGAACAAACTTCAATTTACATGTATCTTGTTAGTAGTGGGGGAAATGAGGGTTCTGAGCCATTTTGTCTAATGTTAACACTATGGGGAAAAAGTAGCTTCCTGAGAGGTAGCCTCCCGATGTGAGGTTATTTCTATGACGTCATTTTGATTTATGGTTTTATCCATGCAAATATGAGCACGGGATTTTCCTATATGTTTTCCTTCTGTGTGATTGTTTCCTTAATATATTTTTAAAGTTTCTGCTTCTTGATACCACACTAGTAATAATGACAATAATAAAATTGAGAATAGTATATATATGTACAATATTTAATATCCCGTCAATTTAGACAGACATGGGTCGGAGAGGTTATTTCTATGACGTCATTTTGATTTAAGGTTTTATCCATGCAAATATGAGCACGGGATTTTCCTGTAAATTATGTTTTCCTTCTGTGTGATTGTTTCCTTAATATATTTTTTAAGTTTCTGCTTCTTGATACCACACTAGTAATAATGACAATAATAGTATATATATGTACAATATTTAATATCCCGTCAATTTAGACAGACATGGGTCGGAGAGCTATCCACATGTTGTCTTTACAATATATATATATATATTTATTTATTTGTAACTATTTATACATCGTGATAAAAGAACTAGAGAGTCATCTATCACTCAACAGTATCTTTAACCTCACGAAAGGGCCAACAGTATGCTATCTTGCGTGCAGGGGTGTAAACTGTCGAGACTTGAAGCTAGTCTTTCCTGGATAGTTAACTCTCTCGAATATCAGATAAATCGCGATCTTTAATTCAAGAGTTGAATTTCTTTGGCCAGTGTAACCATTTCTCATGATATTGCTTGTTTTGATATGTGGAAAGTATAGTTTAACTTTCATCGTCAACCTCCTCCTCCTCCTCCTCCTCAACATCATCAATGCTATCTTCGCTTTCAGAACTATAATCATTTGTTTCGGTGCAATTTACCATTTTGTAGTTGTAGTAGATACTGAACCAAACTGCAATATCTGGACAAAAACTGATCCATATCCTCCTCTTTCAGTTTGCGATTGGCTTTGCGTCTTGCATGGTCTTTACTCATGTTACCATCCATGGTGGTGGTGGATACGCATGACTGTTCGGTGGATATGGTTGATTGATTTTGTGTTTTTTCCTATAATGTAGCATCTTTTCTCGAAAATTCTGTACCAAATTTTGGACATGTTGTATTCATCTAGTAGAGCTCTTTAAATGCGCCCGTCTTCGTTAAGTGTTCAAATGATAATTGATGATTCGTTTACTGAAAGATAATTTATATTCTCCAATGACCGTAAGCAAGACTACTTACACCATCGTCTTAAATATGGCATTTGTCATCAAATGGGGAGAGACCAAGTTTGTTGATAGTGATGTTATACACCTGATGGTACGATCTAATCTGGTTCATTGTTGAAGAGGGACGAAAGATACCAGAGGGACAGTCAAACGCATAGATCGAAAACAAACTGACAACGCCATGGCCAAAAATAAAAAGACAAACAGACAAATAATAGTACAGATGACACAACATAGAAAACTAAAGACTAAGCAACACGAACCCCACCAAAAACTGTGGGTGATCTCAGGTGCTCCGGAAGGGTAAGCAGATCCTTCTCCACATGTGGCACCCGTCGTGTTGCTTATGTTATTACAAATCCGGTAAATAGTCTAATTCGGTAGATCACATTCGTGAAAAGGGAAGGATATTGTAGTTACGACATAAGGAACATATCCGATATCATCTGTGAAACGGTTATTCCATAACGGTCAACCAACTCGTGATGGCGTCCGTAAAATTTACGAAGGGATGATTTCAACTTCACCATTTGGAACTCTTGGTTTAATAGCTTCCTTGTGAGCAGCAATCCTCTATCAAGGAAATTATGATAGGAAATACAAGCCCGGGAATATCGTATCAATTGGGAGATATATACTCCGTATGCAGGCGCTGCTGGAATGTTGCTACATAGAAATGGAAAGTTCACAATTGGGAAGCTGAAATCATCTCTTTTGTCTTAAAGTTTTGTTTTCAACCGACCCTCATTGTCAATCTAATAGATGTAAGTCAAGATATGAGGCAGACTTAACTGTATCTGTAGTATCCTTTATCTCTAGTTCGATGGGATAGATTCGTTCAACATAGTCACCAAATTTTGTATTATTTAGTGAGAAAACATCATCTATATACCGGAACGTAAAGTTAAAGGATATTGCTAACTTCTTATCATTCTTCCTAAGAAGTTCCTGTATGAAGTCAGCCTCATAATAATGAAGAAACAAGTAGGCAAGAAAAGGGGCACAATTGGTTCCCGTTGGAATTCCGATGGTTTGTTGAAAAACACGTCCTCCAAACGTAACAAATATGTTGTCAATCAAGAAATCAAGCATCTTGATAATGTCAATGACATATGCAATGTTTTTTCAAACAAGCAATGTTTATAGTGTTCATGTTTAGTGTGGTGTTTAACAACACTCTTTTTAATCCCCTTTGCCGTCTTCTTTTCTTTTATTTGTCCGTTTTCTTCGTACATTAGTGAATACATCTTTGATTTAAGACCGACGAATTCTTCATAAGGAATTCCGTGGGTCTCGTCTTTCATTTTACCAAGTACTTTCTTATTGTTGATACTAAATAGTGGGTCTCCTTGATCATATTCTGATGTATCAAACAGTTGTTGGTCTTGTAACATGTCTGCATAAATATCTTCTGGGTAAACGTTATAACATAAGCTGTCCGTATCTGTAAATAACAGTTGTGCTTTGGATCCGTATTTGCGTTTCATATAATTATAATGAAAGTCATACATCAGCGTTTCTGATATGTCGAGTATGCTAAATCCAACATAGATCGGTCTGTTTAGATAAAGTTTCTGTTTTAACAAATACACGGCAGCCAAATCCTCATTGAATATTTTGAAGGCATAAAATGCAAGTTTGATGGTGAGTTTTCTGGCTTTGGATTGGTTGTTTATCAATTGAATATTGGTCCTTTTCCTCACATTTTCCATAGTTTTACCAAAGACTGCATTATTTATGAGTTTAAAGAAAACCTTCTCAAACTCGTTTTTTTGCAAGCTTTCTCCTCCCAGTGTTAAAATCGATGTAGGTTTTCAACCAGGGTCGTTGTTCAAATGCAATAACTCTATGAATCTTTGTAAGTGTCATTCCTAAAGATAGATATTGCTTCAGGTTTCTATAATGGACCATGTATTTACTTTTTGATTGTAGATTTGGTATCAATTTTTCTGTCGTATTCCTTTCAACTCAAGTTCTTCCAGCAGGTATTTTAGATATGATGGCATTATATCTTCTGTTATCTTCATTCTTTCGGGAGCCAGAAGATATTCATTATGCAGATCGTGTAATTCCATCGGGTAATCCATATCGACTTCTAAAATGTAGCCATTCTCGCTGTTATCATCAATCGAATCTATAATGAGGCTATTCATTTCGTCGCTGTCCAACCACTGGAAACCAGACACTGGGAGTGGCTGAGACATGGCCCATCCGTAGAGATTATTGGCGTCTAAATAAGTTACATGATTAGTTGGCTGACCATGATGATAGTGTCGTACATAATTGTTGTTTGCTTTAGCATGTTGGTGTGTTATCATTGATATCCCTCCTCTCAAACCTTTCTCTATAAACAAATGCATATCTACGTCTGTCGACAGTTCTAAATGGACACTTGTCATTTTCAAAGCAGCTTGCTAGGCTAAACCGGGTGATGTATAAAAATGAGCAGCATCCAGTCCATAGTAATTGAGGCAAATCTCTCTGAAATTTTCAAAGACGTCAGCTAATGCAAGAACATCCGTGAGAACATATAGGTCTTCATATTCTCCAAGATTTCGTTTACCAAACTCCCTCCATACTCTCGCTGCATGTGCATAATCTTCATCTGTTATTATCTCATCGGATAGGGAACTGTAAAAGGCATATTTTAAGTTTTAGCCCTTTAAATCTTTCTACTGAATCAAAATACTCGTATGGGTATACTTGTTTTCGTAACAATAACTCAATTCTTTCTTCTCCAAAATGTTGTCTCATGTTTGAATTTGGTTGTTGAAACGAGTCGATAAAGTCCATGCATCCCAATGAAAAAGAAATATATTTCTCCATATTGTTGGGAATACATTTCAGTTGTTTCCCTTGAATTTTACCAATGGCTTGCATGATCAGGTGACCATCATATCCCTTTAGGTTATGAAATACAACCGGAATGCGACCGGTAAATTTATAATTGATGTTACATTCGTTATGAGCCGCCCCTCTAAATGTTCTTGTCACGTGACAATGATCTCCCAAGATCTATGGACATATATGACATTTTACGGCGTGTTTAAATTTTGCCAATCTCTCCCATTCATCTTCATTGGTTCACAATGTTTGAATTTCTGCTCTATTTCTTCTTGTTCTTCAACCATGCGTTCCACAAATTTCTCGGTCGATCCAAGTCCTCGATAAACCACAGGTTCATTCGATGTTTCAGGTGTAGGACCCACCACTTTATAGGCAAAACAGCATGGTATGTGTTTTGTTGTTTTTAATGTTGACGACTTCGCAGGATCGTATTCACATCTTTTAATAGGAACTTGAAGACTCTCAAAATCGGCATAAATGATGTATGGTACTTTTAACTGTTTGCGTATGTCTTTGAAAAATAACCACTTATCGTCTTCTGTTGGCATTTCTATTTTCTGTAGCCCATGTGTTTGGCGATATGGTTTGTTGTCTGTTAACAATTTTTTTGATAAATCCATGTAAATAGTAGGGACAGTAAAAATATCTTCCTTTATGACTATGCTGGTCACCTAATAATCTATTCAAATCCTTAATCCAACAATAGTTGGATTTTTTTGGCATCTGATATCAATAGCAGATTTACTTGTCGCTCATATCGATTCTTTGTCACATGCAATGGAATTAGTTCTTTCTTTTCGTATGAAAATAAATTGATAGAAATTTCGTTTTGTGTTTCAAATTTGGGAATGTCTGCTAATTTCACAGGAAAACTTATGTTTTGAAACTTTAGATGAGATGGTTTGTCTGTTTAATTTGAGATACGTTCTTGATGGTGTATGACTGGATATAAAGCAACCAAAATTTCACCACATGAAACATTTGTTGTCCTTGTTCTTTACGTTGATCACAGCATGTTTAGTTCTCAGCTTGATTGGAAGTGGAATATAGCTAGATCCACGTAGGGGTCTATACCGGGCCATATATATCTGGTCAGGTCTACTTCTTTATCTATCGTCCAGTTGCTTCCCTGTCTTTGATACTCAATAAATGACGTGAACATCTTTTTGATAAGACTCTTTCAATCCCTCTTCTATGTCATCGAACTTCAGATTGGTCTGGCATTTACCCCGGAAATGAGGTTCAGCTGTTTCAACCTCATCTCCTCTTCTCTTGCTCATTTTGACTTTCATTTCTATTTATACCACCTCTTTCTTTGATTTTACGCTTGATAACATCTTTAACCTCTTCATATTTATCTTTGGGTCAAATTTTGATAGTCCATCTGCAGTTATCGTATTCGTTGATAGACTACTGTTTAACGACTTAAAATTGTAAGGATTTGATGCTTCAGGTAGTGAAGGCATGCTAGACGAGGGGTCACTTCCTCCATTTTGAATTGGTTGTTTACTATGGTTCCGCGTATGACGTTGGAAGTTGTCTTTCCTTGAAAAAAACACATTACAGGTGGTGCAATGCCAGTTCGTTCCAGTATGAGTTGATCTCTCATGGCGCAATAAACTCTCTTGATTGGAAAACGATTTACCGCATACATCACATTTGATTGCAGATTTTACCATCTTGATTTTTTTCGACGCTGCATGGTTCCATTTATTCCTGAAAAGTGAAAATGAGCTCAATATTGTTAACGCATTTGTATTTTTCCTTTAATTAGTCATCAAAATATGATCCGGACAACCAGACATTATTCATTACAAAGGAGCCTATCGCCACTGGTACTCGCCAACGGGTCGGAAAAACGACTCCTCGGTCTACCGACCGTATGTGTTCCCAGGCTTGATACTGATATGAATAACGAACTGATTGATATTCAAGATTGTTTGACTAAGGCTCTCGCCAAAGCAGTCTTTACCTTTTGACATTTCCATCACTGGAAACGGAGCTGCTCTCGCATTTAAGCAAGACTGCAAATGTTTTGGTAAGAGAGGTCTTCCTGACTATAGCGGGGCATGCCACATGACACTTCCTCATCGTTGTAAGCTAAATGACACTGCCCTAAGTCAGTACACCTTACCAGTGCAGTAGACTACTTCAAACTCTCGAGAACTTAAAATTGAAATATAGCCTCCCCCCCCCCCCCCCCCTTTTTGTTAATTCTTATTATTGAAAATAAGCATATGCCAATTCCATTTACTAGTATTTGTTAATTATAACTTGTTGTAAAATAAATTTCTAATTTACTTCAAGAAAAAAAGAATAAGAGTTACGATGTAGCCACAGAACTATAATTGTAATAATACAACGCTTAACTAAACGTTTATAGTCATTCATCATGTTCATAGTCGATTATTAGGTGCACCATACCTTTATTTTCCTTTAGAAGATTAAGAAAATATTTTGTGTGACTTTGCCTTTTAATAGCTGCGATAACAATGTGGAATGATCAGCATTTCGGTTTTATAGTCCGACTATCCAGAAGGATATCGCGGACTTACATCTACCAATTGTACGGTTACAGATCTGTTGACCGTTTTGCTTGCACCTTGCATCGAGGAGTATGGTATGGAGTATCTGTCCGTTCCAAGATTGATATTGCTGTTTTAAATGCCTCTGGAGATGGCATTAGTAATGGCGATGTGTGTGGTGGTGTCCGGAGTAACTCGGGATCATCTAGGTCAAATCCCTCGTCGTAGTCAATCCGACATCGCTTGCCTCTGTCGTTGGTTGGGTGGAGATAGTATTGGATATTGCATGCCTTCCTGGGGTTGAACGGACTGATGACAATGTCCGTTTTGATGACGATCCCCTCAGGTTCACCTTGGTATTTCGTAGGTGTTATCTCCCTGTTTCCCTCTAGTGATGTTTTGGCTTCTGTTTTGATGATTCTGGTCTACGCTGGTGGTTGGTGGTATTACCTCAGCTGATGTTGCAGCAGAGCTTTTGGCCTGCACCCACTGGTCATAACGCTTGGCGTCCCTTCTCCTGGTGGATGGTGGTTTGTTCTTTTTCAGGGCCGGCTTGGGTTTACTGGAGGATGCCTCTGGTTCCTTAGCCTTGTTCCATATTAACTGAACTGTCACCTGGTCAGTACTTGCCGAAAATTTCCAGACAGGTTCTTTTCCAGACACGTTCATGGCTGTCAATAAAGCCTTCAATTCATCAGGAATTTCCATAATGATTTGTCCAAGAAGTGTGTTATGTTGTGAGCTGTGATCAATATCAGTAAAAGCTTGTGATGAAAGAATTTCAGATAATTATATTTCAGAAAATATTGAACAGACTAATACCATGTTAAATACTGAGCTCATTGAAATAGCAATAAAACAAAACCTTGTGTGCCATGGTGGTCTGACCAATGCACCAAAGTGATAAAAGAAAGAAATAAAGCTAGGCATACAGGAAAGGGACATGACTTTATTTTTTATAAAGAATAAAATAAAATTAGCCAAAAAGTTTTACAGGAAACACAAGATACATATTGGAAAGATTATTGTAACACATTGAATGACAATTCCAAAATTTCAGAATTATGGTTTAATATTAAGAAAATGCTCGGTAAAATAAGCAGCAAAAAAGAGATTCCAGCTGTTAGAGCATGCGGACATCTTTTAACAAGTACTATTGACAAAGCAAACCATTCTGCTAAAAAAATTGTACAAGTTAGCAGTTCTAACAAATATGATAAGGAGTTCAAAATACATAAATCCATTATTGAAGAGCAGGAAATTAACACTTTTATTCAGTATTATAAAGAAAATCAAGATTGTTTTAATGAAAATTTTACTTTACAGGAATTTAAAGATGCTATTTCAGATACAAACGATAGTTCGCCTGGTAAAGATAAAAATAAGTTATAGCATGTTTAGACATTTAAGCGACAAAACCTTAAATATTTTCCTACTGTTTTTAAATAAAATATGGTTTTTACAGGAGAATCCTAAAGACTGGAAACATTCTGTGGTCATCCCATGTTTAAAACAAGGAAAAGATTCAAGTGATCCTTTGTCTTATAGATATAAGAAGATGTGGTATGAATGCCAATGAGACAACTCTCCATCCAAGTAAAAATTTATAAAAGTAAACCATTATAGGTCACAGTACGGTCTTCAACACGGAGCCTTGGCTCACACCGAACAGTAAGCTATAAAGGGCCCCAAAAAATTGTAAGTGTAAAACCATTCAAACGGGAAAACCAACGGTCTAATCTATATAAAAAACGAGAAACGAGAAACACTTATGAACCACATCAACAAACGACAACTACTGAACATCAGATTCCTATATATATAGCTTTGACCTCTAATTTTGATAAAATTATGGAAAAGATGGTTAATAACCGATTAAGATGGTTCTTAGAAAAAAAAAATATTTATAATTCAAACCAAAGTGGATTTCGAAAAAATGAAAATACATTACAACAATGCATTAGACTTGACAAAGAAATACATAAGACTTATGCTAAGAAATATATTACTGTTGGTGTTTTTATAGATTTTCAGAAGGCTTTTAATATGCTATGGAAACACGGGTTATTAAAGAAAATGATTAATTTTGGTATTAAAGGAAATTTATTAGCTTATGTCAATAATTATTTAACATCAAGGACACTTCAAGTTAAAATAAATAATACTTTTTCTGAAACTTACTTTGTGAAAAATGGTACCCCACAAGGGAGTTGTATCAGTCCCACTTTATTTAACATTATGGTTAATGATTTATCAACATGTTTACAAGACTGTGAGATTTCACAATTTGCAGATGACGGTGCTATATGGAAGTCAGGTTCATGTATTAAGTTTTTACAGAACAAAATACAACTAGACTTGTATAATATTTGTAAATGTTGCTCCACATGGGGCTTTAAAATCTCTCCAAGTAAAACTATAGCTATGATATTTACCAGAAGAAAAAATATAAATATACCTTTGAATCGTGGTATTCATACATTAGAAATTGTTAAAGAAATTAATTTTTTAGGATTAATTTTTGACAGGAATTTAACTTGGCATAAACATATCCAAAGTTTACAAACAAAGTGTATAAAAGTTATTAACTGTATGAGATTACTTACAGGAACCATATGGGGCGCAACCAGCCATACACTTAGAACTATTTATATATCTTTGATAAGATAAAAACTTGATTATGGCTGTGAAATTTATAATTCAGCCTCTTTTACTACTAAAAAATGTCTAGATAAAATTCAAACTCAGGCATTACGTATATGCACTGGTTCAATGAGATCAGCTTCTTTGAAAGCTTTACAAGTTGAAATGGGTGATCCACCTTTAGAAATAAGAAGACAAAGTTTAATAGCAAAGTCTTTTTAAAATATGGCTAGCTTTGATAACTCGCATCCTGTTAAAGCAGCTGTCAATGATACTTTCATTTTTGATTATTACTCAAAAAACGTTAAACAAAAACCCTTTTCAATAACAGCTAAAGATTTCTTAGCTCAAAATAATTTATCTACAGAATTTATTTATAGATATGCAGAATGTCCATGTCCTCCATGGCATGTTGAAAAATCATTAGTTAAAACACAACTTCATGATAAAATAAGTAAAAAGGATTTGCCACATTTAATTAAAAGTGAAGCTGATATATTAATTGATTCAGAATATACAGAACATTTGCGAATATTTACAGATGGATCCAAAGACCCACATGGTAACACAAGCTGTGCATATGTTGTCCCAGAATTAAAATTTAAAAAAGGTTTTAAACTACCAAATTATATTTCAATATTTATGTCAGAATTAATGGCAATATTTGTAAGTCTATTATGGCTAGAAAATTTTAGACCTATTAAAACGGTCATTTTTGTAGATTCTTTGTCGGCTCTTCAAGCTATCAGCTGAGCACTTATTTTTAAAGTAAAGAATCAAATTGTATACGATATTCATTTAATTTTGACATCTCTTAAAAAAGGTGGCTCAGAAATATATTTGAATGGATACCAAGTGTCGGAATAATGGGCAACGAAAGTGCAGATTTACAAGCCAAAATGGCACTAAATTTAGATAATTGCATAGATTTTATACATCTCTTTAACGAGGACATTAAAACTGTCTGTAAAAATTTTCTGAAAAATTCATGGCAAAAAAATTGGGAAACAAACAAAGATCAAGCATTATTCAAAATTATTGATGAAGATAATTTTCAAATTAATATTCCAAAATTAACAAGGGAGAAAGAAATATTACTTTTTAAACTAAGAACAGGATATATTGGACTTAATAACCATCTAAATAAAATTGGAGTAGTTACTTCAAATCTCTGTACAAACTGCAATCAGATTGAAAATGTAGAACATTATATGTTAAATTGTAAATTATTCAATTTAGAAAGGGAAATTTTATTTGAAAAACTCAAAAAGTTAAATGTTACTGATTTTACACTTAAAAATTTACTAAAAGGATATAAGTTTGTCCCTATTTATAAATATATATTGAGTACTAAAAGGCTAAATTATGCCAACAATACGTAACAGTACTGTATAATACTAAGTGCTGGTCAATTATTACATTTTATTAAGTTTCGTTTGGGAAGACTTATTGTTTTGCTCAGTTCTTCTTCTTCTTCTTCTTCTTCTTCTTCTTCTTCTTCTTCTTCTTCTTCTTCTTCTTCTTCTTCTGCCGCTTTTAGATTTAAACTTGTCCGCACCCGTTCTCCAAACCCGCTTATCCGATTAACTTAGGGTTTCACAAAACGTTAGACTAACATGTCTTGTGGTGCAATCAGGGTTTTGTTTGTGCAATGGGGTTTATAAAGGGGTACTTTGAGGGGCAAAAAGAAAGGAGGTTTTACTATAGAACACTATCGGATTTAATTTTAAAAATTTTTCAAATGATTATAAATTGAAAACCGTTTGTGATAGACACAATCTTTTTAATTGAAAATGTTCTAAATGATTAAGCACATAAAATTACATACAGGGTTAGTCCCCAGGGGTCACCTCCACCCCCTGCCATTTAAGAAATTTCTAATACCTTGTAAGTGGTCAAGATCCCCACCCCTAAACCATATATATTCTGGTTTGTCATGCTAAGATGGATTGAATAATATACAGGGTTAGTCCCCAGGGGTCATCCCGATCCCCTGCCATTTGAAAAAGTTCTAATATCTTGTAAATGGTCGAGATCCCCACTCCTAAACCATATATATTCTGGTTTGTCATGATAAAGCACATCAAATGAAATACACGATTAGTCCCCAGGGGTCACTCCCACCCCCTGCCATTTGAGAAAGTTCTAATATCTTGTTAGTGGTCTAGCTCCCCACCCCTAAACCATATATATTCTGGTTTGTCATGCTAAGATGGTCTGAATGATATACAGGGTTAGTCCCCAGGGGTCATCCCGACCCCCTGCCATTTGAGAAAGTTCTAATATCTTGTAAATGGTCGAGATCCCCACCCATAAACCATATATTTTGGTTTGTCATGATAAAGCACATCAAATGTAATACAGGGTTAGTCCCCAGGGGTCACCCCCTCCCTGCCATTTAAGAAAATTCTAATATCTTGTAAGTGGTCAAGATCCCCACCCCTAAACCATATATATTCTGGTTTGTCATGCGAAGTTGATTTGAATGATATACAGGGTTAGTCCCCAGGGGTCATCCCGACCCCCTGCCATTGAAGAAAGTTCTAATATCCTGTAAATGGTCGAGATCCCCACCCCTAAACCATATATAATCCTGTTTGTCATGTCTCGAACATTTGAATGGCGTATACGGTCAGTCTCCAGAGGTTCCCTCCACCCCCAATGTTCTAATATCTTGTAAATGGTCGAAATACCCACCCCTAAACCATATATATTCCTGTTCGTCATGTCTCGAACATTTGAATGACGTATACGGTCAGCCCCCAGGGGTTCCCCCCACCCCAATGTTCTAATATCTTGTAAATGGTAGAGATCCCCACCCCTAAACCATATATATTCACGTTCGTCATGTCTCGAACATTTGAATGACGTATACGGTCAGTCCGCAGGGGTTCCCTCCACCCCCAATGTTCTAGTATCTTGTAAATGGTCGAGATCCCCACCCCTAAACCATATATATTCCTGTTCGTCATGTCTCGAACATTTGAATGACGTATATGGTCAGTCCCCAGGGGTTCCTTCCACCCCAAATGTTCTAGTATCTTGAAAATGGTCGAGATCCCCACCCCTAAACCATATATATTCTAGTTTGTCATGATAAAGCACATCAAATGAAATACAGGGTTATTCCCTAGGTGTCACCCCCAACCCCTGCCATTTAAGAAAGTTCTAATATCTTGTAAGTGGTCAAGATCCCCACCCCTAAACCATATATATTCTGGTTTGTCATGCGAAAATGGTTTGAATGATATACAGGGTTAGTCTCAAAGGGTCATCCCGACCCCCTGCCATTTGAACAAGTTCTAATATCTTGTAAATGGTCGAGATCCCAACCCCTAAACCATATATATTTCTGTTCGTCATGTCTCGAACATTTGAATGACGTATACGGTCAGCCCCCAGGGGTTCCCCCGACCCCAATGTTCTAATATCTTGTAAATGGTCGAGATCCCCACCCTTAAACCATATATTCCTGTTCGTGATGTCTCGAACATTTGAATGACGTATATGGTCAGTCCCCAGGGGTTCCCCCATCCCCAATGTTCTAGTATCTTGTAAATGGTCGAGATCCCCATCCCTAAACCATATATATTCTGGTTTGTCATTCCAAGATGATTTGAATGATATACAGGGTTAGTCCCCAGGCATCACTTATGCATATAACTTTACTGGACCAAACATTTGCCCAATGTCAGGCGACCCTGGGAATTATGAATTATGGGAGCTTCGTTTGGGAGACTTCGTAACAGCATCCTGTTACAATCATTTCTTGTTACCTTTATTTTTTTATTTCAATTAAATCATAAGGGTTAACCTTGTGATGGAATAATTCATTTTCTGATTCCGATTAAAATCATTAAAGGTTGAATGATCACAATATATACATTTTGTAAATACATAACTACTGTATTTTGTTTTACCTTTTATATATATAGTTAAAAAAATAGGGGTCTTCCTATATTAGAAAGAATTAATGTTCTGCCCCGTGGAAAAAAATCATATTTGTTAATGAATACTTTTAATTGTTAAAGACTTAATCATGTTGTACCCTCCTACATCAAAACATCAGGATGTTTACTACATAATTTAAAACGTAACAAAGCAAACTACAAAAGAACTGTTTGCCTAAGATATGGAAGAAATACCCACCAATAGACGATAAAATAACTATAGCGATATCTTTAAATGTTCAATTCGACATCTATTAAGCATTCACCATTTACTTACGATTACAGAACAAATTGTCATTCCACTCATTTTTCGAAATAAAGCTGTTAAATCAATAACACTTTTTGAATATTCGATTATTAATTCATGATAAGTCATTCGCATCATATATAGACAAGTAGATTAGCGGTGCCAACCAGTGGTCACTTCCTGACATGGTAGTCGTGATATACAGGGTATGAAATTATGTTAAATATTTAACCAGTTTGTCGTGTACGTAGCTTGTTAAACAGTGGCGTCAGCGCAAGTACATCGTTTGTACTTAATGGACAAACAAGCATGTACAATTCATACTGGAATCATTGTAAATTAATTTAGAAGTATAAAGTCCCGTATTTTATAATAACAATAAGTTAATAGTTTTATTAAATCATTATATATTAATGTATTTATTATCTCTTTACAAATTGGATTTTTTTTTGGGGGTGGGGGGGGGGGGGGGGGTATCATGAAACAGTTTTTGCATTTCGGGAGTTAGACAGAGGCATGTTTTCTGCCTGATTGATCACCAGTCAGAGCACATGTCAATGACTGGATCCAGGGTGCAATTAACCTACACTATCATGGTTAGTATCTTCCTTGGGATAGTGCGTATACACGATTCCCACGGGACCACTGGCTGGGTCAACTGATCAAACTGAAGTCTCATTCATAGTTAATAAATAAATAAGTTACATCTGATGAAAATAAAAATAAACACAAATAAGCGACACAATCTGTAATTATAAAACTCACAACCAAAGTTTAAAATAAACAAAACAAAAAAACAAACATTGAGTAGATTTTTCTAAAGTAAAATTAGGAACATATAGGGCGCAATTTCCATTAGGAAAGCCGTCCTTTAAAAATACCTACAGACCCCTAATTCCACATCATTATCGCGGATATTAAAAGGAAAAGACACACAAAATATTTTCTTAATGTTCTAAAGGAAAATAAAGTATGGTGAACCTAATAATCAACTATGAACATGATGAATGACTATAAACGTTTAGTTAAGAGTTATATTATTACAATTATAGTTCTGTGGCTACATCGTAACTCTTATTCTTTTTTTCTTGAAGTAAATTAGAAATTAGTTTTACAACAAATTATAATTAACAAATGCTAGTAAATGGAATTGACATATGCTTATTTTCAATAATAAGAATTAGAAAAAAAGGGGGGAGGCTATATTTCAATTTTAAGTTCTCGAGAGTTTGAAGTAGTCTCCTGCACTGGTAAAGTGTACTGCCTTAGGGCAGTGTCATTTAGCTTACAACGGAGAGGAAGTGTCATGTGGCATGCCCCGCTATAGTCAAAATGACCTCTCCGACCAAAACCTTTGCAGTCTTGTCTTAATGCGAGAGCAGCTCCGTTTCCAGTGATGGAAATGTCGAAGGGCGGTGACTGCTTTGGCGAAAGCCTTTGTCAAACAATCTTGAATATCAATCAGTTCGTTATTCATTTCAGTATCAAGCCTGAGAACCCATACGGTCGGTAGTCTGAGGAGTCGTTTTGCCGACCCGTTGGCGAGTAACAGTGGCGATAGGATCCTTTGGTATGAATAATATCTGGTTGTCCGGATCATATTTTGATGACTAATTAAAAGAAAAATACAAATACAAATTAACAATATTATGCTCATTTTCACTTTTCAGGAATAAATGGAACCAGCGTCGAAAAAAATCAAGATGGTAAAATCTGCAATCAAATGTGATGTATGCGGAAAATCGTTTTCCCATAAAGAGAGTTTATTGCGCCATAAGAGATCAACTCATACTGGAACGAACTGGCATTGAACCACCTGTAATGTGTTTTTTTTTTCAAGGAAAGACAACTTCCAACGTTATACGCGGAACCCTAGTAAACAACCAATTCAAAATGGAGGAAGTGACCCCTCGTCTAGCACGCCTTCACCACCCGAAGCATCAAATCCTTGCAATTTTAAGGCGTTAAACGGTAGTCTATCAACGCATACGATAACTGCAGATGGACTAGCAAAATTTGACCCAATGATGTTCCTCAAAGATAAATATGAAGAGGTTAAAGATGTTATCAAGCGTAAAATCAAAGAAAGAGGTTGTATAAATAGAAATGAAAGTCAAAATGAGCAAGAGAAGAGGAGATGAGGTTGAAACAGCTGAACCTCATTTCCAGGTAAATGCCAGACCAATCTGAAGTTCGATGACATAGAAGAGGGATTGAAAGAGTCTTATCAAAAAGATCACGTCATTTATTGAGTATGAAAGACAGGGAAGCAACTTGACGGTAGATAAAGTAGTAGACCTGACCAGATATATATGGCCCGTTATAGACCCCTACGTGGATCTAGCTATATTCCACTTCCAATCAAGCTGAGAACTAAACATGCTGTGATCAACGTAAAGAACAAGGTCAACAAATGTTTCATGTGGTGAATTTTGGTTGCTTTATATCCAGTCATACACCATCAAGAACGTATCTAAAATTATACAGACAAAGCATCTCGTCTAAAGTTTCAAAACATAAGTTTTCCTGTGAAATTAGCAGACATTCCCAAGTTTGAAACACAAAACGAAATTTCTATCAATTTATTTTGATACGAAAAGAAAGAACTAATTCCATTGCATTTGACAAAGAATCGATATGAGCGACAAGTAAATCTGCTATTGATATCAGATGGCAAAAAACCCAACTATTGTTGGAGTAAGGATTTGAATAGATTATTAGGTGACCAGCATAGTCATAAAGGAAGATATTTTTACTGTCCCTACTATTTACATGGATTTATCAAAAAAAAATTGTTAACAGACCACACAAACCATATTGCCAAACACATGGGCTACAGAAAATAGAAATGCCAACAGAAGACGATAAGTGGTTATTTTTCAAAGACATACGCAAACAGTTAAAAGTACCATACATCATTTATGCCGATTTTGAGAGTCTTCAAGTTCCTATTAAAAGATTTGAATACGATCCAGCGAAGTCGTCAACATTAAAAACAACCAAACACATACCTTGCGGTTTTGCCTATAAAGTGGTGGGTCCTACACCTGAAACATCGAATGAACCTGTGGTTTATCGAGGACTTGGTGCGACAGAGAAATTTGTGGAATGCATGGTTGAAGAACAAGAAGAAATAGAGCAGAAATTCAAACATTGTGAACCAATGAAGATGAATGGGAGAGATTGGCAAAATTTAAACACGCCGTAAAATGTCATATATGTCCATAGATCTTGGGAGATCATTGTCACGTGACAGGAACATTAAGAGGGTCGGCTCATAACGAATGTAACATCAATTATAAATTTACCGATCGCATTCCGGTTGTATTTCATAACCTAAAGGGATATGATGGTCACCTGATCATGCAAGCCATTGGTAAGATTCAAGGGAAACAACTGAAATGTATTCCCAACAATATGGAGAAATACATTTCTTTTTCATTGGGATGCATGGACTTTATCGACTCGTTTCAACAACCAAATTCAGACACATGAGACAACATTTTGGAGAAGAAAGAATTGAGTTATTTGTTACGAAAACAAGTATACCCATACGAGTATTTTGATTCAGTAGAAAGTATTAAAGGGCTACAACTTCCACCAAAATATGCCTTTTACAGTTCCCTATCCGATGAGATAATAACAGATGAAGATTATGCACATGCAGCGAGAGGATGAAAAGAGTTTGGGATAAGAAATCTTGGAGAATATGAAGACCTATATGTTCTCACGGATGTTCTTGCATTAGCTGACGTCTTTGAAAATTTCAGAGAGATTTGCCTCAATTACTATGGACTGGATGCTGCTTATTTTTATACATCACCCGGTTTAGCCTAGCAAGCTGCTTTGAAAATGACAAGTGTCCATTTAGAACTGTCGACAGACGTAGATATGCATTTGTTTATAGAGAAAGGTTTGAGAGGAGGCATATCAATGATAACACACCGACATGCTAAAGCAAACAACAATTATGTACGACACTATGATCGTGATTAGCCAACTAATCATGTAACATATTTAGACGCCAATAATCTCTACGGATGGGCCATGTCTCAGCCACTCCCAGTGTCTGGTTTCCGTTGGTTGGACAGCGACGAAATGAATAGCCTCAATATAGATTCGATTGATCATAAAAAGTAAAATCACAAAAATACTGAACTCCGAGGAAAATTCAATCGGAAAGTCCCTAATCACATGGCAAAATCAAATGACAAAACACATCAAACGAATGGACAACAACTGTCATATTCCTGACTTGGTACAGGCATTTTCAAATTAACAGCGAGAATGGCTACATTTTAGAAGTCGATATGGATTACCCGGTGGAATTACACGATCTGCATAATGAATATCCTCTGGCTCCCTAAAGAATGAAGATAACAGAAGATATGCTGTCACCATATATAAAATACCTGCTGGAAGAACTTGAGTTGAAAGGAATACGACAGAAAAATTGATACCAAATCTACAATCAAAAAGTAAATACATGGTCCATTATAGAAACCTAAAGCAATATCTATCTTTAGGAATGACACTTACAAAGATTCATAGAGTCATTGCATTTGAACAACGACCCTGGTTGAAAACCAACATCGATTTTAACACTGGGAAGAGAAAGCTTGCAATAGACGAGTTTGAGAAGGATTTCTTTAAACTCATGAATAACGCAGTCTTTGGTAAAACTATGGCAAATTTAAGGAAAAGGACCAATACTCAATTGGTAAACAACCAATCCAAAGCCAGAAAACTCACCAACAAACCTGCATTTTATGCCTTCAAAATATTCAATGAGGATTTGGCTGCCGTGCATTTGTTAAAACAGAAACTTTATCTAAACAGACCGATCTATGTTGGATTTAGCATACTCGACATATCAAAAACGCTGATCTATGACTTTCATTATAATTATATGAAACGCAAATACGGATCCAAAGCGCAACTGTTATTTACAGATACGGACAGCTTATGTTATAACGTTTACACAGAAGATATTTATGCAGACATGTTACAGGACCAACAACTGTTTGATACATCAGAATATGATCAAGGACACCCACTATTTAGTATCAACAATAAGAAAGTACTTGGTAAAATGAAAGACGAGACCCACGGAATTCCCATTGAAGAATTCGTCGGTCTTAAATCAAAGATGTATTCCCTAATGTACGAAGAAAACGGACAAATAAAAGAAAAGAAGACGGCAAAGGGGATTAAAAGGAGTGTTGTTAAACACCACACTAAACATGAACACTATAAACATTGCTTGTTTGAAAAAACATTGCATATGTCACTGACATTATCAAGATGCTTGATTTCTTGATTGACAACATATTTGTTACGTTTGGAGGACGTGTTTTTCAACAAACCATCGGAATTCCAACGGGAACCAATTGTGCCCCTTTTCTTGCCTACTTGTTTCTTTATTATTATGAGGCTGACTTCATACAGGACCTTCTTAGGAAGAAAGATAAGAAGTTAGCAATATCCTTTAACTTTACGTTCCGCTATATAGATGATGTTCTCTCACTAAATAATACAAAATTTGGTGACTATGTTGAACGAATCTATCCCATCGAACTAGAGATAAAGGATACTACAGATACAGTTAAGTCTGCCTCATATCTTGACTTACATCTATTAAATTGACAATGAGGGTCGGTTGAAAACAAAACTTTACGACAAAAGAGATGATTTCAGCTTCCCAATTGTGAACTTTCCATTTCTATGTAGCAACATTCCAGCAGCGCCTGCATACGAAGTATATATCTCCCAATTGATACGATATTCCCGGGCTTGTATTTCCTATCATAATTTCCTTGATAGAGGATTGCTGCTCACAAGGAAGCTATTAAACCAAGAGTTCCAAATGGTGAAGTTGAAATCATCCCTTCGTAAATTTTACGGACGCCATCACGAGTTGGTAGACCATTATGGAATAACCGTTTCACAGATGATATCGGATATGTTTCTTATGTCGTAACTACAATATCCTTCCCTTTTCACGAATGTGACCTACCGAATTAGACTATTTACCGGATTTGTAATAACATAAGCAACACGACGGGTGCCACATGTGGAGCAGGATCTGCTTACCCTTCCGGAGCACCTGAGATCACCCACAGTTTTTGGTGGGGTTCGTGTTGCTTAGTCTTGTTGTGTCATCTGTACTATTATTTGTCTGTTTGTCTTTTTATTTTTGGCCATGGCGTTGTCAGTTTGTTTTCGATCTATGAGTTTGACTGTCCCTCTGGTATCTTTCGTCCCTCTTCAACAATGAACCAGATTAGATCGTACCATCAGGTGTATAACATCACTATCAACAAACTTGGTCTCTCCCCATTTGATGACAAATGCCATATTTTAGACGATGGTGTAAGTAGTCTTGCTTACGGTCATTGGAGAATATAAATTATCTTTCAGTAAACGAATCATCAATTATCATTTGAACACTTAACGAAGACGGGCGCATTTAAAGAGCTCTACTAGATGAATACAACATGTCCAAAATGTGGTACAGAATTTTCGAGAAAAGACGCTATGTTGAGACATTATAGGAAAAAACACCAAATCAATCAACCATATCCACCGAGCAGTCATGCGTATCCACCACCACCATGGATGGTAACATGAGTAAAGACCATGCGAGACGCAAAGCCAATCGCGAACTGAAAGAGGAGGATATGGATCAGTTTTTGTCCAGATATTGCAGTTTGGTTCAGTATCTACTACAACTACAAAATGGTAAATTGCACCGAAAAGTTATGAAAAAGATCACAGAACTAGTTAACGATAACATGGACTACGAGAAAGCTATCAAAGTAGCCTTCAGGAAATATAAACCTCTGTTGGAAAGTTATCTATAGATGAAGCTATTGACAACGAAACAAATGATTATAGTTCTGAAAGCGAAGATAGCATTGATGATGTTGAGGAGGAGGAGGAGGTTGACGATGAAAGTTAAACTATACTTTCCACATATCAAAACAAGCAATATCATGAGAAATGGTTACACTGGCCAAAGAAATTCAACTCTTGGATTAAAGATCGCGATTTATCTGATATTCGAGAGAGTTAACTATCCAGGAAAGACTAGCTTCAAGTCTCGACAGTTTACACCCCTGCACGCAAGATAGCATACTGTTGGCCCTTTCGTGAGGTTAAAGATACTGTTGAGTGATAGATGACTCTCTAGTTCTTTTATCACGATGTATAAATAGTTACAAATAAATAAATATATATATATATATTGTAAAGACAACATGTGGATAGCTCTCCGACCCATGTCTGTCTAAATTGACGGGATATTAAATATTGTACATATATATACTATTATTGTCATTATTACTAGTGTGGTATCAAGAAGCAGAAACTTAAAAAATATATTAAGGAAACAATCACACAGAAGGAAAACATAATTTACAGGAAAATCCCGTGCTCATATTTGCATGGATAAAACCTTAAATCAAAATGACGTCATAGAAATAACCTCACATCGGGAGGCTACCTCTCAGGAAGCTACTTTTTCCCCATAGGGTTAACATTAGACAAAATGGCTCAGAACCCTCATTTCCCCCACTACTAACAAGATACATGTAAATTGAAGTTTGTTCGTTTTGTTTTACATCGAATAATTCAAGTGCCTTTGGAGCATTTTGGGCCATAAATTATTGATTAATTTAGCCAGTTAAACATACATATTTTCTTTCGATTCCAAAAAAATGGAGACTGGGCCTGTATTTTGATTAGGTTGTTTTACTGCTATATAAAGTAATTCGTTTCAATCGAAAAGAAAGAAAAAACTAAGGTTTCGCTTGGTCGTACTTCTTTCTATCGTCCATAGAACAAACTTTTTGAAAAATTTCATAACTCCGGGCATAACATATTTTTTTAACTTTCAAGTCGAAAGAAAGAAAAAAAACATTTCCAAGAAACTTAAAAAAAATACCCAAAAAACACTGTGTTTTTTTTTTCTTCAGCGCAAGTTACTTTGTACTTGCGATCATTTTTCTAATCGTTGTTTTATTTTCACGTTGGAGTAATAGAAAATTTAAGATTGAAACAGTCAATTTTCTTTTCATTTATCATGAATTTTTAGGAAACTTTGATTACATTTAATTGTGTTATCAGTAACTAGTCTTTTTTATTTGTATTGATGGTCTACTGTTTCATTTACATATATCCTACATATCGTGATCATATATAGAGAAAGATAATTGCATCCGAGATTGCATTATGTAATGGACTAATTTTACCATTTTATTACTGTCCCCCTTTAATTACCGATGGGCATTTCCACTCTCTTTTGAAAATACTAAATCGAATACGATATACATGCACGGAGAAGTTTGTCTGACGTGAAAATACGTAGTCCAATATCTCACGGCTTCAGTTACACACACACTGCACTGATTCTTTATAATATATTTACGACATCATTTGAAATTTAGTTTTCCGAAGAAAGACCTATATTACAATATATTGCAATAAGCATATTTATGGACCTCGACATGCCGCTGCATGATAAATCATCACTTTTTGAAGACATGTCAAACTGTCACTAGTGTTAGTTCTATCGCACATAGATCGACGGATGGTGATGTTTGAAACAATGTTATTTCTAAAATGACATTGTCATAGATTTAGGACACTGTTGTTATCTGTATAAATGTATCTGTATCAACTTCAAATAGTAAAGTACTTTTTTGTCGGAGTTGTGGACTAGTACGTCAGACGTGAGTTAAGTCTACAAAGAATCACCAGTGACGCTCGAATAAAAAAAAGTTAAAAAGGCCAAATAAGGTACAAGGTTAAGCAATCTCTTCCTTGGTAGAAAATCCTTAGCGTTTCGAAAATGTCAAAGTTTATAATAGGTCAGTGACTCAAAAAAGAGAAACAGCTAGAGGTCAGAATATCGTATGTAATGATGACTGTGCTTGAAAGTCACATGTCAAGAAGCTCTTACTGCCGTGTCCTGAATTTAGATAAGAAAAGCGAAAATTCGTCTTCACGAGTGAAATTAATATTTATGCATGCACGTGGTATTATTGCGCAAGAAATTGTAAATAGAAAGCAGACGCACTGATAATCTGGATAAAAATACGCATTTGCGTTATCACATATATTATTCTAATAGTTGAATTCGGATGTCAAACTACCTACCTCAGGTGTTTTGACTCCGGATTCATTGACATTTTATCCGGAATTTTTGTGATCGCAAGTCATGTGATGAATCAAGATGTATGATAGCTGGTCAACACAATGAATACAATTTTCAAAACCGTACCATAGTACAGATATTTAGATGCTATAAGGTTGAACTATTAAAACAAACAAACAAAAAAAGAATTGAAATTTTATAATTAAAGTGAATATATTATCAATAAACACAAACGTCAAGTATTTACGGATGGACGTTTTATTTATCAAATCAATCTCTTTTTAAAGTCTAACATTCCACTATATGAATATATTGCTATACAAAATGTAAGCAGAGGCTTATAAATCCATACTAAAACAGTGTGAAATAATTAACATTATGATAGTAATTAAATTTTGTTATGATTATTGTAAAATATTACTAGTAATTACGTTTTTTGTGATATGCAAGGATTTAAAATCCTTGTGAATTGAAACCATGCAAGTATACTTTTTCATTCACGACCGTTTAAAATTTAGATATTTAGCTAACTTTGGGTACGCATCCATACTCATTGGTGCTCATACGTTGCATAATTTTCATAAATGTAATGACTGTTCAAACCTGTGAGACATAATGCACGTATATATGACAATTTTAATTATATTCTATTAAGAATAAATTCAGTCTCAGTTTAGACTTAATAATGAATATTCTCTTGGTCTTGTTCTTTAACAGAAAAATCCTTTTGTTTGATTATCTTTCTGCTTTCCGACCACTGTGTTTCCGACGTAAGATCTATATTTTGAACATAAATATCGTTTTCTTAATTTTCTTCATGCTTTCCGACATTTTCCCATGCTATGATTGAAATACAAAATATCAAATGATAAACGTTCAGAAATAATCAATTTATTTTGGGACATTATATATTAATAAACTATTCCCAGGTTTATTGTCACAAAGCACAACAACACGCTGTAATAAATACTAAACACACAAAGCGTACAGGGACCGTCTCAAAGCATGAATTATATAATTGCGTTATCAGTATACTTGAAATTTAATAAACATTCACATTATTAAAAACCCATATGTTTTGTCAAAAGGCAAATAGGTTCTAACATATATATGATTTTTGACTGCAACCTAGTCTTTATTGTTTTACTTTCCAATCTACAAATGAACTATGATTGTTGAAATTTACAATGTCACGTGGTAGCCTACCTATAGAGGGACCGTATCAAAGACATAGATAAATACCTGTATAAATGATCGAAAATTTCCGAGACGTTCCGAGGGGGTTTACGCAAAATTCTAAGATTTTTTTCTTATGCATACATGTAAAGAAGCGAAAACTGGTTTATAATGATCACACTTTTGATTATTGGCTTTACTGAATAGTCATCTAATGTACAAATATCCCACACAAGTTTTACACGAAACCATTGGATTGGCATGAAATTTCTGATGTCTTCTGATTTTTTAGTCAATAAGAAGTCAAACTTTCCACTATACGGTATTTGCATGTATAGATTAAAATACAAAACATAAGAAATAAAAAATTCTGATAAAAAAGTTTTAATGAAAGAAAAATACATCTTCCTGATGTGTAAAAACACGGTAAATACATTGAGAAAAGTGTCTTTTGTCCACCTTCAGAGGTATCTTTCCTTAAAAGTCAAAACGAATAGTCAAATTGGTAAGAAAAGAATTGTGAAAATTATATGACATTAATATGTTGTTCTTAAACATACAAATCCCTCTTATTGTTTAAAATGTTATAAACTTTTGAATGAATTGTACAAGTAATCCATACTTTCACGACTACCCTCTGTCATTAAGGGCATACAATACAATTACAGGGGAGGTAATTGCGTTGCTGACGTAAAATGTAATTTTCGCGAGATCAAACTGTGACGTATCGGGAAATAACTGGGTTTTTTTTGTGATTTACACTGATTTAACTTGAAAACAAGTACATGGACCCCTCTTTTTTAAAATTGCATTATGTTTGATTACGTATAAAGATTATTTGTACCAATTTTAATTAAAAAGTCAACATTGATTTTTTTTTTAATTTGATAAATATACCGCAAAAATGCCGTTTTTCCTAAAATTCCGAAACTTTGTTTAACATTAACTATTTTCAAAGAATTCTTGAACATACTATACTAAAAGATGAGTAAAGAAGATTTTCATAATTTTTGTGTAAAAATCCGATTGTGTTTATCTGTTGAAATAAAAATGTTAGGTGTGTCTATCAAAAGGATAGAAATGTCCAAAAAACCGAAATTCACCCCTTTTATCTCTTTAAGTAGCACATGAAGGTATATTTTTATTAAATAATTGCATTGCTTAGTTGAAAAATTATAGCTTGTATGCAAATTTTCGTAAACAAACCCCATCATGGGATCGAAACTGTATTGTATGCCATTAAAGAGAAACTATTAATTTTTTGAATGACCAGATTAATGTTAAATATACTTGAAAATTCATTCACTTTAGCTTAAATGTTTTACCTAGTATATGCAAGTCCTTTTTGGATACCGGTAGGTGTAATCTACAAGATCCTACAAGGTAGTAAAATTTAAAATTTATCCGTCTTATCTTCTTATGATAACGGGTTCCAAAAAAAAATCTGATAACCTCTACATAAATCTCTATAAAAAGTAAAATTCGTAAAAGTTAATATTTGTATACATCATATAAAATGGAATGTTATAAAGTAACACAACTTCAAATAACAAATGTTGAAATTAATATAAAAAGCACCTCTGGCAAAAAGGAAACAAACTACTAGGCTGTACCAACTGGTTTGCTGCCTTAACTAAGGTATACTAATTGATGATTGAATGACATTGTTTCTTACAATTTTGGATATCAATCAAATGAAAATAACGATTCAAAGCGCTATTTACAAAACATACGTACAGATATGAACTAATTGCTTCAAAACAAACAGTCCAGGAAAACTTCAATAACTTGGTATATGGTAATAGGTTATAAATAACATATACTCCATCCTTATGGGTTAAATGCAGATAACATTTTAAAAGTTTTTTATCATTATCTTGAAACGGTATTTTATCTAAATGTTTTAAGATTTTGTTGAATTACATTAAAATGATTTGATGATTGAATGACATTGTTTCTTACAATTTTGGATATCAATCAAATGAAAATAACGATTTAAAGCGCTATTTACAAAACATACGTACAGATATGAACTAATTGCTTCAAAACAAACAGTCCAGGAAAACTTCAATAACTTGGTATATGGTAATAGGTTATAAATAACATATACTCCATCCTTATGGGTTAAATGCAGATAACATTTTAAAAGTTTTTTATCATTATCTTGAAACGGTATTTTATCTAAATGTATTTAACATTTTGTTGAATTACATTAAAACTTTGAGCACCTAGTAGTAGTAAAAAGTACCCAAAATCAAGGTATATGGACGTACGTGGAAAATAAATAAATAAGATTGGTCGATAGAATGATTACGAAATTATAATGAGCATTTGCGTGACTGAGTATTTGAAAGAGATGATATAATGATGACATATACCCACGCTTGCAGTATTTCATGTCAAAACCGAACTTGACCAATGTTTTATAGCCCAAAAATTTGCTTTTGAATTTAACATTTAGTCAAAAGGTATATAAATGTCATCATCAAACCTAATACATACATTTTAAAAGATAGCCAAGGGCATAACTCTTGCATGTCTTGAACGGTAAAATTCAAAACAGAACTGGACAGGTCTGTTTAATCCAATACATTGTCTAAGTCATGAATCAATACTTAACATAACATCCAGAAACAAAAGAAAATATAATTTTAAAGAATATTTTCAGGCATTTCTCTTATTAGAAACCGTAAATTTGACCTGTGTTTCATAATACAAGTTTTACATTCAAAAAGATTTGGTCAAGCGGTCTGTTCTACTCATCTGGATTTCCTTCTACCATCCCTATTTGAGCCGGACATAATAAAGCCTTGGATTGATTGAAAATGTCAGGACTTTTAATTCGGTATCTACATACCTCTCGATTTTTACTTTCAAGAGTTCAGCTACACAATAGTTATACATATATAATATCAAAAATACTTGTATCCATAAATAAAGATGAAACAAAAAAAAGCTTGAGGTTTTGATTATAGACTTGATGCACTACCTTTTTTTACCAAGGTTCCCATGAAAAAATCAATTGCAGTAACCGCAAAATGTACTTTTCACGACAGTTTTTTGAAATGCAGTCTACAATTATGTAGAAATTGTTTCCCTCTTTAGCTACATTTTCGTAAATCAGCAAAAAGATCTAATAAAGCTTAATAATCTTGTCGAATATAATTGGGTTATAACAATGACTAGAATAATCATATAAGAAATTTAATGAAAATGAACATTGTAAGACACAAACATGGTGGAGAGTTTCGCTTTCATATTCAATAAGAGTTAGTTAGAAAAAGTAAATACAGTTGTGAAGTTGCCGCGCCTGGTATCTTTAATAAGGTTTTGAAAGACATCAACTTTCGATTAACTTTGGAAAACCATATTTTATAAGTGAATAAAGATTCAGATGAATTGAAGATATTACAAAGAAAATATCTCATTGTTTTATAGCTTATACGCACAATTTCTTCTCTCCCGCTAGTGATATATAGTCACCATTTGCACTGATATACGAACGGCCGCCTGTCCGTCGCTCCAAAATATTTTGCAACATTTTAGTTTAAAAAATTTCTTTTAAGTCTGGTAATAATTTCGTCATATTTCCAACAACTTTGGTTTTTTTAAACATTACAAACATTACAAATATAACAAACAATGCTTTAACTTTTGGAACACTATCGCAAAGTTTAAGGAATACATGTGTAGCTATTTATTGAGATAAACTATTAATCTTTAAATTTCGGAATTGTCTAGCAACTATTTCCAAATGGCGTACCGTTAAGACGTTCGAGGCTATTCAAGTAATAAGGAAACTTTGGTTAACACAACAGCATTGTCAGCCAAGTAGGTAATTGTTGTTTGACAAACTCGAAAAGAGGGGGAAAAGTAATTAAAAGGCTACTTAGCATTTACTTAATTTTTATAACGAAATAGATGTGCACACTATTTTATATACTGATAGTGCATTTCTAAATATAAAACGCTTTTTTAATAGAAACATTTGAAATAAATACATCAACAGTGTTTATTTTAAAATTGGTCAAGTCTGTAGGGCGGCAAAAGTAGAAGTTATTGTTATTTTTTTTCTCCTCACTGAAATGCGATACTTTTAATACTAATCCTTAAATGTGATTAAGTTTATGGTGTATTTCTTATCAATAGAGTATGCATGTACCAACCAAAGAAAGATGACTGTATCAGATTCCCGGGTTATTACTCCTGAAAAAGAAAGAGAAATAAAATCAAATCTGGAACTTGTCTCGGTTACCCAGACGGTTGAATTTTACATATCAATAATAGCAATAGAAAATAATTAATTTCTTGTTTGACTTGAAAAGCTAGTGTTTGCTATTATTAATGTAGCTAACTTAGTAAAGAGATAATTAATAAGCAAGGTTTTTAACTTATAAAATATAAATATGATTACCTTCATTTCCTTTTTTCATATGTTTTTTCCTCCAGAAATTTTCTTTGCAATGCATTTTCTATTGCTATTTTTGTGCTTTTGTTTATCCCTAGGCCATCATTAATTTGTCATATTTGTTTCCAGTATAAATGAAATTTTCTAATAGACCTATAGTTTCAAACGCCATAAAGAAGAACTTTGTTTGTTGTTTCACTTGTCCAATGTGTAAATTTTCACCATGCACATGACCCTGACACATATTTTGTAAACGTTATATGACGTATATTGAAAAAGAAAACAATGTCACCGTCAATTTGTGTAGGGGATCAAAAAGGGTTTTAATTACTTTAAAATGGAGGTGTCGTATGGAATTGTGAAAAACAACAATTTTTAATCACAATTTCATTCATATCTATAATAAAATCAGTATTTTAGAGTACTTTGGAAACAGGTACAATGAAAAGAAGTTGAACTTTACTGTTTTGAAGTAGAAACGCAGCCAAAACCAGGTACAAATTAACATGACTGGTGGTGACTAAAATTGATGTATAATAGTAAAAAATGATGGCTTCAAAATTGTGTAGAAATTTGAAATAGTTTACCCAGGTTTCATTTAAGATTATTACCGTTCTTTTCCGTATTTGGATACGCAAACGTCAAGTTTATAAAAAAATCGATGTTTTTGGCGAACAAAAAAGATGGCTGAAATTTTTTAGAACGGACAGGATAAAGAAATAGCAATAACAAGCTATTTTTGATAATTTTTGTATGACGTATTGAAACTATATTGGTCGCAAAACCTACAACATGAATAAAAAGGAGTTTATTTTACAAAAATCAAGAAGAAAATAAATGAAAGTCAATAAACAACTACGTTATTATAATATTAAGAAGAGATACTTCCCTACTTTTCAGAGAAGGATTACAAGTAAAAATTAAAAGACAAAAACTTGGTAAAAATTAGATCTAGAAACCTACAGTAGCTGAATTGATATGAATTAGCTCTCGCTGATGAAATTTACTTTCAGTTTGTAATTTTTATAATGGGATATGGGATCACTCCTAATGGATTTTTTTAACTACTTCTAACAATGTTTAATGCAATAAACATACTGTATACAATTTGAATAATCTTTCTAAAAAAAAAATAGTACTGACCATTTACATTTTATATTTTAATAAAGTGGGACCAAGAGTCACAATTTAATTTCTTCAAAGTAAAAAAGCATTTTAACTCATGCCTATGTTTCTTGGTTGAACAGTACAGTACTGTCTAGAAAATATCATACAGAAAAAGGACAAAAATTCTGTAAAAAAATAATGCTTAAAATTATAAGTGAAAGTGACATAGTTTTGAATTTTAAAATCATTATTATTGTAAAATTCAACTATTAGATTAGCTTGCACAGTAGCCCTTGTCCAATTTCTCAGGGTATTTTATAGATTATGAAGTAAATTTTTGGAAAAAAAATGGGGCTTCTTCTCTTCAGGTTGCTGTATCTGCTGCTTTACTTAAGAAATGACTGTGATATTTTTTCTGTCTATGAAGAAATAACATCAAAAATGTGGTCCACACTGAATAACCCGCGTATTTTAAAGTGTGCACCACATTTTTTTATGTTATTTCGAATAGACAGAAAAAATATTACAGTCATTTCTTATAATTTAATTCTTAATTCCATTTTAAACCGGAGTAAATCATGAAAAAACGTTGATGACGTCAAGGTCACATGACAAAATTATGTCTATGAGCTGATAAACAAAACAACGTCAGCCAATCGGAAGACGCGTTACATCCAAAATTAAATTATATATTTATAAACAAAGTTTTTATTTTTGACTGGTGATATCAAGGGGAGATAACCACTTGCACAAATCGGCAAAAAACCACCGCTTCGTATTGAACATAGACTGGTTCCCGATCGCAATATTCAGTATGTTACACATATACCAATATAACCACCGGGACGGACTTTACGTAGACTGGTACCCGGCCGTTATTGAAATTCTTGACAAAACCTTTATTTAGTAGACTTAATAGGATAAAACAAACCGAAAAAATAAAAGAATGTTGGGAAATAATAATTCACAAAAAGCAATAGTTTAAAAATCCTTTAAATGAGAGGCAAAGGAAACCAGAGGAATATACAACTCAAAAGTTAAAAAACAATTGACAACGCCATGGCAAAAAAGGTAAAAATTTATCAAAAATAAAACCGAACACAAAATATCAAAGGTAAGTTAGTTCAAACTCTTGAGTTATGCTGAAATACATTCCTTTACAGTAAGAAATGAACATGCCAAAGTATGTGCAATTTTTCCCAAAAATATTTTATGTATAACAATAAGGAAATGTGGTATGGTTGCAGATGAGAAACTATCAACCATCAATTAAATGGCATTGTTGAAAGCAACTATATGTCACCATTTGGTATTCAGCAATGAGCAAAGTTAGCTATAAGTGGGCAACACATGAAAAAAAAGAATAGAAAAGAATGGTGAGATTTATGATATAAAGATTGAAGGAAACCCAATATGACCCATAGGTAATCAATTTCATTCTGAAAAGCTATTTTTTAAGTTTAACAAGTTGTTCATGCATTACAGATAGCTTCAACAATCAATATGTTCACAAACTAAAAATAGCCTGATCGTCTCTGTAACTTATCTGTTCACAGGCATTACTGCCCAATATGGTAGAGCAGACAATATAAATAAGAAGATTTCATAGGAGCGCCAATGAGACAGGATTGTTTTCAAAGACTTTCAATCAAAATTGTATATGAATGTTATTATGTATATATATTATAACATTACTCTACATTCTGTATGTCTGACACTCTAAAAATCTCAGAAAGTTTTAGAACAGTGGAAATTTTTCAAGAATTTATTATCACTTCTAAAGTTAAGTTAAAGAATTAAAAACCAACAGAATGAAAAAGGCTGTGACTACCATCACTTGTCAATTAAACAAATTTTTCATTTTCCTCCAAATCATCAATCTGTGATTATCATTGCAACAACAGTTAATGCAACAGTTCAAAGCACATATTTGCATGAACAGTTATTGTCAATGCCAAGAGTATCAGGACATCTTCTGGGTGTAACATTCACCAAGGTCAATGTTAGCTTAATACCCAGTCCCCAATCATGTATATCAAATAACTGAAAATGCCAAATGTGCAATCTACTGTAATAATTACATTAACTTCATGCAGGCAATGAAAACCTTAATTACTTCTTTATTTCTTTTACCTTTGAAAGTTTTTACAATGACACTAGGCTAAACACAACTTAAACATGAAAACAATAATACATTTTTGAAAAATTGAACATTATTTTCTCAATACCTGTTGGTTTTTACATTTTGGAGTTGGTAGGTCCTCTAAATATTTAAATATTTCGTCGTCAATTACAATGGCTTTGTCTCCAAATCTTGTTTTCTGTTCTTGAATTATGCTTGTGAGTCCATTAATAATGACAACACAAGCATTTTCAACTGTCAGAAATGGAAGAGCCTGTAAACACAAGTTTTCATGTAAGAATGCACTCAAATCTTGAAAGATAAAATAACACTCATGGTCAATTTGGGGATAAGATTTTTTCAGTATTTAACTGAACACACAAATAACAAAACTCTTAATATCCAGAAATGAATTCTCTATTTCTTTTCTATTAATACCGTTGTCTTCTGACATATTGCTGTCATAAAAACAATGTCAATGAATGAAAAAATAAAAGAAATCAATTAAAAAAACTACTGAGCGTTGAAGCTATCAATTGTGAAATATTTATTATTAGAACATGTCGATTTCCTATTGAAAATTAAAATGATAGAACTTGAACAAAAAATATTCGGATTGTTTACGTAGTAGAGAATTAATAAACTAAAAGTTTGACAGCATATGAGAGTATCGGCATTTGCCTGTATAATAACGGTTTTGCCGTATCCTGTTGGCAAAACTACAAGTACATCCTTCTTCTTTTGGCATTCTGCTATTGCTGAGGTTTGTTTATCTTTTAAAAATAAATATTTAGTTGTCATTACTGAGTTCATTCTATTTAAAATCACAGAAACGTCGTCTACAGACGCAAACTCCGAAACAGTGGTGACGTTGCTTCGCTAAACTATCAACTATAAAGTCAACGTAGCGTCAGTAAGGAGGACGTAACCGCTGTTTCGTATGGCGTACGGAAAGGGTCAAAAGTAAATTATTTCGCATATGCTACAGTTAATACAGCATATGCTATATAAACTACAGCTTAAGCTATAATTTACGTACCCTATGCTGTAATTAATGTCGCTTAGGCTATAATATATAGCATATGCTGTAATTGATACAGCATATGCTATAATTAATACAGCATATGCTATATTAAATGCAGCCTATGCTGTAAAAAATAGCATATGCAGCTTAAGCGTCCAGTTGACGTACCATAAGGGTCAAAAGAAAATACAGATTACGCTATAATTGTTAAAACATGTACATTATTTACATTTAAGTTATAACAGTCCCGAAAGGGTCAAAAGTAAATGTAGCATAAGCTGTATTGTGCCATATGGTTATAAGGTGGGGTTACTGTCAATCACAAATGATTCTATTATATATTTACTGTCAATCACTCTTCAACTTTGAAGGCTATTCACAAATTAGGATAACGCCCATCAGAACCACATTTTGTTTAGGATGGGTGAAAATTAAAGAGCATTATGATTTAAAAGTAATTGATAGTCGAGTTCAGAGAGTTAATGAAATATTCGGAATATTTACATGAAATTATATCATGCTTGTCTTAGAATTATATTTAAGGTAGCACAATACAAAAGCAACTAAATTTTATCAAAATTTAATTTTCATCTGTTTTTGTTACTTCTTTTAACAATTAATGTTGCTGATGTTTATACTAGAATTTCTTGAGGATAATGTAATAAATATGAATTCTTATTAAAAGAATTAAATATTTCATTTTCAAACTGCAAAAATAAAAAAAAATATACTTGGAGTAAAACACCATATTGTCATTGTATACAATATATATTTCTAGAAATCCCCCATAAAGATCATCTAAACTGACCGACTGATCATTTTGTGTATACATGCATAACTTACTTTTTGTAACAAAAATGAATGCAAAAAAACAAAATATATTATTTTATGTACTAAGAGGAATAAAATCAATATTGAAAATGCAATGTGTAATTAAGCTTCTGATATTATTTATTGTAACTGTTTATCATAATAAGCGGAGTTTTGACCATATCAGTAGCAACCGTGACTTACAGCAAGGTCAGTGATGATATAACCTCTCCCGCCAGATGTATATTGATGCGTAGGTGTGTGCATTTTCTTTGTATATTTAGAATTGCTGAAATGAAATGCTTTCTTACTGGTCAAAACCTAACTGATTTATGCTGAAGTATCCAAATGGTACATGTGTGAATTATATTGAAGTAAATGGGGTACAAGTAGAAAAAATTCTTATTTATGCAATTTTGACACATTCATTTTTGACATTAAAATACTAGAAGTGTGCCCCTATATGCCTGATTTTCACACATGTTGTTCCTTGAACAGTTATCTTCAACATATAGTCTCAGATCCAAAAAGCATCAATAGAACAAATGTTTTACCCAATTAAATTTAGTGATCTCTTATAAACTGAGGTTGACATCTTCATTGAAGGTTTATGAGAGAAGGAGGGAAAATCTGAGACTTGGTTTCGGAGTTCAAACTGTGTTGTACAAGAATCTTTAAAATATTTTGGGATGGAATGAAAAACAAACAAGCTTATTTCATTCAAGTGTGGACATCACAATATAGCAACTAATTATGTAATAATTATGTCATAATGAAATTCTCATCATTTTAAATACACAGAATTTTTAAATCGGGTTTTTTGCAATCGATTCCTAAATTTATTTGAAAGAAGTAAAACCATAAAAAAATAGTTCGACATTTAGACTGATATGGCACTTTAATCTTTCTTCTTTCTTTTGGTACCCTATAAAATTTAAAGCTGGATGAAAGAGATTACATCCGTTTAAAGTTGTCTGATTAGGGATAAAATAATCTTTGTATTGTGCTACCGAGCGAAAGAATAGTGTAGACAATGATACCGAATCCCTCAACATTTCAGGCAAACAACCAAGATAAAGGTACGGGTACGAAAAACAATGCCTTTGAACGTCTTAAAGTCGCTGTGAGACCTTACAAAATTAGTGAAAATCACACCATACAGCAAGCACTAGTTATAAATTGTCTATTGTATGATGAAAAATACAAGAATGAGATATATGTACTATTCATTTAATGCTGAATTCAATCATCAGAATTTATATGTTTACATGTCTGTTTTATAGCATAGATTAGCGAAATGTGTGTTCGTTATAAGTTTTATTATAGTACGCACGTAGTCTATTCGACTACATGTATATAAGAATTTTCAAGAAACGATGAAATATTAAACTGTTCGAAGTCATGTATTAATTACTAAATATAAATAAAAGTAATTGAAACAAAAAAGAAAAACAAGTTTTATGAACACATCCACTTTGTATCCTTACAATCTAAATACAAATAATAGAAGGAACACGTAACAATTTCCGTAAAGTGACATACGTGTTTTCTTATTTCGCTAAAATGGGATGTATACTGTCCATTTTTTTCGCAAAATTAGGTTACCGATTTGCTAATATGTCCCAAAAAGTTTAGCCAGTCTTTATTTCACAGTCAATATATATACAGCCCCTGCCGGGGAGGAAGTAAATAATCAAATCTAACTCTAACATTGGTTGATATTCTAGGCACTTTTTAAATTTTTCTAAAGCCTGGATTTTTTACTCATAAGAAATCCGATGGACAAGGTATTATTTACAGTTCTCACTTAATGGGCAGACAACAAGTTTGCATAATAGTTTTGCCACTTCAATATTATGCAAATACCCAGCTAGATTGAATGTCAAATTGTATCGAAAAATATGGCATTACAAATGAACAATACGTTTTATAAAAATATATACAAATTTGGTATTTTTAATAGTATGTAACGTAAAGGAGACATATATTTTTAAAATTTGTAATTGCCAAAGAATTCGTGTTCGATATTCAAAGTTTGTATTTGTCAGCATTTTCGAAGGATTTATGGTGACCAGATTCACCTGTAAAGAATAAAATTATCTTCCGATGTTCAGACAGTTTTAAATCGATACAAATTGACCATGATAATTGGCAAACTGATTTCAACATTCCTCAGTTCTCTCTTGACTGTTGTAAAGCAGGAAAGAAATGTGAAATAGAACAACAAGATGGTAGCACAGTGGTAACATCGATTCATCAAACTGGATGTAGCTGTATATTGTCACTGCCATAGAAATGTTATGCCATAGTAAGACATGCTTACGGTGACCTATAGTTAGTTGTTAATTTCTGTGTCATTTTGGTCTCTTTTGGAGAGTTGTCTCATTGGCAATCATACCACATCTTCTTTTTTTATAATTATAATGTCAAATTGATTATCAACAGAAAATATATACATGCATCAGGGCCAAGCAGGCAGAAAAGATGCATATTACCGAAATCGGACTACTCTATTAAATGTATGTCCCTACTTTTCCGTTTGTCTATTATACCTGTTTTTCCCTTTATTTTCGTCTCATGACCCTGTAACTAAGGCAACTGGTAATCTTAAGAAGTGGTATGAGTGCCAATGAGATAACTCTCCATCCAAGTCACAATTTGTAAATTTAAACCATTATATGTCAAAGTACGGCCTTCAAAACGTAGCCTTGGCTCACACCAAACATCAAGCTATAAAGGGTCCCAATAAGGACTAGCGTAAACTCATTCAAACATGAAAACCAACGGTCTAATCCATATAAAAAAGAAACTAGAAACACTTATGAACCTCATCAACAAGCGACAACCACTGAACATTAGGTTCCTGACTGTGCCATTATTTTTGGTGTAATTCAAAGTTGGTTACAGTATTGACATCTTCAAAAAACTTTGAATAAAAAATCAGACAATGAAAGAAAGTTGGAAGTTGTAAGCATTTTGAAACTTAAGGCGATTATGACCATTTTGATTCATGATGAAATTGTGTACACTATTCTCAACGATATTCCTAAACACTTAGAAGTAACTCTTTCTTCTGATGCAAAAAGGAACGAACATGTTGAAAATATATACAAATATATATCGAAACACTTGGTCAGATTTATTGTGAAAGTTAAAGTTTAAAATGAATATACAAAATTTTGAAATAGTAACTGATAATCTTGCTTAGGTGACTCAAGGAAGTACCGCCGGACCTTAGTTATGAAGAACACTGCAAAAATGTCTATAATTATATTTATCAGAGGGTCTAAAAGATACCTTATTGTCTAACTTTGAACATTACTATACTATGCTGTATACATCATCATACTCCGAGACGGTATCCATATACTTCACTCACGTTTTTTCGTCTATTTTTGTAGCTTTTTCTTCATCCTGTGTGCTTCTTTTTCTAGTTATGCTTTAAATCTATCTCCTCGAAATTATCTTTTGTACAACATTAGTGCATATATATTTTATATGTAAACTAAATTGTAGTATTGTTTCTAGGAGAAGACTTCCTAAGTTCGAAAAACGTGCGTCTTAACCGTTTTGACTCTTTGAGCAAACAAAATAATTATAAACTATAAATTCCAACAAAATGTACATGGAAGATACTTGATTTCATAATTGACAGCATATTGTTGGTTTTTGGGTCTGTGTTTGAACAAACATTGGTACAATTTGTACACCGCTTTCAGTCGATTTGTTCTTGTATTCGTGTGAAGCACACTTCAGCCAAGCCCGGAAGGGTTTGGTTATTCCAATAGTGAAAAAATTCGGGGACTATTACAGAAAATGATAAGAAAATTTTATAGTTTCAGCTTTCGTTACATAGATATTGTATTGTACATGTGAACTTTCAACATACCAAAGATGTCAATTTACAAAAAAATATACTGACATTTCTACAAATATAGTACAGAGCCATATTTTGACACTTCCTGTGCTTGCATCATCAACCGGGGAACACACGTCACCGTTTTTTTCACATAAAAAGTTTGAAGTTCATGCATTTTAATTTGGTTCTGTCCGTCCTTTTATACCGTCTAATCGCTATACTGACGTCATCAATTTTGTCAGCTATGAGGTTTCAAATCTGAATGTCTCATATTATACTAGTATTTCATAATACTGAAGGAATCTTACAACTTTTTTGTTTTTTTTGTGAAAATACATAAAGACCATTTTCCCTGGTATTCAGAATATAAATTAATTTAAATGACAATTTCAAAAGTCGCTTAAATGACAGATTCCTCAACATGAAGAATTTTTACAACCATGAAGAAGTATTATTGTTTAAATCTTAAAGTTCCTGAAAAAAGTATGTGATTTATGATTAATCCAAGTATCAGCATTTTGGTTTTATCTTTTATTTAAAAAGCACTGTTTGATAATTAAAAAAAAAAGAAAAAAAACCTCATTACATGTTTGATTGATTTGAGATTGTCTATCTCAATTATCGAACTACACCAGTACGTATATGAACAAATAGCGGGAAAATTGGCTTTTTTTATTAGTTTAGCGGTACCGAACCTTTGGCGTATTAATATACATTTGATATCAGAATACTTTTATATCTTTTCTTTGAAGGTTCAAACAGTTTTAAACATTTAATGGCAGAAGTTCAAAAAAAAAATGTACACTTTATGTTTGGTTTTGCACATTGACACGTGCGTATTGTTACAATATGTTACGTTAAATCATACTCGGGGTAAACTGAGAAGAGAAATTGCTTAGACAAGTTAAGAAGGGTTGAAAGGCCTGACTAAACACTCTAAGTGTGATAGCGGGACAAAAATAAGAATATTTAAGCCCTTGACTTGTATAATTATGTGTCACCCTGTCGGATTATCGACCTGTCGGACTATCGAACTGTCGGAATATTTAACTGTCAGAATATTTAACTGTCGGACTATCGGACCGTCGGACTATTGAACAGTCGGACTAAAGGGGCGTCGGACTGTCGGGCGCACCCCCTCACACACATGTTGAATTTCGCCAAATTCTTTATGTGCCGGTGTCCTATTGCTATTCTTCCCCCATACTTTTTTCCGGGCGGTAGAACTGGATCGATCTAGTTCCCCCCGGAAAAATTGGCATGATCCTACTTTTCCCCCTCAGCGTGATGGGAAAGAGGGGACAAACCAGGAGCAGGCCAAACTTCCCCCCTAATAGCACGAGAAGCTAATTTCCCCCCCCTTGTAAATTATTAACATCGGCGATGTCAGTTAGAAATCCAAAAAAATAATAGTAACTTCTTTTGATTAGCGGTACCGAACCTTTGGCGTATTAATATACATTTGATATCAGAATACTTATATATATATATATATATATACATGAAGCACATTCTTATGTGGTGATCACTTCCATTTTCATTCGTGAATCCTTAGTATCATATGACTAGACGAATACAATTAGTTAAACCACTTCAGGTCAGTAAGAAGACATTCCCCTGGACAGACATCTTTATGATGTCTCGTAATACTAGTATGGTAAAATGACTTCATATGAATCATGCAAAGAACCTACTCTATCTCTACCCAATTATGTCACATCGGTATATGTACTAGCTGTACAAGGAAGTACAACTGCCGACTGGTCTTTAACCAGGAGGAATGGACAGTACACTCTACCAGTTAGATGGCCGCCATTAGGAAAGATAACAACTAAAAGAGAGATGACAAAGAAAAAGAACACATCGAAAGCTGGATAGAAAAAAAATACTCGCCGCCTGAAAGTTTTATTTCTGAAGAAGTCCGATACGGATGAAACATCATCAAACTCAGTGGTTATCGGTATACCCGCTCCAACCAGCATGGGAGACGTGGAGGTACAGGAATTACCACAAACTACATCAATCGAATGCAGATATCTACCCCCATCAGTTGTAGCTGTACAAGATCTACAAAAAGATCCCGCATGCCCTAAACGTGCACAGGGTCGACTCTATCCAGCATAAATGAGACAAATATCCAACGTATTAAACTGACGTGGCAATAAGTAACTAGAGGCCACCGTACGGCTTTCAACAATGAGAAAAGCCCATACCATATAGTCGGCTATAAAATGCCCCGGCAATAAAAATGTGAAACAATTCAAACGAGAAAACTAATGGCCTAATTATTAAAACAAAATAGTTTACGAAAACAAAACGAACCAACAACAACCACTGTACTACAAGCACCTAACATGGGAATGGCGAATACAGAATGTGGCGGGATTAAACATATTCGTGGGCGCTCGACACCCCATCCCCCCAAAAAAAATCACAAAAAAGCTCCAACCTAGGACAGCACACAATAGGAAAAAACTGTAAAATATCAATTACAATTTGCTTCACTAAAACTGTAGAGGTACGGGTTACAATATTGTTCATTTTCATTGCGTTACTGTATTATATGTATATCATGTGTAATGTTTGTAAGCTATATGTCTATATTATGGGAGTATAAGTGCTTTTTTAATAAACAATTAACTTACAAAAAAGCACCGAAATAGGAGCACACTCATTTACCGAAAGCTATGTCAAAGCCAATTTCAACTAATATGACTATATTCTTCCAGACGGGTTGTTCTTTAATAACGAAATAACTATACTAACGAGATATATATCTATGAAACAATGCTACATTTCATATAAAAAAGGACACCAATCATGCAGAGACAGACATTTACTGCGAAAACATGTATAATTATTATGGTTGTGAAACGACAGTTTGTCAACCGGATATAAGTAGGCTTTTTAATTTTGATGCTTTAATTGCATCATTGAAATACAGGTTTACTAGTTATACTAGCCTGTTGTCAGAAAAAACCTAAAATTGCAACGTGAATTGTTTTGGCGATACATATTAAAATTTTCCTTGGCTTATAATGAACCCTAACGAAAACTGTTTGGCATTTGAACGCAAACAAGAATTGCCAGTAAGGAATAGTTAAAAAAAAAAAAAAAAAAAAACAACGATGAGAAACCCGTGCAGAGACAGAAAACCTACGTAATTAGAAGTTGGGATATTGTTTTTTGTTTGTATTTATATAAAGTTATGCCTTTTTCCATCTTGAAAACAACAAAATTGAGAACAGAAATGGGGAATGTGTCAAAGAGACAACCATCCAACAAAGAGCAGAAAACAGCACAAGGTTACCAATGAGTCTTCAACACAAGGAGAAAATCCCGCACCCGGAGGCGGGCTGTAGCTGGCCCCTAAAAAAATGTTTGCAATTTTCAGACCTGTGTTGCACAATACAAATTTAAAGATCGGATGCACAAACATAAATGAGCACGAAGATTGACTTTTTTATTTACGGACACCTACGATGTGAACAAATTATATCAAGACGATAAAAAAAATTGAGACCAAATAAGTTGTGCATCTTGCATTACCTGAAAAAAATACTCACCAAGAAAAGCTTTGCATACATTTCAATGTGAAAAATCATGTTAATTAAATGAAAGTAAAAGACGCCTTTTCCCTGGGGTTTGGAGTTCGGTGTAAACAAAGGGTGGTGTGGTGAAGGTATTGGTATGGAGAATACACCCAGTGAATTTTCAGGTCAAAAGAATGCATGTAGCTGTTAGCAAATTGATGATTTGGACGATCAGACGAAACAACACAACAAAATGCAATTACAAACGGTTAAACATGTAGACAGACTTGTGAACATGTTACAGACTGATGGACATGTAGACACAGCTTGGTAGACATAATGACCGACTGGTAGACATGTTGACAGACTGCTGTGTTACATATTTGTTTTTCGATCGTTTTTGTACATTAATTAGGCCGTTAGTTTTCTCCTTTTGAATTGTTTTACATTTGTGACTTTGGAACCTTTTATAGCTGATTATGCGGTATGGGATTTGTTCATTGTTGAAGGACGTACGGTGACCTATGGCTATTAATTTCTGTGTCGATCATTTGATCTCTTCTGGAGAGTTTTTATTAGCAGTCATACCAAATCTTCTTTTCTATACATACACAGACTGGTGGACATGTAGCAGACTGATGCACATGTAGACACAGCTTGGTAGACATATAGACCGACTGATAGCCATGTCGACAGACTGTTGGACATGTGGACACAGCTTGGTAGACATATAGACCGACTGATAGTCATGTCGACAGACTGTTGGACATGTAGACACAGCTTGGTAGACATATAGACCGACTGATAGTCATGTCGACAGACTGTTGGACATGTAGACATAGCTTGGTAGACATATAGACCGATTGATGGCCATGTTGACAGACTGTAGGACATGTAGACACAGCTTGGTAGACATATAGACCGACTGATAGCCATGTCGACAGACTGTTGGACATGTAGACACAGCTTGGTAGACATATAGACCGACTGATAGCCGTGTCGACAGACTGTTGGACATGTAGACACAGATTGTTAGACATATAGACCGACTGATAGCCATGTCGACAGACTGTTGGACATGTAGACACAGCTTGGTAGACATATAGACCGGTTGATAGCCTTGTCGATAGACTGTTGGACATGAAGGCAGACTGGTGGACACATACACAGAATGGTAAACATGTTAATAAACTATAGTGAACACAGAGACAGACTGTTGGACATGTAGACAGAATAGAAGACACAAAGAAGGATTGGTTAATATGTAGTCACACTTTTGAACATGTAGACACAGACTAGTCGAGTGGACACATAGACAGAATGGTGAAAATGTAGACGGACTAGTGGACATAGTCAGACTTGTAAACATGTAGATAGACAGGTGAACATGAAGACAGACTTGTTGACACATAGACGGACCGATGAGAATGTAGACAGACTTGTGTAAATGTAAATGGGCAAAAAATTTGTCAACATAAAAATCGATGTCTAACACTGATTTTAATTTTTAGACATACAGTCAAACCTGCTTAAGAGACCACCTGTATTAAGCAAAAAACTGTGTTAAAAGACCACCGATTTTAGATCCCTCTGTATAGTACATTTCATAAATATCGAATCTTTATTAAAAGACCACCTGTCTTAAGAGACCACTTTTTTGCTATCCCATAAGTGGTCTCTTAAAACAGGTTTGACTGTATATAGTAAAATCTATACTGTGGGGGAAAGATTTGCATGGGGGAAAAGTGACTATATGTATACGTATTGCCAATTTTTCGCTGGGGGAAGAATGGCAATGATACAACATTTCCCCGGGGGTAAAATTGGATCATGATAGTTTTCCCCCGGGGGAAGGGGGGGGGGCTGGCATGGGGGAAGAATGTCTATATAACACCGGTAGTTCAGTGGTTGTCGTTGGTTTATGCCTGTCATATTTGTTTTTCTGAATTGTTTTGTTATACATATGACCGTTTGTTTGCTAGTTTGAATTGTTTACATTTTACATGTCGTTGCCTTTCATAGCCGACTTTACGGAATGGGTTTTTCTTATTGTTGAAGGCCGTACGTGTGTCTATAATTGCTTACATCCACTTCATTTGTACTCTATTGAATAATTGTCCCATTGGCAATCATACCAAATCTCCTTAGTTTTATATAATCTGTTAAATTTAAAATTGATATCACAACCAGTATAAACATCGGTCATTTGATAAAGTTATGACGTCATTGCAGCAAATCAATAAAGCGTACGTCGATTGGAGAAGCTAAAAAGTGGACGTCGATTTGAGAACAACAAAAAAGACGTCGATTAGTAGGGTATAAAATTGGCCGTCGATTTGGCATGTTATTTTAATGTCGTCGGATTTGGACGTCGATTTGAGGAACGGTCGTCGATTAGAGACCGATGAGTCTTACATATATATACAAATAGTTTATATGACAGTACCATTTGGGTTTTTTTAAGGTTTTTTTTTTGCTATTATCAAAAGAGTTATTTTGTGTGATGCTACGTTTTAATATTTGGTGTCATGATATATAGCTCGACTGCAGTTTTTCTTATATTTGTTAAGCATCTTACGCCGAATACATTGTAACGTACATAAACATATAATCCCGTTGGTACTTTATATGTATAAAATAACTTGTTTTGGGATTTTGATTGCGCGATCGTAAACGTATTATACGAGCGAACTACATTTGCGAGAAATTCAAAATGACAAGCATCTCGTTTGCGCGAAGAAATTGTATTAATACGCTTGCGCGAATCTACCTGTAATTCACCTGAGTTTTCACCTGATTTGTTTTGTGAGAATAACCTGAATTTTATGGATTTTTATGATTTATTTTTTTTTAGGAAAATGAGATAACATGTTGGTGGTTGTCTATCATATTTGTTAAGAACATAGTTTGCATACCACATTTTCAATTCTTATATTTAAGAAATAATTTGTGGCTGCCGTATAGATTTGTTTTCATTTTACAATGGGTTGGGCATTTATATTGGATTATTTCCGAGCGATAGCGATGGGTATAATACATGTGGTAATAGCTGTAAAAAGACTGGACCATTGTTGGTACGATTTGTTACTTCATTAGACACAGTCGTCCACACTGTAATTTCAGCTCACTAGTTACGTCAATTTCTTTTATGTAGTCGGCAAATTTATTTCATTTTTTATTATCAGGAACATCTGACATTATATCGTCAGCAAAACCGTCCTCAACTTCCTCCGCTGGAAGAAATGGCAATCAGAAAATCTGCGTTAACCATTTTTCTTTTTCATTTGACCTATCTTTGTCCTCATTTGCTAAACCTAAATTTTGTATTTTGTCCAAGATGAAAACGACAACCTTTGACTGTAGTATTTGGATGAATTTTAACAAAAAGTTCAAATCAATTCTTTTTTTGTGAACTATAAGTAAACTTTGTTAACTTCAGAATTTCTTTAACTCGACCATTCACGACTCATCAAGACTCCCACCGACCACTAATTGAAAACATATTCGAATTCCGACCAATTCACAATCTCTAGACGTTCTTTACTCAACTAGCTAGACCAAATCAACTATACTCGATCTCAGCCCGATCTTGACCAGACCAGGTCGACCTGGTCGTATAGGGGTCGTAGGGATAGTCGGGAATTTGTCGGGTAAGTACAATTTCAGTATAAAAAATGTCTGAATTTGTTAAGCCCCGCCGCAGAGTAGGGGGCATTAAGTGTTAACCTTGTCCGTCCGTACACGTGTACGTCCAATCAGTTAGTTTCCCTTCTCTTCAAATTTTTGCCCCAACAAAATGTTATGACACGTATACACAATGCTTATTACCATAATACACAGATCATGTGCTAATTTGGATGGGTCACTTTTATCGATTTTGAGTAATGACCCTTTATAATGCTATATATATGCAAGCGGGCCATTATTTGTGTCCCATGGACACATTCTCTATTTTATTCATTTGGTTAGATTCAGTAGTTTACAGAAGCTCTGAGTAAAATCAGACATTTAAGATATCTACGTCGAAATAAAACAGTTGGATTTGTAGGCAATGTGGTTAGTCCTCCAGAATGTCAGGTTAATAGCTGTGAAGTACCTTGAAAAGGGCGTAGAAGACGAACAAAAAGTCGTAGACAGCAACGTGCGCCAAAGAATCTAGGTGAGACAGAGGTTGACATGACGACAGCTGTATGGGCAAAATGAAAGACTTGCAGGAGTTCAACAAAGAAGACCCCAAATGTTTATAAAATAGTCCTCAAAGTAGAGTAGGAAGCTGATATGTTATGGTAGCTTTCGTTGCTCTTTTCTTGAAAATGACATCATGAAATGAGATTTGTCCTCATATTGGTACTTATGTTAGATAACAATATACATAAATTTTACCAGCCCTTTTTCTTTCCTTTCTTACAAATTAAGCCTACTGTTTGTGTCATATTTGTGTATATGTATGTAATCAGTATTTTGTATAGATTTGATATCCAGAAGTTGAAAGGTTAAAGCTAGAATGTATTTTTGACGTATCCATGACACAAACCTACATGTTTTTGCTAAAAGTGGTGTAAAGGTGTCACACATTTCCTCAAAATTTGGTCAAAAGTTGAAATTTCAATCCCTTGGAGTGATACCTTTTCTCAAACTGTTGACATATATCTATCAAGAGATCAAATAAAAATCACTTGACTTTCGTCTCATTTTTTTGTAAAGTTGCGTCAAAAAGATCGTGTGAAAAATAAATTTTGTAAACATTTGGCCCCGCTGTATGTTTGTGCCTCTCCCAAGTCAGGGGCCTCTTCAATGAATTAGTACACATTTTCTTTTAGGGGCCAGATGTAGCCCGCCACCGGGTGCGAAATTTTCTCCCAGTGTTGAAACATATACATTTTGTACTACAAAAATTTCTGGATCTAAGGAAAATACGGACTGTCAAAAAGAAAATAACCCATAAAACGAGTGAAAAATAATCTTGATGTTCATATAAACAAACTTTGAAGGCTTTCTAAAAAAGATTGTTTTTGCACAATTACTTTCATATTTGAAAAAAAATCCTCCGTGGCCAAAATGCAGGATCTAATTTCCTTCCGGTGCATCTGAGATCATCCCAGTTTTTAAATGGGTTTCGTGTTGATAGTTTTTTTGTTTTCCATGCTGTGATATGTTGGCTGCTGTTTGTCTTCTCGTCGGTTTTCGTTTTTCGCCATGGCTGTGTCGGTTTGTTTTCGACCTTTGAATTTGATTGTTCCTTTGGTATCGTTTGCCTCTCTTTTTAAATATTAACCCTCCTTGTAGAAGTACAGACAAGTACTGTACTTGGAGTAATGTTTGCGTAGTTAATCATTTGTTTAGTTAAAATTAATGAACAATGACAAAATATTTTTGCAGTAGCAAAGTTATGAAAGTTAATCAGATCTGCATATCTAGATTAAATTATAGATTCGTTTCGTCTAGCAAATAATTATAACTCCTTATTAAAGTTCACATATGAAATCTCAAACGATAAAATGTCGTTGTTAGATGTTGATGTAATCAAAGGTCAAAGATTTACAACACATGGCATGCTTGACCTTGACTACATTTTAAAGAAACCAATTCTTATTGCGTAAACCCCTGAGGGTTTACGCAGTATATATTGGACGATGTCCGTAGTCTTTCGGAACACCGGATGTTATTCGGAATACATCTGTTTCTTTCGATGGCCACCTTTCATATACATGCGCAATAGCTTATTATTTGACCTGTTGAATCATTAGCATCTTAAAGTTGCTAAAGAGATATGTTTCATATGATGCGAAATTTATTATGACGCAAGCTACTTTAATAAGCATTTGAATACTTCCTTGCACGCAATTACAAGCTGCTAATATTTACCTTACATATACGCGTAGTAATTCTAATTAGAGTCAAACGTTGAAACCAGCTGTGTTTAGATATGAGATAAGATTTCACGTAAACAATGCGATTTATATTCGAAACGAGATTTGTTAAAACTAAAATCTATAAAAGAAGTATTACTAGCATTTCACTTAAGATTCCGAGTCGGGAAAATGTACATAATGTACGAAGCAGGCTATTTCATAATGTTCATACCTCAACGTCCTTGTGGGACTAACTAAAGGACAATACTGAAATTAAAATGAAGTCTTCATGCACTTTATTGAAATTTTACGTCTAGGATAGACCAAGGACGTATATAATCTAAATTGATATACGTCCTTGAATAGTTTTTATTTTCTTTAAAATTGCAATTTTCTTTGTTTAAATATTGCAACGTTATTTCCTTATCAAATGTCTATTAATTAATAGACACCGAGTGATGACAGATGCAGGCAGAGATAAGACAAATTAATTTCTATTTATAGTTATCTTGGTCAGGGAACAGATTATCTAACTATATGTTCGGCCTGTAGTAATTAATGCTCTTCAAAATGTTCGTCAAGATAAAAATAAATAATTATTATTTCATAAAGACGATCAGATGATGAATTATCGGTTTTAATATATTAAGTACGAAAATGTAAAATAGTGTAAGAAGATTTTGAGCCATCTCATGACTGATCAGTAGGCCACACAGTGCCCCCAAATGACCAGTATAAAACTATCCAGCAAAAGAGAAAAAGGATAGCCGGGTCAATGTAAGAAACCTACTAGGCAACTTCAGTTCAATTTCAATATCTCGATTATTCTAATGGATTTGTCAAATGTCAGGGAATATCTTTTTAAATGTGGTAGGAAGACAACTCTCCATCAATTGAAAACACAGTGTAGTCAAAATTCGCAATTATAGGTTATAATTCAGCCTTCAACACAAAAGCTTGGCTCACATTGGACAGCATCCTACCGAGGGCCCCAAAACACTGTTATAAAACAATTTAAACAGGAAAAAACAAACAGATCTAATTTAACTTCAAACCAGAAACAAAAAGCAAATATGAACTGCACCAAAAAAAGACAACCACTAAACAACATGCTTCGGACTTGGGACATGTGCTTATGAATACACCTGGTTTAAAAGAATTTACATACATACCATAAGACAGTAGTGTAATTTCACCATGTAAAAGACACCCTTTAATATTTAATGAAAAAATCGTGTTTAGATAAAAAAAATCGTAAGGGTTCCGCGGAACCCAGTGTCTCGCCTACTTTTGCTGCAAATCGCAGACTCAACAAAAATGAGGAAAAACATCAATAAAAATATTCCTCTCAATACTATTTTTTTTTATTTTAAGAAGCTTCTGTCCAAGTTTGGTAAAAATCCAGGATAGTTTATAAATCTAAAAAATTTAACTTCAGACTGTATTTAATGTTAACTGGAAGAAAAACTAAGTCCATTTATAAGTAAAATACAGATAAACAGGTACAAAATTTTAACAAAAAATTTCCTTCTAAATACTAGCTTTTAATCATAAACAAGCTTCGGGTTATGTTCTTCTCATATATGTTATGATGGTATGATACTAAACCCCTAACGGGAAGGATTGTGCCTGATATTCATATGATGAAGACATAATCTTTCAATCAGTTTAATTGAAGTCTGGAGCTGGCATGTCAGTTAACTGCTAGTAGTATGTTGTTATTTATGTATTATTGTCATTTTGTTTATTTTCTTTGGTTACATCTTCTGACATCAGACTCGGACTTCTCTTGAACTGAATTTTAATGTGCGTATTGTTATGCGTTTACTTTTCTACATTGGCTAGAGGTATAGGGGTAGGGTTGAGATCTCATAAACATGTTTAACCCGGCCGCATTTTTGCGCCTGTCCCAAGTCAGGAGCCTCTAGCCTTTGTTAGTCTTGTATTATATTTAATTTTAGTTTCTTGTGTACAATTTGGAGTTTAGTATGGCGTTCATTATCACTGAACTAGTATATATATTTGTTTAGGGGCCAGCTGAAGGACGCCTCCGGGTGCGGGAATTTCTCGCTGCATTGAAGACCTGTTGGTGACCTTCTGCTGTTGTCTGTTCTATGGTCGGGTTGTTGTCTCTTTGACACATTCCCCATTTCCAATCTCAATTTTATTCTGTCCAAGTTTGGTACAAATCCAGGATAGTATAAAAAAAGTTATTAAAATTTAAAAAAAAATTTAACCTCGGAGTGAATGTATTGTATCCCAGCAGAAAACTAAGTCTATTTATAAGTAAAATACGGAAAAAAATGGAATTTCATATTTACAAAATTTACTTCTGGATACTATCTTATGATCATAAACAAGCTTCTGTCCAAGTTTGGTACAAATCCGGGATAGTTTAAGAAAGTTATTAGAATTTTAAAAACTTTAACCACAGAGTGAATGTATTGTTCCCAGCAGAAAAACTAAGTCCATTTATAAGTAAAATACGGAAAAATGGAATTTTATTCTTACAAAATTTACTTCTAGATACTATCTTATGATCATAAAGAAGCTTCTGTCCAAGTTTGGTACAAATCCAGAATAGTTTAAGAAAATTATTAAAATTTCAAAAACTTTAACCACAGAGTGAATATTTGTGGACGCCACCGCCGACGACACCGACGGAATGTAGAATCGCTTTGTCTCGCTTTTTCGACTAAAGTCGAAGGCTCGACAAAAAGGAACACCTTACAACAGTTCATAAATGTGACCTTTAAACAAACTCATATTTAGGTGATGGGTATACTGATCAGTGGTAATTTCAGGTTTGACCATGTTAGTTTTTTTGTTGTTTTCAATTTTGTTTGTTTGTTTATAAGTACAAGGTGTATGCTGTTTTGTCTAGGCTATAAATATCTTTTTTAATGAATTGGTTTCGGTCATCAAGGTGAAGAGGATACAGTGCGATTCAAATTGTATATATTTACAATTAAACTTGCAGGCCTTTTTTCATGACCCACAATTTAAAATATAAGAAAACATCAAAATAAAAAGGGACATCCGGAAAATATCTTCAAAGCGAGTTAAAGGTTTTAAAAGTGTTTGTTTTTAACAAAAGAGGTTTGTCATCTAAAACTTTTAAGAGCATACACAAAGCACAGAACTTAAAATTGCCAATGCTTGCTACCCTAAGCATAAAAAAACCTTGCAGAGCAGGTGTAAGGATCTTAATAATGATCAATATCAAGCCATTGTTCAAATAACCATGAACATATCTCAAATTCCAATAAAAACGGCTATTTTACAGGTTCAAGTATCGCATTTCTTAAACACATATATCATTAATTGATTAAATTTCTTCACATTTGCATTTGAACTTTAGCCTAAAAACTAACTCTAATTTAAAAACAAAAACCAGCATCTTAGAATTGAACATCAAGTGGGTGACTTAACATGATGTCTTTCGGGAGATAAGATAAGATATAAGATAATTTTATTGGTTCAAAATCCAAAACTATAGGATTGTTACCAAGACAATACAAAAACATACAAACAAAATCTGACCACATTTATAAACATTATATATATATAACTGTATATCCCCTCCATTATAAAAAGAAAATATTGTTACAATAATAAATGAATGTATATAATCTCTGCTGAGGAGGTGGTACCACAAAGTTATTAAGAACTTTCGGGAGAGAGGAGAGAAAAAAATATTCCTTTAACAAGAATATTTCACCCCACATTGAACAGTATTGTAAACAGTCACTGTCAGTTTCTAATTCTTATATAACAAAAATGATATAAAACAATAAATCTTTTTTTTTAAACAATTATCTTATATCTAATGCCAAACAAGCATTTGGGTTTACGATTGCATTTCTTTTTTTAAAGAAAGCAACTTGTCATTCTGTTTCTGCACAGATATAGCTGTCACTCACAGCATGTATTCGGAGGATTTATTAAAGGTGAAGCAATACGGCAAATTAGAAACACAAGTGACCATAACAAATTAATAAACAATCTAACTAATTTCAAAGTGAAATTATTAGATAGGGGTTATGATAACGTGGAAATAGATGATAGTATTACTGATGCTTTATCAATTAACAGTACTGAATTACTACAACAAAACAAATCAAAAGAAAAACAAAATATTCCATTAGTTTTAATAACTAAATATAATCCATATATACGTAAAATAAAGAAACGTATTATGAAACACGGGCATTTATTACAGTTAGACGAAGATTGTGTACAAATATTCAATACAGCACCAATTGTTGCGTAGTAGATCAAAGTTAAAGACTTTAACATAAAATTGACAGTTGGACCCCTGATGATGGCAGATCTGTCATAATAACTAGATCTATTGAAGAAGAATTGAAATATAAATATATCAATATATACATGAATAACTTTCATATTTGATTATATTCAAATATAGCATCTTAAAATGACCATCCCAAGCTTAACTGCCGAAACACTAAATAAAAGTAGTGTCGGGTCCTATCATGCAATATGGGATGCGTGGTTGCATGGGTGTTTTATTATAACAAAACATACACGAACTTTTTCACTTATGAGATATATTAATTTTTCCCCTTGTTTCTGGATTCTGTCCGGCTAAAAACTTCAAAATTGTGTAATATAGAATTATGACCTCTTGCTCTCGCTCTAAAGCTGAAATTCTGTTTTATTGCTTGTGCTGATTTTCAAGGAAATAGTTAATTCATTCTGTTCTGGTTTTTTTTTGTGTTCTTTATTTGTCTATGGATGTTACAGAGAGCTCTGAATATTTCCAAAAACTATAGAATTATGTATGATAAAACGTAGATTTTGGTATCATTTCAAAAAAGAAAGTAAGTTTCCTGGATGCAATTTTTCTAGAACTAATTTAAGGAATAGCCCGTTAAGACTCTTTTCTATACTTCTTGTTCAAATTTAGAACTTGGCGTCGGCAGCTGAAGAGTAGTCCCCAAAATGTTCCTGTAAATGTCTTATTAAGAGCAGTACTATAGCCAGTGAATATTTTTAAAAACTTTAAAAAAATGTTTTATGAAATTATGAACTTAGTCCCACTTTAAAGCTGAAATCAAATTCTCCTGCTGCATGTACGTACTTTTTTGTCACTGGCATATCTGTTCGTGTTTCGGCCTTAGCCAAAAGTTCAAGGATTATTTGGACAATGCCTTCAACAGTCTTGATAATTTTATTATCAGGTTTTGAAAATTTTATTTAAGAATTGAATGCTTCTTTGTGTAAATTCAAAGGGTTGACCGAATAACATTTTGTATGAAGCGCGATCAACGCTAATACATGTACAACCCTATGAAATTACTTAAAGAAGCATTCATTACTATACTTAGACCTATTGATCTGAACATTTACTAAATGATACTGCAGGTACTTAAGGGCATACGTTACAGTTACAGGGAAGGTAATGACGTTGCTAACGTAAAATGTTATTTTCGCGACGTCAAACTGTGACATATCGGGAAAAGATGCATTTTTCGACTGATTTTTATCATTCAAACTGATTTCACTTTTAAACGAGTTCATGGACCCCTCTTTTTTAAAATGACATTCGGTCTGATTACGTATTAAGATTATTTGTACCAAATTTCATGAAAAAGTCAATGATGCAATTTTTTTAAATTTGATAAATATACAGCAAAAAATAATGTTTTTTTCTTTATTCATGAACCTTTGGTATATATGTACAAAATGGTCCGTTTTTGTTATTCATTATTTTTGTTGTTTTAATACTATTGCAGTTTGAAAATTTCGTAATTCACATGGCTTCAGAAGGGGTCATAAACCTTAATAAGTCCACTGTTTAAATACATATAGATAAAAAAAAAAAATTCCAATTTTTTCCAAGTTTGAAATATTAAATACTTATAATCACATTTGTCTATTGTAGTTAATTTGAGAATATTAAATTTCATCTTTTGAAACAACATGCACATTTAGGTGCACATTTTCGCTGGGTTAGTCATTTTCTCACCCAGCGCTAAACTCGTGAGACAAACGTCGCCTCGGTTGTCTTGTGGAGGCGTCTTCACCTCGAGTGTCAGATATCGTGGGTTCTGACCCCGGCCGGGTCAAACCAAAGACTTTAAAATTGGTATTTGCTGATTTTCCGTATCACGTTACATTAAGGGGCAAGATCAAAGACTATTTGGATCGGAGTCTGAATATATAGTGTCCAGTTAGGGTGATATGTCAGCACATTAAAAATAGTGACACAAACAACCCATGCATTAACACGATGTCCAGTAGTCAGCACTTCTGTGTAAACATGAATTATCATTGATATGGTCAAATTAATAAATAAACTGTTGAGTAAAACTTTGAATTGTTAGACAAACTACGAATTTTATATTCAGGAATAGATAACCTGATCTGTATTTGGCAAAACGTTCCGGAATCTTGGGCCTTTTATGATCTAATGAATTTTTTAATCGACCTTTTGTACACGAAACACACATACAAAATTACAAGCATGATATCTTTGACTATGATGCATTTTTTTCCTTTGATATTCAATATTCGTTTTTTTTCTTTTCTTTGACGTATGAATATCTGATTAAAAAAATAACCATTTTTATTTATTTAAGTTTGTTTAAAGTCATTATAGTACTGAAAATTAAGAGGAGATATGATTGATTGAATGTTGTTTTCTGACCGTCCAGTGACAAATACTTCATGAATGTTTATGACGGAAAGTAATGTAGAGAACAATTTTCAGACAAGAAATACGAAGTTGCACGCGTTGTCGTTGAAAAAGAGCAGCGGGAAGGCGGGGGACAATTACAAATCATAAGTACAATAAATACAAACAAATCCACTCTGTGTTTTTGTTAGATGTATTTCTATTTGTATCCATCTGATGAGTTAAGCCTTTTTAAACTGATTTTTATAGTTCGTTCTTATGTTGTACTGTTACGTACACCACTGTCCCAGGTTAGGAGGAGTGTTGGGATCCCGCTCACATGTTCAACTTGACACCGCCACATTCTGTATGTATGTGCCTGTCCCAAGTCAGGAGCCTGTTATTCAGTGGTTGTCGTTTGTTACTGTGTTACATATTTGTTGTTCGTTCATTTTTTGTACATCAACTATGCCGTTAGTTTTCTCGTTTGAATTGTTTTACATTTGTCATTTTGGGGACTTTTATAGCTGACTATGCGGTATGGGCTTTACTCATAGTTGAAGGCCGTACGGTGACTTATAGTTGTTAATTTATTCAGTATGTGTCATTTGGTCACTTGTCAAGAGTTGTCTCATTAGCAATCATACCACATCTTCTTTTTTATAAACATCATGGTAAAAAATTTACACAATATGAATTCGCAATAGTGTTGGATAGTTTTGTTTGATCTTTATTACTGTTACAGTTTCACAATTAAATAATTAAAATTATCACATGGTGTCGTCTTCTGTCGTATGATACAATGTATGTTATTATTTACTGTTCTGTAGTTCTGTAATTTATTTTCGCCATCCGTAATGATTGCCTAAAATGTTAACTTGGCATGCCATACATGAAAGAAATGCGGACGTGAAAGAAAGGACTTTTCACAAAAGCGTCAACGGAGATTAATAGATTCCAGGGCCACGATTTCGTCATTTATAAAACAAAATACGCGTTTCTGACGGGTAAAGTTGTTCTATCATTTAATGTTGACACCATTCATTGCCATTATCAATCTGTTGAGTATAGAATTTATAGTCAAAACTTGTTTTTGTTTAGAATACACCATTCCATGGCTAACATGTTTAACAAATCTGTGCAGTTTTGACGCTACAAAGACATATCATATGTATGCTTCGACATGCCAATCAACGTCTGTGTCACAGTGTTCCAAATATTGAAATTTAGTCAAAAAGGAACTGTTTTAGCATGAACCAGTTATTTAATAACTTTGGTTTCAGTTAGTGATTTACATTCAGGCCCAAAATTTCTCTGCAGTTTGTCACAGTTCCTTCTGATTTGTGTCAAACCCCGACAATCTGCTATAATCTCACTTTAGATTCATACAATAATAAATACAGGAATATTCTGTGTTCCTTTCTCGTAGATGTAAAATTGTCGTAAAAAACTAGCCATTTTAGCACGAAGAAAAGTCTTTTTGTCGAATCAAGCGACTACCGGAAATCATCTCCGGTCCGCAGTTCGTTTAAATATTTCGATGATTCAATGAAAACTGACGATTTTTTTCACTTTTTTAATTTTTAACTATGAGCGTACCTACGGCCCACTAAGATATTTGAACTGCATCAACATTTATATTCAAGGAATGTTAGGTTTAAATATTATCGTGGGCCGTAGGTACGCTCATAGTTTAAAATGCAGAAAAAGATTTGGAAACTGCCATTTATCTGCCATTTTCGCGAATCTTGAGGTGTTTACAGTAACAAAGCATGAATAATATCAGCTAAAGTTGACAAATTTATTGATGTTTACAAAAATATAGGTTTTAAACTTTAAAAATATAGTACTATAATTTATGGCATATCACTTTTAATTTGAATCGAAATCGGGGGCCGTTCTTTGATGCTTATCGTACCTAGCTTGTCCTTTTAGTTATTTCTAAACAAAATATTTCATAAATTTATATAAAAGAGAACTTATAAATAATTTAACAAAAAACAGCTTGTGTTTATCTTTTAAAACAAAAAAGTTATGCACATCTGTCGGGAGGAAAAATACGTCCACAAATCCGAATTTTGAGCAAATATCTGAAATTTTGACCTCATTTTACTCAAAAAGTAGCACACGATGGTATATTTTTTATTACATATTTGATTTAAGCAGGTAAAAAATAGCCTATATATCTTATTTTAAAAAGGCAAAAATTCTCACCGTCAGAAATAAACTGTTGGATATGCCCTTAATTGCCACGGCAGGGACGTACATATGTGAATATTTGTTAGCGAAAAGGCTCTGCTGGGTACATAATTAATACATCACCCGAGACAGAGATGATATAAGAAAATTATTGTTCATGTATGCCGCGTTTCCATTCCACTTGTTTTAAAATTACCCCGCGGTGCCAGTGTGATAAAATCCACTAATATACCAGGCAAAACATATGAATATATAAAATGTAATAATATTAAAAAATGATTTGTTTTTCAATAAACTCGGATCATTAAAAAAGTTTTTTTTTGTTTTCAAATTATCGCATTATACATTTCATTTCTATAAGTACTGATAAAAAAGGGCGGAGACTTTAGTGATGATAATTGACTAGATTCGTTAAACACGCCTTCCAACAGTAAGATATACAGTCTAATCAAAATAAATTATACAGCCTATGCTACTTTCGAGTTTTGACCCTTAAATGATGTGTTTGAAATAGTACAGCATATGCTACAATTTAAAAATATAGCATAGTCAATGTTTGTGATATAGCATATGCGATAAAAATGCAGCATAACCAGACAAATATATATTGACCCTTTTGGGACGTCAAATATAGCTTATGCTACAAAGCAGCATAAGCTATATTTTATAGCTTATGCACCTCTTTTTACTTTTGACCCTTTCCGTACGCCATAGTTTTGGAGTTTGCTACAGACGCAGACGACATTTTTAACTGGTACCGTTTATCGACGTTAACAAACCAGGAACCGAAACGTTCAAGTTCAAGGTCATCATTAGCTCATACCGACCGTTAATATTTGTATATTCCGAAGGCATACTGAATATTTTACGGAGGGGACCAACCTAGACTTTACGTTACCTTGAACTTGTTTACAACGTTCTTCTAAATCTGAGGTATTTCTAAACCAAACGCCGTCATTTGGCGAACTTTTGAATGATGGCGTCCCTTCACAGGATGAATTCCGATATCAATCTCTCGGAATTATAATTTAAAAGATAAACAGGAACAAATAAGAATAAAAAAATAAAAAATGTTTTAAATAAAAAACACTTGTTTGATGCCAAAACTAGGACCTGCATGAACAGAGAAATGAAAAGACACAATTTAAAGTTTTTAAAAATTACGCACTTCAAAATTATTTCCAATTATTTATGTGTTTTTGTAAATATATATATAGGTCACGCTGCGCAAAACAGTAAATAATCTTCAGATCAATGAAGGACTACTGAAAACCTAAAGAAGAAGAAGAGATTCTACGATCATACTTATTCAAACTTCAATCACTGTTTTATTTTTCAATGGATTTCCTGCAACTCTAGGTTTTGTGAAACGAAAAAATTCTATATTTAAATAAATTAATGTTCAAAACAAATTATGAAAAATATTGTTGTCAAAACTGGGACCTTAACGGGAAATTAAAATACCTGCTGAATTGACCAGATAATCTCCGATCAGATTTTTTTTTCAAGTTCTATACCCAGTGTTGTAGTTTAAAATCAATCTTCTTGAAATTTGATTTTTGTTATAGAAAAGGTATAATATTTCATTGAAATGATGAAGAATATTAAAAAAAGGTTCAACAAATGTTATTTATTATGTAAGATTGAGGTTGTAGGGTTGTGAAAAGGGGGGGGGGGGGGGGGGGTGTATTTAATAAAAAAAATTGGGGGAACTGGGGAGTTAAAGATTGGAAACTAACTTTCTAAATTTAGGTACATCTCTCCTCTGTTCATCTTTCTCTAAGCATATTATTGAGGGAAAGAAAAGCAATTAATCTATACTCAATAACCCTTTCAGTTATGATACACCTATTTGAAAGTACACCAAAACGGAACTAAAACTGTAGGAGATGTACAGAGTATGGCTATTAGCTAATACCTGGAACGTAGTACCGGGAACAAGGATATGTTGAACATAACTTGACGTTTGCGTATCCAAAACTATATTGCCTAGACTCATATCGAGTGTTTGTCTTAATGAGATGCTTTATTAAATTTAAATTCAGCCCATCATTTTTAGTTTCCTCGAAAATATTTAGATTTTTCGATCAGGAGTATTTAATAAAAAAATTGGGGGAACTGGGGAGTTAAAGATTGGAAACTAACTTTCTAAATTTAGGTACATCTCTCCTCTGTTCATCTTTCTCTAAGCATATTATTGAGGGAAAGAAAAGCAATTAATCTATACTCAATAACCCTTTCAGTTATGATACACCTATTTGAAAGTACACCAAAACGGAACTAAAACTGTAGGAGATGTACAGAGTATGGCTATTAGCTAATACCTGGAACGTAGTACCGGGAACAAGGATATGTTGAACATAACTTGACGTTTGCGTATCCAAAACTATATTGCCTAGACTCATATCGAGTGTTTGTCTTAATGAGATGCTTTATTAAATTTAAATTCAGCCCATCATTTTTAGTTTCCTCGAAAATATTTAGATTTTTCGATCAGGAGCCTTGACAATTTTCACACAAACTTCAAGTTTGAAGATAAAATAAAGAATAAAGGACTTTGAGTTGATGTGTAAGTTTTGACGAGTTAAAACTATGTATATTCAAGATTATTTTGATCAATAAGTTTTTACCATGACAGTGGTATTTTAGTGAGTAAAAGTGAGGTTTGTCTCATCCGTAGTTTTACTGAATTTTCACGGTCACATGACTCTATTGTTGCTGATAGACTTGGGGTCAAACCGTGACCTGCTTTCCAACTGAACAGGTCCTGGTTATTCTTGTTCAGTAGTCTTGCATCCCGTGACTTATTTTTCAAGCTTGTCTCTAAGCTTGGATTTTTTTCTCGAAATTCTTTAATGACCCCATATAAACAAGGAATGTCGAGACATTTTTTAACTTTATTTACTTGGAGAAAACTGCCTAAGGGGCCTGGTTGGTCGAGTAGTTGATTGAGGTATATACGATATGATAAGGTAGGTAATTTTCATAGGTGAATATCTGAGAGTCGCATCTAAGACTGTCTATAGTAAGGTAGCTAGTTTTCATAGATTACTATCTGAGAGCCGTATCTAAGACCATGGAAGTAATATTTAAATATGCTAAGACTGTCTATATAAAGGTAGCTTATTTTCATACGGATTACTATCTGGGAGCCGCATCTAAGACCGTCTATAGTAAGGTAGCTAATTTCCATAGTTAACTATCTGAGAGCCGCATGTAAGACTGTCTAATGTAAGGTAGCTAATTTTCATAGGTGAATATCTGAGAGCCGCATCTAAGACCGTCTATTGTAAGGTAGCTAATTGTCATAGATTACTATCCGAGAGCAGCAATTAAGACTGTCTACAGTAAGGTAGCTAATTTTCATAGATTACTATCTTGAGAGCCGTATCTAAGACTGTCTATATTAAGGTAGCTAATTTTCATAGATTACCATCTGAGAGCTGCATCTAAGACTGTCTATAGTAATGTAGCTAATTTTCATAGATCAATTAATTGGTGACTAGTATCTAATACTCTGTATACTGATATAGCTAATTTTCATAGGTGACTATCTGAAAGCCGTATCTAAGACTGTCTATATAAAGGTAGCTAATTTTCATAGATTACTATCTTGGAGCCGCATCTAAGACCGTCTAAAGAAAGGTAGCTAATTGGTATAGATTACTATCTAGGAGCCGCATCTAAGACCGTCTATAGTAAGGTAGCTAATTTTCATAGATTACTATCTGAGAGCCGTATCTTAGACTGTCTATAGTAAGCTAGCTAATTTTCATAGATTACGGTCTGAGAGCCGCATCTAAGACTGTCTATAGTAAGGTGGTTAATTTTCATAGTTTACTATCTGAGAGCCGCATCTAAGACTGTCTATAGTAAGGTTGATAATTTACATAGATTACTATCTGAGAGCAGCATCTAAGACGTCTATAGTAAGGTAGTTAATTTTCATAGAACAATCGGTGAGTAGTATCTATCACTGTGTTTGCTGATGTAGCTGATTTTCATAGGTGACTATCTGAGAGCCGCATCTAAGACTGTCTTTATTAAGGTGGCTAAATGTCATAGATTACTATCTGAGAGCAGCATATAAGACTGTCTACAGTAAGGTAGCTAATTTTCATAGATTACTATCTGAGGGCCGCAATTAAGACTGTCTACAGTAAGGTAGCTAATTTTGATAGATAACTATCTGACATTAGTCCATGCTTATTATTCATCTTTTTTAAGAAATAGATGCTCTTAAGGGAGCAACCATTTAACTTCAAAGGGGGATTATGGTTTTGTGTCTGAGTCAGAAATTTTTTTTTGCGCAAAGCACGAACATTTTTTTTTTCGACGCTATTAATCAAGTTATCATTTTCAAAATTGAACACTATAAGGTATGAGGGAAATCTGGATTCAGAATATTTTTTTTGTCATCTGCTTGACCACAATATTTTTTTTCATCAAATTGGGGATCAGAATATTATTTTATGAAAAAAAAAACATATATAACACCCCCCTCCTTTTATGGAGTTAAATGGTAGATCCCTAACATATTTTATTTGCTCATTTTTAAAAAGATGACCTCTAAGTGGACATTTCAGTAGATTTTACTTTTTCCATTGATTACTTCATCTGTTGATATTGTAGTGACAATAATTAGTATAAACAAATACATCCGCTATTAATTCTAAACTGTTATACTGATAATTGACACTGTGACAACTTTCTATGTATCTATCATTTCGACCACACAGCAGTTAATTATCTGCATATGATTTAATAAGGTTTAGAGAATTTTTTACAGATCTTGCATAAAAAAAATAAACCTTTTAGGTAGCACGGTAGTATTTGCATTCCAGAATTTAGGTTGCTCTTTTGTGTACCCTACTTAAGTCAATGTATCTGAACATTATGATTGGACAAAAAATACAGTATCAACTGAACATACTTTCCCAAACTGAGGGATGAATCAGGTGTAGAAAAATATGAAATAATTTTACATACAGATGAAAATGAATTTTTGAGAATTTTTTTAAATTTTGTATTCACTGCACGATAAAAGACCTAAAAGCACTAGTGGCCTTAGGTTCTTAAAGATAGCAAAAAAAGTAAACGGTCATGATACATATTCAAATTCATTTCTGAATAGTAAAATGAAAGTACTTCAGTTAACTGTGAATGTAGAATTTTTAGCCGTGTTAGAATGTGGTGAAAATTCTAAAAAGGCTATCATTATCCCTTATGGGCCAGGAAATACTACCGTGCCACCTTAAAGAGGACACTATATACAGACTTTTCTCGTCTCAGGATAAGACATCAAATGCCGGAAAATTAACTATGTGTATTTCAGTTCCGATCAACTGTCATTAATTCATGTTCGTTTTATTATGCATATATTGCACACTGACATTCAATATTGAAATATCAATTATTAATACGTGTTTATTTGCTTTGTTAATCTGCAATATGCAATTTTTTTTTGCTATTAAAACAATGTATCTGTATTTTATCACTTCTGCCAATCTAGGCACACCTCCAGAGAGGCACACCTCCAGAGTCGTGTCTATTTGTAAATGTTTTAATTTTCAACAAGTAAAGTGAACAAAATGTTAAAAGCATGGGTGTATTAACGCACAACACTGAACAGCCAGTTTAAAATTTCAGAAAAGTTCATCTTAATATATATACAAAAATTGATATTCCAAGTCTAACAAGACATCCATTTTATATCAATCAATATCGAAAAATACCACATTTCCAATACTAAATCAACAACCACATGCACACATATTACCTTAAATTAGGATAGAGCGAAGCAGTCCACACCTTTTTAGAAAGGTCAAACTTGTCATAGGTAGTGTTATTTTAATACGACACCGGTAAAATAACCATTTCTATAGAAAATGCAAAATAGCCACTGCCAATTTCTTATTGTTCCTTTTTGCGGGTAATCGTAGGCAGTGCCTTTCACACGAATGCCAAATTTTGACTAGCCTATGTAATAAGTATAGATTATTACATGGCATTTTTCATATCAGACCCTTTATCGGCCCTAGGTCATGATATCAGTCCAAGAGCCGCAGGCTCGAGGGCTGATATCATGAACGAGGGCCGATAAAGGGTCTGATATGATAAATGACATGTAATTATCTTTTTATCATATACTTCAACAGAAGAAATACAGACAAGAACTATTAATTAAAATTTTGTCTTTCCATGAATTTTTAGATAATAATTTACAGACAACCAAATACAAATGTCTTAACTTTTATTGTTTTTATTGATATTACAAGCATTTTATTTATCTTGTCACAACAATTAACATGTTCTTAGTTTGAAATTTGCTCCTCAACTATTTTGTGGAAAGTCTTAAATCACTTGCGGTTTTCCGCACTGAGTTGTCGTTTTCGAACAAATTTCCGGAAATGCACGACGTTGCATATGATAAACGTCACGGAAATTAACGGAAAGGCATGTGATAACATTCCGGAAGCAGTCAATAAAGGTTCCTTTATCAGCCCGCTGAGGAAATTCTTAGGAATCTGATAAATAAACCTAGTAATCCTTTCATAGCCTTTTAATATTTTTAAATGTTATTGAACTGTAAAATTTTAGTAATATTTAATACAAGTATATATGATAAATGTTGTTATTGTCGTTATTATTGTTTTTACATGTTATTTGTATGTTTTCAATAAATATGTGTTGTATAGTTTTATATATGCCGATTCGAATCAAAATAAAATTGTCTTATAAATCCTACAGAAGGTAGTGGCGTACTTCATTTTCCACAAACAAGTCTTCACATTGACACGAGATGGCGCTGCGTATTACAATACAATATGCACTCAACAGCAGCACTCGATGGTCAGTAAATCTCATAAATTAAACAACACACAAATCATTTCAGAAGCATGCAGCATTTTTCCAGACTATTGTTTATTCATGAATAAAATGCAGACGGTCACATTAAGAAATATGTACGGTACTGGCAACTGTAATCAGTGCCATATGTATTTATAAAGACATGTAGTGTGCTTTTGAATCCTGTACCATCAGAAGTCCATTACAGAGGGTAGGATTAATGCCCTTAAATGTCACTTTTTCGCTACCAAATGATCATAATTGTTTTTAGTCTATCGTCAAATCTCAATTGATAGCTACCGTTAACGTCAAATGGAGTAAAATGTTTATCAGTTAACATTATTTTATCAAATATAATAATTTTTACATTCAAGGCGTCATTCCTCATGTGAGGTACCTTATTCCTACCCTCATTTTTAGGGGAAGTGTGCAACTTATTAAGCTGAGCGATGTCCCCGTTATAAGTGGAAAGGGTCCTTAATCTCGTTTTCAACTATGGAATCAATGGTAGATCATGGTAGAAATATGCGCCTTATCGCAAATTGGAAATCTGCGCTGGTTGACCAGAGAATCTACGCCGGTTGACCCGAGAATCTGCGCCGCTTGAACTATTGAAGTCATACAACAATCACTTTTCCATTGTGGCATCAGATACTGTATATGTTATAATATTATGACGTCAAAATTTTATGGGAGCCTTTGTGATGTCCAGTAATGGCGGACAAATAGCAATAAGGTGTATTATCATCAAACAGATAGCTGTTAATTAGTCGCTTTGAGTTTTTGATTATCAACATATTAAAATCAAATTTTGTTAAAGAATATACTAGTACTGTTACCATTAATCATTTAAGGTTCATCATAACCTTTTCGCAAATTATAATGGTCGTAATTACACCACAAATTTCACTCCGAGTACAGACAATTCTGTGCACCTTGAAAAGTTTAAGAACATGGCTGGATCTAGATAAATTAAATTTAAATGCATTTTAAGTTCAGAATATTAAAAACTTAACTAGATATTGCTATTAATTTTTTTTCGTTCCTGCAGAAGGTGCCAAAATTAACTAGGTTGTGAAAGAGGTTTGAGAAGCTCCCCTCATATAATACATGTTGTGAGTTGTATTGATTTAAATGGACAATAGACATCTCCAAACAATAGGTGATTTAAACTGTGTAAGTGAGTGGACCGTATCAAATGAAACTCGGGTGATAGTTTATTTTGCTATCTTCTGCAAACTGGAAAAAAATCTAGGTATTAGTTTTTAATTTTCTGAAACATAAACTACATATATCTAGGTCCAGCCAGGCCTTAAAACTTTCCTAGATCCATCAGTTTGTCTGTACTTGGAGTAGATATTGTGGTGTAAACACGGTCATATTTTTCCATTCCTTCTGATGAACCTTAAATTGTGCAAAGGCAAATGAGAAATATAAAATTGTATCAAAACTGCCATGACTGATATCTTCTACTTAAAAGAATAGTTGTTTTTATCAAAATATTGCCATGATTGCTTCCTTTTGTAAATACATTGTAGAACTATGTCTTGATGAATGTCATCGATATTTACGGCACCTCAAGGAAGCTTACATATTACAGACCTGCCAACTATCCCGATTTATGGGGGATATATATATCGTTTTTTATAAATTTCAGATTTACCATTTCCGAGTATTGGGGTTTTATCCATTAAAAAAGGGGGGGGGGGTGTGTGGATTTTCCAGTTTTTGGACAATAACTCAAAAAAAATTTCACGAATTTGCATGAAACTTTAGTTCATATCTATTGACGTGAGCTCCCTTTCGTTTTTTTATAAATTTCGGATTTACCGTTTCTGAGTTTTGGGGTTTTATTCATAAAAAAAGGGGGGATTTTCCAGTTTTCAGGCAATAACTAAAAAACAATTTCACCAATTTGCAAGAAACTTTGGTGAATTGTTTATTTCTATCGACATGAGCTCCCTTTTGATTTTTATAAATTTCAGACGATACGTTTCCGATTTATGGGGTTTTATTCATTACAAAAAGGGGGATTTTCCAGTTTTCTGACAATAACTCAAAAATGCTTTCAGCATTTTTTGTGAAACTTTGGTAAATTGTTTATATCTATTTTTGTAAGCTCCCTTTTGATTTTTAGAAATTTTCGATTTTATGTTTCCGAGTTATAAGATTTTATTTGTTTATAGTCGGACAACAGATTTACAAAGTAAAGACAAGACATCTTTCATATAACCAATTTCAAGTTCTTTGACTACATTTATTCAGAAACCTATAAAATATAAAATTTTTAATTACAATCCAAATTCAGACCTGTATCAAGCTTGAATATTGTGTCCATTTTTGCTCCAACTGTTCAGGGTTGGACCTCTGCAGGCGTATCCAGCTGCGTCAGCAAAGCAGTTTATTGGTTATTATCTTGAATATTATTATAGATAAAGATAAACTGTAAACAGCAAAAATGTTCAGCAAAGTAAGATCTACAAATAAGTTAAATGACCAAAATTGTCAATTGACCCCTTAAGGAGTTATTGCTCATTAAGGACAATTTTACACAATTTGTTTATCATGTTTTCTAACTTTGAAAAATCTTCTCCTCTGAAACTACTGAACCAATTCCAACCAAACTTAAGTTGAATGATCCTTAGGGTTTCTAGAATAAAGTTTGTGTTTTATTTTCTGTTTTCGTTGAAAAACCTGGCGGCCATAGCTAAAAATAGATTATAGGGGTAAAATGCAGGTTTTGGCTTATATCTCAAAAACAAAAGCATTTAGAGCAACTCTGACATGGGGTAAAAATGTTCATTAGGTGAAGTTCTATCAGCCCTGAAATTTTCAGATGAATCTAACAACCAATTGTTGGGTTGTTGCCACTAAATTGGTAATTTTAAGGAAATTTTGCAGTTTTTGGTTATTATCTTGAATATTATTATAGATAAAGATAAACTGTAAACAGCAAAAATGTTAAGCAAAGTAAGATCTACAAATAAGTTTTTTTTTTACCAAAATTGTCAATTGACCCCTTAAAGAGTTATTGCCCTTTAAAGACAATTTTTCACAATTTGTTCATCTAGTTTGCTTACTTTAGTCTTAAAAAATCTTCTCCTTTGAAACTGCTGAATCAATTTCAGCCAAACTTGGGCTGAATGAGTTTCAGAGTATCTAGTATAAATTTTGTATTTTTTTCCTTGTACGTCAAGAAACAAAGCCACTAGGCCACTCCAAATTAATACCTCGTTCCTCGGATTCCCCGAGTGTTGTGAAAGGACGACCAGAAAAAGTACTTTTTTAAAAAACCTGCGTCCAGTACGGAGCTGGGCATGTCCGTCTCTTAATTTATGAAACAAAAATTTTAATCAGTTGTGCGTTTGAAAGTTTCACCATACAGACACGGAAATTGACATTAAAAACGATCTAGATCTAACATTCAAAACTGTGTTGATACAATATTAATGCCAAATTTAGTATGATAAGCATTTTAAACGTAAGACATGAGTGGACTATTTGTAGTTACACTGGTAACGCAGGCAAACACATCAGTAGAATATGATTTGGGCAATTCTTTTACCGATTTGTTGGAAGTGCTCCGTGCAAGACCACAACATGCACAAACGTTCATAACATCAAACTACAGTTATGACAAACGAATGACAGCAATTTTTAGACCAGCTGCAACTACATGTACCATCCCTAAAAGATCGTCGAACCCAAAACAGATAATATCCTCTTCTGCAAAGTCATACACGGTGAAGCCAATTTATCATCTGATCAACTGAAAAAAACATCTAGGACAACCAAGAACATTCATTATGTTCAACATTTCCTGAGACTGCAAACAAAACCAGACAAATTAAAATTCTGCTTCATACCAAACACAATTAAAGATTGGAACTGACTACCACCGGATATTTTCACCAAGATTCAAACAGCAGAAGAACCAGCTAGAACTTTCAGTGATATTGTAAGGGAATTCCCACTTAAGTGAGTTACTTGACTCACACGCAGTGTAGTTATATTCTTGAATGATTCACCGTATACCTATCAAGATCAAATGACAAAGCAAAGATGCCACCGAATTGAAAGGTTTAGATTATGACAATATAACATGCATAAGTATAAAAGAGAATCCCAAAGCTGATGGTACATGAATTGAAATGTCATGATCACCGCAAATGAAACTATTATATTGTTTACTTTTTTTTTTTATCTGTTTTAGAATAAAGGTTTTTCCTTGAATTTTTTCAATCTTTTATTTATATTTGCTAGTATCATTACAAAGTTGTATTAAAATAAAATTGAGAATGGAAATGGGGAATGTGTCAAAGAGACAGCAACCCAACCAAATAGCAGAAAACAGCTAAGGCCACTAATGAATCTTAAACACAGCAAGAAAATCCCGCACCCAGAGGCTGGCTTCAGCTGACCCCTAAACAATTATGTGTACTAGTTCAAAGCATGGAATTTGACAAGAATACTTATGTGGTAATTGAATTTAACACATTAATCCATCTTTACAATTTACAAAATCTTCTAAAAATAAGAATTTGTATGATTGTCAATGAGACAACCTTCCACCAGAGACCAAATTTGTTGAGGTTTGCAACTAGTTAACGGTATGGCCTTCAGCACATCAATATCCACATGCATAGATATATAAATGTGATTGTCATTAAATTCTACAGGAAAGCTATGACTTAAGTGGAATGTATTGAAATGTTCCTTTTGTTTAGCTAGTATATAGCATCTGACTGGTTCAATTGAATGGTATAAATTGGTGTGGTTTTTGAAGCTTTATTTATTGTCAGCTTGTTGTATACACAAATATTTATGGTTGTATATACAAGCTTTATACATGCATTAATGCTTTGCATACGTTCATTTAAAACAACATACTACATGTATGCATCAATTATAACTTACATTAAACATGGATGCATGCCTGTTCAAAGCTGTTGCACTTTTTCATGTTCAACAGGATCATATTTATTTGATCAGAATACACAAAATTGTAGGTTTTGCTACAAGTCAACCATTTTATACTTGGAAATGTTGTGAAAAGATTAAACTAGGTGTCAGAGAACAAATTGAGAAGCAAAGTAGGGTAATTTAAGAACTAGGATGTGAGATATATAAAATATCAAGCACCAAAACTATGTAAATTTCTAATCACTTGCTTGCTTAAAATTCTTTTCATAGATTTAAAAAAAAAATATTTCAAAAATAATATTGCTCTCTAGTGAAAAATTATATCACCTGCCAAAAATCAATTTCGAAAAAAAAAAACAAATGAAAAAATTTCGCTCTTTCGCTACCCTTTTTCAAATGAAAGAGTCTGAAGAACTAGAAATTAATTTTTTTGTTGTGGCCCTATGGCTAAAATGGAACATAGGGGTAAAATGCATTTTTTTGCTTTTGAAGAAAATATGACAGATACAAAGAACATTTAAATGGCATTTTTAAGCCACTCATTAATATATTGAAAATTAAAAATAATCATTGATGAAAGATTTTAGCAAAAAATTACAGGTGAGCGATTCAGTCTCTTGAGAGCCTGTTGTTAGTTATTATTAACTGGATTTTCGAAGGAAAAATCGGTTATTGATTTGGGGATGTACGACAGGTGGGCAGCTGCCAAACAGTGTCTGTTCATTTACATGAAAACGCTTTGATGAAATTTTTTCTAATTTTGATATATTGTTTCCTGTGACTAAAAGAAGGTCAAGTTCAATTTTCATGACTTAAGCTTTTCTTGTTCTTAGACCCTTTTAGAAACCAGAAATTTACTTATTATGTGATTGAGTTATTTACCTTTGAACAGAAATTAATAAGATTATGTATAGCTGAGATTATAGATAGTCTATCAATGATTGTACCTGTTCAATTGATTAGTCATGAGTTTTACTATTTTTAAAGGCAGTGCTTTAATGCCTTTCTAGTTGCCGGGTTAATCCTTCCTTCCGCGATATCCAACTTATCTACGTGGGGGGTCATTAGACTCTAATGACCCCCCACGTAGATAAGTTGGATATCGCGGAAATGTTGAATTCTCTCCTCTTCTTATTGCGATATAAAATGTTTTTTGTTTCATTTCATTTACATTGGGAAATAGAGAAACGATCATTGTGTTTTGTTAGTTTTAAAAACTTTTGATATATTAGTATTTTGCATTATAAGCAGTCAACCGATTGACAAACTAGAATTATTTGAATTCCGTGTGGAAAGAGCTCGGGTTAATTTCGAGTGTTATCTGCAATCTAGATGTTTATAAATCATTTCAGTCGTTGATATAATAATTAAAGGTCGACTGAACATGAATTACATTATACAATTTAAAGCGCATTTCTGTTTATGCACGTGAACCCGTCTAACGTTATTTTCGCAGTTATATAAAGTAGCAAATTATCGTTCCTGAATAGGTGGCGCCGTGGTAGCGGATCCTGTTCCTCTACTTCCGGTTTCTGCACTGTGCAACTATTTCAGTTATATTTTTAATTAACGATGCCAAGTACTTGTTGTTGTGTACCTGGATGTCATTTAAGAGGAGGACATGCATTTCCAAATGACTTAAAAAGAAGGAAAAGTTGGATCAACGCCATGGCCCATACGCAGATTGGACGAGAACACGATGATATCGTGGAGTCCATCTCAATCAGCTGTTGTTAGCAAGGCACGTTTTACTGAAAAAGACTACGTGCAGGAAACTATTCATGGTAAAACTCTATTTTCTTTGTGAAATATATAGTTATATATGTAATCGCCATGCGAATAAACCAAAGTCTGTTTACAACCGCAATTATCGTTTTAGAATAAAAGGGGGTGGGTAATTCAAGACGTCATAATTTTTTGGATTACGATTCAATGTGATCTGTTTGAGATTTTTTGGTGATTGCTACAATTATAATGATTTCTTACAAGAGGTATATTATACTGAGAATTATTTTAGCAGTAATTATGCTAATGTAGTAATGACAGGAATGCATAAGCTATGCCTCATAGACTTTCTTGAAAAATATCAATGACAATGTTAACAGGAACAAAACAATGACATGCTCTCATCTATATTATAGTTATTTTGGTACAAACAATGTATGTTTGTTGCATAAGTCTCTCATTGTTTGTCCTTTGGATTTACATAACATACATTGAATCAGGCAAACATAGTTTTATCCAGATTGTAATGACATGAATGAATAAATCTAGTTAATATTTCGCCAGGTAGTACAAAGTATACATTGCTAATGGAAGTTCATTTAATTATAAAAAAACTAATGTTTTATAACCTTTTTCAGGGCGCAAACCCACCATACAGAGACTTAAGTCGACTGCAATTCCCAGCCTATTTTCCTGGACCAAGCAAGAGACTGAATCGTCCGCAAAAAGAAAAATCAGGGCAGTTTCCTGTGAAAACAAAAGAACTAAACTTGATGAATATTGTAGTAGAAATCTAGAGGAAAGTTTTGATTGTAAAGTTGGTTTTTACTGAAGAAGTCATTCATACTGCAGAAAGGATTTATGACTGTCCACCACCAACTGCCGAGCTAATGTTGAGCTTCACAGATGGAATTACGCAAACACCATCAATGCCTATGTTTTCAGCAGAGAATTTTGAAATGAAGACACGTGACACAGCCATGCATTTTTATACCGGTTTAGAGTTGTATACTAAATTTTTATTTGTTTTGACCACACTTGGTCCAGCAGCACATTGTTTGAGATACATATATTTTCAAATTGATAGGGTGTCAGTTGAAAATCAGTTTTTTTATGACTTTGATGAAATTGAGGCATCATACAACCAACTTTGAACTGTCTAGATTCTAGATTGAATCTAGTGTTAAGAATATTGTGTATACATGGATTGTTTTTATGTCTAAACAGTGGTGTGAGGCTAACACTTGTCCATCTAGTGGTTTAGTCAGGTATTTTTCACCATCCAACTTCAAATTAAAGTTTCCTACGACTTGGATTATTAATGACAGCACAGAATATCCCGTGATAAAACCTAAAGCTCCTAGAGCTCAGGCAACCTTTTCATCAAATAAAAACAGAAACACTGAAAATTCTTGAATGTTCGACACCTGGTGGTTTAGTCAACTATGTCTCTATGTCACATAGAGCGAATTTTTGGACTTGGCAAAACATACAAAATTCTAATAAATCCTATGAATGGAACTGAAACAAAACTTTCATCTGAAATAACATTTAGTTGTTTTATGTTGTGTAATTTTAGAACTTGTATTGTGCCAAAGGATGCATAAATAAAAGTGACGCAATGAATTTTGTTCTGATATATATATATTTACAATTACATGCACATGTAAATTGTAATGCATATAAAAATAAGGAGATGTGGTATGATATTCAGTGAGTTTATCAAACTAAAGTGCATAAGAAATGGGTTTAAGCAGTTACAGGTGTTACTGTCACCATACAATCTCCAACAATGAGAAAAACTCGTACCCTGTAAAAAATTTCAGAGATCTTACAACTAAGTTTTGTTGTCTCACCTTGACTTTGGTGAATTTTTTATATCTGTTGATGTAAATATAAAAAAGAAGATGTGGTATGATTGCCAATGAGACAACTCTCCACACATGCACAAGAGACCAAATGACACAGAAATTAACAGCTATAGGTCACAGTACGGCCTTCAACAATGAGCAAAGCCCATACCGCACAGTCAGCTATAAAAGGCCCAGAAATGACAATGTAAAACAATTCAAACAAGAAAACTAACGGCCTATTTTATGTAAAAAAATGAACAAATATAACAAATATGCAACACATAAACAAACGACAACCACTGAATTACACTTTTATAGGCTCCTGACTTGGGACAGGCACATACATGTACATACAGAATGTGGCTGGCTTAAACATGTTAGTGGGATCCCAACCCTCCCCCTAACCTGGGACAGTGGTGTAACAGTACAATATAAAAAAGAACTATAAAAATCAGTTGAAAGAGGCTAAACTCATCAGATGGATAAATACAAATACAAGTGGACGTGGTCGGGTAGTTGTACATCCAAACAACAAAAAGACACTAAGTACAAATCTGAGAGTACTCACAGTTACTGACAGCTAGTTCAAAGCCACTAACAACTGACAAAAAAATCTTGCATCTAAGACTAAATTATCAATCCGTAAGCTCCCTTTAGAATTTTATAAATTTTACATTTTACATTTCTGAGTTATGGGGTTTTATTCATTAAAAAAGGGGGGATTTTCCAGTTTTTGGACAACAACTCAAAAATGCTTTAAGCAGTTCACATGAAACTTTGGTGAATTATTTATAGCTATTGATGTAATCTCCCTATTGATTTTCATAAATTTCAAATATGACATTGAGAAGAAATTGAACTTTATTTGTTTATAGTCTGGCAACAGATTTATTAAGTATTGCACAACAGCAAGAAATCTTTAATTGAATATAAATTCAATTCATATAACCGATTTCAAGTTCATTGACTACATTTATTCAGAAACTATAATATGTCAAATATTTAATTACAATCCAAATTCAGACCTGTATCAAGCTTGAATATTGTGTCCATTTTTGCCCCAGCTGTTCAGGGTAGTACCTCTGCGGGTGTATCCAGCTGCGCTCAGCGAATCAGTTTATTTCTTAATTAAGAACTCCTTTTTATACGACCGCCAACAAATTTTTGTGGTCGTATATTGGTATGACGTTGGCGTCGTCGTCCGAAGACACATTAGTTTTCGCACTCTAACTTTAGTTTAAGTGAATGGATCTCAATGAAATTTTAAAATAAGGTTCAATACCACAAAAGGAAAGTGGGGATTGATTTAGGGGGTTATGGTACCAACAGTTAAGGAATTAGGGGCCAAAAATAAGCTTTTTTGTAACTTCCAGACATAACTTGTGTGTAAGTGTATGGATCTCTCTCTGACATTGTACCACAAGGTCCATATCACAAAGGAAATGCTGGGATTGATTTTTGGGGGTAATTGCCTCCAAATTTTAGGAATTAGGGGCCAAAAAGGGGCAAAAAACAAGCATTTTTCTAGTTTCATGACAATAACTTGTGTGCAAGTCTATGGATCTCTCTGACATTGTATCACAAGGTTCCATATCACAAAGGGAAAGCTGGGATTGAATTTGGGGGTTATCGCTCCAAATTTTAGGAATTAGGGGCCAAAAAGGGTAAAAAAACAAGCATTTTTCTAGTTTCATGGCAATAACTTGTGTGTTAATGTATGGATCTTTATGAAATTGTACTACAAGGTTCCATATCACAAAGGGAAAGCTGGAATTGAGTTTGGGGGTAATTGTCCAAAAAGTTTAGGAATAAGGGGCCAAAAATAAGCATTTTCTAGTTTCCAGACAATAACTTGTGTTCAAGTGTATGGATCTCTCTGAAATTGTACTGCAAGGTACCATACCACAAAGGGAATGCTGGGATTGATTTTGGGGGTAATTGCCTCCAAATTTTAGGAATTAGGGGCCAAAAAGGGGCAAAAAACAAGCATTTTTCTAGTTTCATGACAATAACTTGTGTGTAAGTCTATGGATCTCTCTGACATTGTATCACATGGTTCAATATCACAAAGGGAATGCTGGGATTGATTTTGGGGGAATTGCCTCCAAATTTTAGGAATAAGGGGCCAAAAAGGGGCAAAAAACAAGCATTTTTCTAGTTTCATGGCAATAACTTGTGTGTAAGTGTATGGAATCTATGGATCTTTATGAAATTGTACTACAAGGTTCCATATCACAAAGGGAAAGCTGGGTTTGAGTTTGGGGGTAATTGCCCCAAACGTTTAGGAATTTGGGACCAAAAAGGGGCCAAAAAACAAGCATTTTTCTAGTTTCCAGACAATAACATGTGTTCAAGTGTATGGATCTCTCTGAAATTGTACTGCAAGGTACCATACCACATAGGGAAGGCTGGGATTGAGTTTTGGGGTGATGAATCATATTGGGGTTCAAAAAATTTGGGGGGGGAATTCTTTTTCCTTTTTTTTCTTTAAAATTTTCCATTTTAAATTGGTTATTTCTGATTTATATATAAAAGCAAATAATAATGATATGGTTTGAATAGGTAAATTAAATTTTTTTAAGTATCTTAGACCACTTTCATTCTGTGTCAGAAACCTATGCTGTGTCAAATATTTAATTACAATCCAAATTCAGTGCTGAATCAAGCTTGAATGTTGTGTTCATACTTGCCCCAACTGTTCAGGGTTCGACCTCTGCGGTCGTATCAAACTGCGCCCCAGCGGAGCATTTTATTTCATTCATAAATTACTTTATGCTTGGAAAAATAATTTTGCTTGGAGTTTAAAGAGTTGACATGTTGCAATGTACATTTACTCTACATAGTTCTATGGTACCAAATCAAAAGTTTATATAAAGAAAGAAGTCAAAGGTTTCCCATCATAGTTTAGTTACGTACATTTTTTTTGTACCTGAGGTCGTTGAATATAGATCATTATATAAATAAGGAGATGTGTTATGATTGCCAATGAAAAAACTAAGGATTTTCTTATCCAAGGAATAGATTACCTTAGCCGTATTTGTCACAACTTTTTGGAATTTTGGGTCCTCAATGCTCTTCAACTTTGTACTTGTTTGGCTTTATTACTATTTTGATCTGAACGTCACTGATGAGTCTTATGTAGACGAAACACACGTCTGGCGTATTAAATTATAATCCTGGTACCTTTGATAACTAATTTGACTATAAACATAGATAAAAAAGGTACAAACTGGACATAATGCACTAGTTCATAAACAAGTGAGAACAATCGCCTTCATATAGTGCTCAGAATATGACATTCATAAAACTTATTCAATATCATTAAGGAACTCTAAATCTTAAATACTGAAAGCCACCTCTGATAAGTACATTGTACTATGCAAGATAATGATATAACTGGACTTAAAATACACACAACCTGTAATTAACTGCCTTTACAGCGCTTTCGTGCTTTGATTTTTTAAGTCATATGTGTTTTGAAGGTAGATGTCACAGTTGTTATGTGTTATTTTATTTTTGCTTACTTATGCCACTTTTTTTGTTGTGTGTGTTAATGTTACATTTTTAATTGATCCTGTTTGGGTGTCCAGATTTGCAAATATCATTTTCATTAGATAATAATCTATTTTTATTAAAGGATATTTCATTACATTATATTGATTTGTGTAGATAAAGTTGTTGACATTGATAGATAAGTTGCAGATAAGATATTAGTTTGTGACAAATGAAATAAAAAATATTAGGAACTATTAATTATATTTGATTATAATTTGAAAACATCATATCTAATTTTAGAGAACAATTTTTTTTAGTGGTGAAATCATATCTAATTTTAGATTTGCATTACTGGTTCATGGAAACAAGTTTGAGTTATATCCCTTTGGACAGAAATTGTTTTAATCAATAAGTATTTCATCAAAAATTTGAATATTTGGGGTTCTTTGATAAGCTGATTCTAACAATGTACTTAGATTTTGGATATTGGACCATAATAGGCAAATGTCCAATTTCAAATTTTTCAGTTCTTTGACCACATTTATTTTTTGTCACAAACCTATGCTGTATCAAATATTCAATCACAATCCAAATTCAGAGCTGTTTTAAGCTTAAATGTTGTGTTTATACTTGCTCAACTGTTCAGGGTTCGACCTATGCAGGAAAATCCGATTTGCTGTCACTCTGACAGCCACTTGTCTTGAATATTATTATTGATAAAAATAAAATGTGAGCAGTAAAAATGTTCAGCATACAAAATGTAGTAAGATCTTCAAATAAGTCAAAATGACTAAAATTGTTTATTGACCCCTTAAGGAGTTATTTGCCTTTAAAGACAATTTTACGCAATTTGTTCATCATGTTTGTTAACTTTAAAAAATCTTCCTCTCTGAAACTGCTGAACCAATTTCAACCAAACTTGAATAGAATGATCCTTATGGTATCTAGTATAAACTTTGTGTTTAAATAAGAGTTTCGTCAAAAAACATGGCTGCCATGACTAGAAATAGAACATAGGCATGATAGGGGTAAAATGCAGTTTTTGTCGAGCCTGCGACTTTTGTCGCAGAAAGCTCGACATAGGGATAGTGATCCGGCGGCGGCGGCGGCGGCGGCGTTAGCTAACTTCTTAAAAGCTTTATATTTTAGAAGGTGGAAGGTCTGGATGCTTCATACTTTGTATATGGATGCCTCATGTTACGAAGTTTCCGTCAGTCACATGTCCAATGTCCTTGACCTCATTTTCATGGTTCAGTGACTACTTGAAAAAAAAGTTAAGATTTTTTGTAATGTTAGATTCTCTCTTATTATAAGTAATAGGATAACTATATTTGGTATGTGCGTACCTTGCAAGGTCCTCATGCCCGTCAGACAGTTTTCACTTGACCTCGACCTCATTTCATGGATCAGTGAACAAGGTTAAGTTTTGGTGGTCAAGTCCATATCTCAGATACTATAAGCAATAGGTCTAGTATATTCGGTGTATGGAAGGACTGTAAGGTGTACATGTCCAACTGGCAGGTGTCATCTGTCCTTGACCTCATTTTCATGGTTCAGTGGTTATAGTTAAGTTTTTGTGTTTTGGTCTGTTTTTCTTATACTGTATGCCATAGGTCTACTATATTTGGTGTATGGAATGATTGTAAGGTGTACATGTCTAGCGGGCAGGTGTCATTTGACCTTGACCTCATTTTCATGGTTCAGTGGTCAAAGTTAAGTTTTTGAGTCATGGTCTTTTTTTCTAATACTATGTGCAATAGTTCAACCTTATTTGGTATGTGCGTACCTTGCAAGGTCCTCATGCCCGTCAGACAGTTTTCACTTGACCTCGACCTCATTTCATGGATCAGTGAACAAGGTTAAGTTTTGGTGGTCAAGTCCATATCTCAGATACTATAAGCAATAGGTCTAGTATATTCGGTGTATGGAAGGACTGTAAGGTGTACATGTCCAACTGGCAGGTGTCATCTGTCCTTGACCTCATTTTCATGGTTCAGTGGTTATAGTTAAGTTTTTGTGTTTTGGTCTGTTTTTCTTATACTGTATGCCATAGGTCTACTATATTTGGTGTATGGAATGATTGTAAGGTGTACATGTCTAGCGGGCAGGTGTCATTTGACCTTCACCTCATTTTCATGGTTCAGTGGTCAAAGTTAAGTTTTTGAGTCTTGGTCTTTTTTTCTAATACTATGTGCAATAGTTCAACTTTATTTGGTATGTGCGTACCTTGCAAGGTCCTCATGCCCGTCAGACAGTTTTCACTTGACCTCGACCTCATTTCATGGATCAATGAACAAGGTTAAGTTTTGGTGGTCAAGTCCATATCTCAGATACTATAAGCAATAGGTCTAGTATATTCGGTGTATGGAAGGACTGTAAGGTGTACATGTCCAACTGGCAGGTGTCATCTGACCTTGACCTCATTTTCATGGTTCAGTGGTTATAGTTAAGTTTTTGTGTTTTGGTCTGTTTTTCTTATACTGTATGCCATAGGTCTACTATATTTGGTGTATGGAATGATTGTCAGGTGTACATGTCTAGCGGGCAGGTGTCATCTGACCTTGACCTCATTTTCATGGTTCAGTGGTCAAAGTTAAGTTTTTGAGTTTTGGTCTTTTTTTCTAATACTATGTGCAATAGTTCAACTATATTTGGTATGTGCGTACCTTGCAAGGTCCTCATGCCCGTCAGACAGTTTTCACTTGACCTCGACCTCATTTCATGGATCAATGAACAAGGTTAAGTTTTGGTGGTCAAGTTCATATCTCAGATACTATAAGCAATAGGTCTAGTATATTCGGTGTATGGAAGGACTGTAAGGTGTACATGTCCAACTGGCAGGTGTCATCTGACCTTGACCTCATTTTCATGGTTCAGTGGTTATAGTTAAGTTTTTGTGTTTTGGTCTGTTTTTCTTATACTGTATGCAATAGTTCAACTATATTTGGTGTATGGAAATATTTTATGATCTATTTGGCAGTCACACAGGTTTTATTTGACCTTGACCTCATTTTCAAGGTTCATTGCTCAGTGTTAAGTTTTTGTGTTTTGGTCTGTTTTTCTTAAACTATAATTTAAGCAATAGGTCAACTCTATTTGTTGTATGGAAGAATTGTTAGCTGTACATGCCTGCCTAGCATGGTTCATCTGACCTTGACCTCATTTTCATGGTTCATTGGTCAATGTTTAGTTTACTTGGTTAATGTTAAGTTTATGTGACAGTTGTAATAAAGTTTTATATTTAGGACTATCAACATAATATCAATGATTAGTAAAGAAGGCGAGACATTTCAGCGTGTGCACTCTTGTTGGATTATATCTCAAAAACTAAATCATTTAGAGCAAATCTGACTAAGGTGTTAAAGTGTACATTAGGTCAAGATCTACATGTCACGAAAGTATCAGACAAGTCGGACAATTGATTTTTGGGTTATTGCCCCTGAATTGATAATCTTTGGGAAATTTCGCAGTTTTTAGTTATATCTTGAATATTATTATAGATAAAGATAAACTGTAAAAAGCAAAATTGTTCAGCAAAGTAATAAAGATAAACTGTAAAAAGCAAAAATGTTCAGCAAAGTAAGATCTACAAATAAATATGACTAAAATTATTAATTGACCCCTTAAGGAGTTATTGGCCTTCAAAGACGATTTTACACAATTTGTTCATCATGTTTACTTTTAAAAAAATTCTTCTCTGAAACTACTGAACTAATGCTTAATGATCTTTAGGGTATTAAGCATGTTAAGTATAAACAATGTGTTTGATCCAAAAATATTGTCATTATGGCTATAAATATAACATAGGGTAAAATGTCGTTTTTATACGACCGCAAAAAAAATTTTGGCGTCGTAGAATGCTATGGTCATCGTCGTCGGCGTCGTCTGAAGACAAATTTGGTTTCCGGACAATAACTTTAGTTTAAGTGAATGAATCTCTAAGAAATTTTACCTGAAGGTTAAATACCACAAAAGGAAGGTTGGGATTAATTTTGGGGGTTATGGTACCAACAGTTTACCACCCTAGGCATTAATTTTAATATGTGGCAGCAAATAGGGCAGATTGCCCTATTTATGTGGTGTCCCCACATCTACTCTGTTGTTCCTAAGTCTCAAAATGCTGCTCGCCCTGGCTAAGTCCTCAACATCTTTCTTTTCTAAGTATAGATCCGCAGCTCCTCTAGGTGTAATACCACCAGATCATAGTACGTCACATCCGGTTGCATACGAAAATAGGTCGAAAAAAAATATTCCCTTGAATTTGACAGTTGTAGGTAATTGATCCTACATTTCATTGCAGTAAAACATTTCTGAGTCATAAACATATATCTTGGGTATTTCAAAGCACCATTATTTCTTAATTTGGGGTTTCTATAGAATATTTTGGAAACTTGAGGTTACATGGTTACTAAAGCTTGTACACAGGTTAAAAAAGGGGGAAAATTTGATTGGTTAACTTCCAGTGATGGTTATTTTCTTATATGCAATGAAATGTTATGTGAAATTTTTTCTATAGTACTGGACAGGATAAAACTTTACTCATGCCAAGTATTTCTTTATTTGAAACAAAGATAAATTCTGCACAATTTTTTGAAAAGTGCAAATTTAACAAAGACTAATAGGGGAAAATCAATGGTGGTATTACACCTAATATGGGAAGCTGTACATGCACCTTTGACCTTGTGAGTACTCTCATGTGTTAAAATTTCTTGCTATTTAAGTGAAATATTACAAATAATGAAATATTCTGAGTGGATTGAGTCTCCAAAATACATTTTATGAGAAAATTTCCTTGAAATAGGACTTTACCATGAATATTAGTTGACAGAACAAGCCATACTTAGAGTCTTGGGGAGCTTTTTCTCCTTATTTCTTATATTCTGCTATACTAGAACATTTTTCCTAAGAAATACTTTAATAAATATATAGTTTTAAGTAAATGAAATTATTTTTAAAGCAGTAACAACAAATTATTCACCAAAAGAGAAGTTTTTTATGTCCCTCTCTGGAAAGCGGCGTAAATTTAAGTTTTACGCAAGGACTTATTGAAACAGTAAACTTTTATACGGATAGTTCAAGCAGCTTGAATACTTCAATTAATCATTTATAATAACATTTCTATCATAAATGAGTGAAAGTTACCCCAAAATTTTTATTTATTGGCCTAAAAAGTAGAAATTTTGAGGAAATGAGAGGTATAAATGGACCAAAAGAGACTTTATAAGGAAGAATAAGAGGTCCATTAGTAGTATTTATCATCCTAAAGTCATCTTTTGTATCATATTCAACTGTTTGTAGGCAGATGAGATAAATATTTGATCATTTATTGGTCCACACTATATTCTATCATGATGCGGCTTGGTTTGAATTTTCGAAGAAATTTTGCTCGAATCGCTGTAGATGTCGTCTTACATTATACTAGATTTTTCTCAAACTATTGAACTGATTATGACAAAACTTGACAGGAATGCTTGAAATAACCAGTATTACAAAGGAAAAAAGTCACATTCAGTTTATTCAACAAAAAAGTCTTCTTTATAAAGGTGTAATACCACCAAATCATAGTACGTCACATCCGGTTGCATACTAAAATAGGTCGAAAAAAAATATTCCCTTGAATTTGACAGTTGTAGGTAATTGATCCTACAGTTCATTGCAGTAAAACATTTCTGAGTCATAAACATATATCTTGGCTATTTCAAAGCACCATTATTTCTTTATTTGGGGTTTCTATAGAATATTTTGGAAACTTGAGGTTACATTGTTACTAAAGCTTGTACACAGGTTAAAAAAGGGGGAAAATTTGATTGGTTAACTTCCAGTGATGGTTATTTTCTTATATGCAATGAAATGTTATGTGAAATTTTTTCAATAGTACTGGACAGGATAAAACTTTACTCATGCCAAGTATTTCTTTATTTGAAACAAAGATAAATTCTGCACAATTTTTTGAAAAGTGCAAATTTAACAAAGACTAATAGGGGAAAATCAATGGTGGTATTACACCTCTAAGGATTAGTAATGGAGCACTTTATATATAGTCCAGTGGCTTAGTCCTGTCTTTTTTAGTCTCTCTTATTTATATTATTATTATTATTATTATATTTCTTATATTTTCTTGTAAGCCACCAAGCCACAACTCCTCTTTTTCCTATGGTGACTGAAAACAATGAACCTGTTTTGTTCATTGTTGAGGTCTGTAAAGTGACTTATAACTGCCAACAGCCACATTATTTGGACTCTGGTAGATAGTTATCAGACTGTTATCTTATTGTCAATCATACCACATCTCCTTATTAGTCCCCTACCGACGAAGTTGAAGGGGACTTTAGGTTTGCACTCTGTCCGTCTGTACGTCTGTCCATCCGTCAGTCCAGCAACTCAGTTTTCCACACTTTTTTTCTTCGTTCTTGAAGATATTGATTTGATATTTGGTATATAGTTTTAGCATGACAAGTTATAGATCAAGTTCAAATTTTATTCCGGTCTGGTGATTTAGTCCAGAGTTATGGTCCATAAAAAAACTCCATAACTAATGTTAAGAGTACTATGTTAAACCATATATCTGTACAAAGGGAGATAACTCATTTTTTAAAAGACATTCTTTGGTAAATTGTTTGAGGAATTTTGTGGCAGGTTTATATGTTATATTGTGTAAACTAATTTTCTGAATGCTACATGTATATATATTTATTTTTTTTTTATTAAATGAAATCCTTTAATTAGATAATAATCTATTTTTATTAAGGTATATATTTCATTACATTACATTGTGTAGATAAAAGTTGTTGACATTTTATAGATAAGTTACAAATCTTTATTAGTTTGTGACATATGAAAGAAAATTTGATTGTAATTTGAAAATAGATATACATTGTATTACATCATATCTAATTTTAGAGAACTATTAATCATATCTAATGTTAGAGTGTTATAGGTTTTCCTCACTTTTTTCATCATGTTTGAAGATATTGATTGACAATTGGTATATAGTTTTATCATGACAAGTTACAGATCAAGTTCAAATTTTTGTTTCGGTCTGATAATTTTGTGCAGAGTTATATTCCTTGCACTTGAAAAAATTCACTCGTATATTCAGTTTTCCACACTGTTTTTAGTCATGCTTGAAGATATTGACGATATTTTCTTTTTGTTTACACCATGACAAGTTATAGAACAAGTTAGCAGTTTGTTCCGGTATAATGAGTTTTTACCCGGTAGAGGACTATGTATTGCCATGCAATACTCTCAGAATGCTTGTTTTAGTACAGGTTAATTATTTGAAATAAATGACTAACAAACATTAAATCATTTGAAAAAAAAATTCTGCAATAATTTATGTTGTCATTTTAAGATTTCAGTTTATATATGTATCAACAATGAAATTTGGTTGTATAAATTGTGTCACTATGTTTGTAATTGTCGAACTAGTATAACAATACTATTGTCTAAATCTACAGAAATTGAACATGCTAAGTAACTGAAATAACAATGTCACTAGGTCACTTGTAACTTATCTCTTAAATAAGGACTATGTGGGGTATAACAGCTTGCTTACTACAGGCTCTTCATAATCATTTTGTTAAATAATTCTACAAAGAAGGGGATATAGATAAAAGAAGATGTGGTATGAGTGCCAATGCAAACTCTCCATCCAAGTCACAATATGTAAAAGTAAACCATTATAGGTCAAAGTGCGGTCTTCAAAACGGAGCCTTGGCTCACGCCGAACAGCAAGCTATCAAGGGCCCCAAAAATGACTAGTGTAAAACCATTCAAACGGGAAAACCAACGGTCTAATCTATATGAAAAATGAGAAACGAGAAACACTTATGAACCACATCAACAAACGACAACTACTGAACATCAGATTCCTGACTTAGGACAGGTGCAAACAAATGTTGCGGGTTTAAACGTTTTAATAGGTACCAACCTTCACCCTTATCTGAAACAATAGTGTAACATCACAACATAGAAAGACACACTATAAAATATCAATTGAAATGGCATAACTCAATCAAAAGACATTTTAACACAAGTGAACATACACTGAACAAATAAATTTGATCTATGACACAATGTAAATACAAAATCAATAAAATAAGGGGTTAGATGTTAAACGATTTCAGAAAAATAACCATAACCTTGAACAAAATGCGGCCAAATAGAATAATGTACACAGGTAAATGAAAATAATTTTGTCGTAAGGTATACAGTACAAATGGAGAACGGAAATATTTTTTACAAAATAGATAATTTTGTTGTTCATAGTACGAGAACAGAAGTGAAAATTTATAGTCATACCAAACACTTATAAAAGCTGTTATATATAAAAAATAGAGAGACTAGATATAACACCAAATTAGTAAACATTAAATAACAAAAATGCATTACAAATTGTATCAACAGGTCAAATTAACAAGAAAGTACGATTTGAGAGTACTCGCAGTTACTGAAAGCTAGTTAAAAGCCAAAAACAATTAATAATAAAAAATCATGCATCAGAGACTTAAATCAACCTAAACACATCCCAGGGATTTAGTATTTTAACGTCATGGACAGTCAAAGAAGACATGACTTGTGCAAAGCCAAAAATAAAAGTATTGACAGGCAGTAGGATAGTTATGAGTTAACCTCTATATAGAAAAAATGAACGTGGATGTGTATATATACATCCCGTTTGAAAAGAATACGAATTTAGTTATGTTTTAATTTGCTGATGACAAAATCGATATTTGTGCCAACGTAAACTATATTCAAAGATCTAATTACAACATTGGTAAGATAACCTTTACTAATAAGTTTGTTTAAAGGTTCGATGAGTTTACATGGATCACATAGTGATTTCCATGCTTTTAGTACAATATTACAGTAAAATTTAGGATGTGAAATACCGTTTTTGATAAGTTTTCTACAGGTACAGCCAAATTTACTAATCAAATCTTTGTATCTATGAAAGAATTTAGTAAAAGTTTTAAGTAATTTATGGTAACGAAATCCCTGACTTAATAATTTACCAGTGATGCATTGATTACGTTCGTTAAAATCTTCGACATCACTACACATACTGGCATAACAAAAGAGTTGGGATATATAAACACCGTATGATGGAGCCAAAGGAACATCACCGTCTCAAAGGGAAAATTAACAATAGGGAATGAAAAATCGTCTCTTTTGTCGTAAATTTTAGTATGGAGTTTCCCTTTAGAAATTGAAATGTCTAAATCTAGAAAAGGACAACTACTGCTGTTTATGTTAGATTTAGTTAAAGTAAGTTCCTTTGGGTAGTATATTTAGAGAACTCTGGATTATTTAACGAAAAAATATCATCAAGATAACGGTAGGTATTATATTGAATGTATCAACCAAATGTAACAATGATGCGTCTTTACTGAGTTTGGTCATAAACTGAGATTCATAGCAATACAGGAATAAATCTGCTATTAAAGGGGCGCAGTAAGTGCCCATAGGAATACCTACTACCTGTCGATACACTTTATAGCCAAAACGTACATATATGTTGTCCAGGAGAAAATTTAAAGCTTCAATCATATCTTCACATTTCCAGTAAGTGTATCTAGCATACTTTCCTTTTTCGTTACAGAAAAAGGCTTTAAACGAGTTACAGCAGATAAATTTGCAATGAGATTTTTCAAAAGACCATTTAATTAAATATGAAAACTTTTTCTTGATAAGATTGTGTGGAAGTGTAGTGTAGAGAGTAGAAAAATCATAACCGTCAACAGAATTAAAAGGACCATCAAAACTTTAAAGCATGTATTTTATCTAAAACCTCTAAAGAATTTTTAACACTCCAAAAATAATTAATACCATTATTTTCATAATGGAATTAATAGTCTGTTAATGTATCCTTGACTAAGAATAATGAAATTGCAAGAAACATATTACTTTGAATGTTGTAGATTGTTCAGGTAGTCTTGAGCTATTTCTTTGTACAAAAGAACAACAAGTAGTCATCTTCACTTCACACACATATATATGACCTATATATATCTTGACAAACAAATACAAAAGCCATAGACATTGAAAACAATTCATATCTATTCTATTGTCAGTCAGCCTACCTACCATGAACTGAAAAGTCTCCTAAGATTCAGTAGGTAAATTATGTGAAAATCAAGACTTGAATAAAAAATATCCCAATATTAGAGACAATGGCGTCATTTTTCCTCAGAGCTTTCAGCTCTTTGATTGATGACTATGGAAAAGAGTTTTTTTGAACTACCTGTATATCAATGTATATGCAGCTTGTTCACATATCTTTGTTGCACAAGCAGATGTTGCGGTTGCCTATTTAATTTCAACACCAGCATAATCATTGAACAGAAGAAGTAAGCAACTACCTTGTTAATGGCATGGTAAGCCTCAGATTACTACAATTTTGTTAAGATTATTACTATGTCCTGTTCCACCTGACCATAAAGAAAAATATTTTCATTCTAGTTAAGTCTAGCTTAAATATTGGAATAACGCCAGTATACATAGTGATCCCTTGTTGTACACTACATTTCTGCAAGAATGGTACCGTAGTTACGATTTTCTATACTTTCTTGACAAATCTTTTGATGTTTGGCTTAAGTATAAAAATGTGGCATACACTTGGTACCAAAGTCACTTGGTTCTACTAAAGGTATGTCAAGACAAAACACTCTGTGACCTTATATAAGAATTTTGTTGACTTTGATATCTTATGGTGGCCATCTTGGAAATAGCCGCCATTTTGAAATTTCAACTGTGTCCATATGTAATATTGTTTGAAGCATTCAGCATGTCTAACATTCCAAATTTGAACTTGTATATGTTATTATTAAGTGATCTTTGTTGATTTTGATATTTTGAGACAGCCATCTTGGAAAAACCTGCCATATTGAAATTTCAAGGTGGGTCAATAGTTTATATTTTTCAAAACACCCTGAACTTCTATCATGCCAAATTTGGTTTTGATTTTGACCTTATAAAGGTGATATATGTTGATTTGGATATTTTATGGTGGCCATCTTGAAAAAAACGCCACATTGAAATTTCAAGGTGGGTCCATAGCTTATATTCATCATATTGTTTTGAAACACCCAGAACTATTATCATCAAACCCACAATTTTTTCACTGATCTGCTGGACTATAGACAATTCTGCGTCTTTCAACACCTTCTTCGTAAAAATCTAACCATTAATGCCCTCAAATTATTTTTTTGAAAAAATGTGTTTTTGTTTGAAATATATAACAAAAAAATATAGGTGACAAATACCTTTGGCCATGTACTATAGGTAATTCACTCTTAAAATATCTCTGTTTATTCAATAGATATTTTAGAATGTGATCATAATTTATAGAGTTGTTACTCCCAACCACCATCAATTACCCAAGAGTGACTTTTACATTATGTACACTTTGTTGTGTAATACAATCAATTTTAATCATTGAATTAATTTGTGAAAAACTTTTTAATGTATTTTGATTTTATATTTTTTATTAAGTTTTTGTTTGAATTACTTTTTAGACCTGTTAGGAATGTTAAAAGTGTGATGTTTTCACTGAGAATAGTTGCTACTGACCATTATTTGTGTCCTCCTATCCCAGAATTGGATGTCCAGTACTCTGATTTGACACAGTCAGAGATATGGAGAGTCCCTGTAATTAGGGTATATGGATCAACTCCAAGTGGTATGTAAAAATGTATGTCAAGTAAATGTATCATAAGAATGCGAATCCTACATGTACAGGCCTTAGACACCCTATATATCTATCTTTGGTTGACAATCTTGATACTGCTATTAATAAATAAATAGTTTAAAACTGTAAATTTTATTTTGAACTTCTTACTAGAAAAATACATTTGTAAGGTAAAAAAAACAAATTCTTATAAACCTTTATGCAACTTTTCTTAGACTAATCCATTTACCCAGAGGTCAAATTATAATTTTATGTATTGGCGATACACTTTTATTGTCCAGGCTTACCTACATTTAAAAGAAAGGAGGAATGTTTGTTTTAGCACTGTCAAACATTTTATAGTTATTAATCAGTTTTAAATATGATCTGCCTTTTATTGATAGGTCAGAAAACATGCATGCATGTTCATGGAGTTTTTCCTTATTTGTATGTGCCATATGATGGAACCCAACCATGGGACCGTTATCTGAAGTTGTTTGCTAAAAGTTTGGACAAAGCTTTGAATGTTAGTTTGAATAAAGTCAACTCTAATACACAGCATGTTTATAAAATCAACCTGGTGTCAGGGATGTAAGTATGGAAATGTATGAATTGGAAAATTTGTATTTAAACAGTTGTATTGCATCCTTTGGCTTTATATTGTTTGTGCACTCTCAAAAAATTATGATATTGTTTATCCCTACTTTTAAAAGAGTAATGCCCCTTAGAAAAATGCATCGTAAGCGCTCTCATGTGTACAATTCTTGCCAGATTTTTATGAAACTTATATTATATGTTTATATCAGCAATGTCTTTGAAAAGTTTGAAAATCAGCGCTGATCAATTATTTTTATACGACCGCAAAAAAATTTTGCAGTCCTATATTGGTATGACATTGGTGTTGTCGTCGTCCGAAGACACATTGGTTTTCGCACAATAAATTTAGTTTAAGGTTGGGAATTTTTATCTTTTGGAAAAAGGGGGTGGGGGGTTGTTGGGGCAATTTTTTTCAGATTTCAGAAATTAAACAAAATTTCTTCACATATTTTTTTTTTTTTAAAAAAAGGGTGGGGGTTCAATACTAAACAGCATAGTGTATTGCACAAAAGCAAAAAAAAAAAGGGTTAATTTTCATTAATTTTTTTTGGGGGTGGGGGGTCAATTCGCACAGGCACAGTGTATTGCACAAAAGCAAAAAATAAAATAAATTCAAATCATATAACAATTCTAAGTTCTTTGACTACAGTTATTCTGTGGTAGAAACCTATTATGTGTCAAATATTTAATTACAATCCAAATTCAGACCTGTATCAAGTGTGAATATTGTGTCCATTTTTGCCCCAACTGTTCAGGTTTGGACCTCTGCGGTTGTATCCAGCTGCGACCGGTGAAGCAATTTATTTAAAAGAGTTATGCCCTTAGAAACATTAATTATATGGAAAATTGCATCGTTAGCACCCTCATGTGTACAATTCTTGCCAGATTTTAAAGAACAAAAAAAGGTGTTTTTATGCCCCCACCGTAGCGGAGGGTGCATTAAGTTTTACCCTTGTCCGTCTATACATACGTCCCAAAGTTAGTTTCCATTCTTTAACTTTAGTTTGCCTCAACCAAATGTTATGAAACTTATACACAATGCTTATTACCACAAAACACAGATCAAGTTTGAATTTTGGTGGGGTCACTTTTACCGTTCTAGAGTTATGCCCTTTACAAATGGAAAAATTGCTGAATTTTTCGTTTCTGTTCTCTAACTTTAGTTTGCGTCAACGAAATGTTATGAAACTTATACACAATGCTTATTACCACAAAATACGGATCAAGTGTGAATTTTGGTGGCGTCACTTTTACTGTTCTAGAATCATGCCCCTTTACAAATGGAAAAATTGCTGAATTTTTCGTTTCCGTTCTCTAACTTTAGTTTGCGTCAACGAAATGTTATGAAACTTATACACAATGCTTATTTCCACAAAATACGGATCAAGTGTGAATTTTGGTGGTTTCGAATTCACTTTCACCGTTCTAGAGTTATGCCCCTTTACAAATGGAAAAATTGCTGAAATATTCATTTCTGTTCTCTAACTTTAGTTTGCCTCAACCAAATGTTATGAAACTTATGCACAATGCTAATTACCACAAAACACAGATCAAGTTCGAATTTTGGTGGCGTCCCTATTACCGTGGTAGAGTTATGCCCCTTTACAAATGGAAAAAATTGCTGAATTTTTCGTTTCCGTTCTCTTTCTTTAGTTTGCGTCAACGAAATGTTATGAAACTTATACACAATGCTTATTACCACAAAATACAGTCAAGTGTGAATTTTGGTGGCGTCACTTTTACCGTTCTAGAGTTATGCTCCTTTACAAATGGAAAAATTTTTCGTTTCCGTTCTCTAACTTAAGTTTGCCTGAACTAAATGTTATGAAATTTATTAACAATGCTTATTACTACAAACTCAGATCAAGTACAAATTTGGGTAGCGTCACTTTTACAGTTCTTGAGTTATGTCCCTTTATAACGTTATATGCACACAGGGGCATTATATCTGAGTCCCATGGACACATTCCCCATTTATATTTGTTGTTAATGCCCTAGCTTGGATAGATAAAATATATAGATTTTATATATTTGCTAAAAAATATTCTGATCCCCAATTTGATGAAAAAAAATATTGTAGTCAAACAGATGAGAAAAAAAAATATTCCGGAACCAGATTTTCCACATACCTTATAGTGTTAAATTTTGTAAAAAATAATTTGATTGATAGGTGTCGAAAAACTGAAAAAAAAATCTTGCTTTGCGCGAAAAAAAATTTCTGACTCAGGCAAAAAACAATACCCCCCCCCCCCTTGAAGTTAAATGGTTGCTCCCTAATCACTGAAATTTGTGACATACCGATATTTGTGTTCTTGGACACCACCTATTCTACATCTATTACTCGTTACCTGAATATATTTATGCCCTTCTAGTAATCAATCTATATTCTCAAAAGAAAATGTTGTCATCATTGAACAGCAGAATATATCGACTTAATCATTTTGGTTATATTACTCGAAGAAATTTGAAAACCGATATTTGAAACAGTAAGTTTTGAATGAAAGAAATTATCGGTGGTTACTGGTAATGGAAATGAACAAAATCTGGAAATCGCAAATTTAAAAAAAAAAAAAAAAAAATCGGGGCGGGACTATTCCAGAGGGGTGGACAGGGATGAAAATCTATCAATTAATTTTAATTGGCCTAATGTAGCATTGGATTTTTGCCAATTTCACATGGATATCTTATGGTCTATGCATTGCCATTTACAATTAATCCAAGACATACAGGATGATAGTGAATATAATACTCAATTGCCAAAAAACAACATACATGTGTTTTATTAAACAGGCTGTTATACTTAATAAAAGGTAGTACTTTTTTATTTTTTATTCAGACCAATGTATGGATACCATGAAAAGGAAGAACAGTTCTTAAAGATTTTCTTATACAATCCCAGAATGGTCAGGAAGTAAGTATAAACACCAATAACCATTGCTCACCACACCAAGCCAAGAAAGTGAATGTGTCACCCTAGGAGTCCCAATTTCGCTTTAAAGAAGCAAAAAGGAAAAGTTTTTGTTGCCCTTGATTTTCAATAAAATTCTATGTCGTCTTGTGATTTTTTGCAAATTTCACTTTAGTCTATCTAAATGCACATGATTCCGATTATTTACAGAATTCATACATGTTACTATATTGACCATGGCTATGATTATCCTTAATTATGACACATATATTGCTTTAAATTTGCATGTCATTGTTTATTACCTTTCAGCCAGGTAAATTTTCAAATCCAAACAGAATGTTGTTTAACCCTTTCATCCCCAACGATGCCTTAAGGTATCTCCAGCTGGTGTGTGCCAAATGATGCCTAAAGGCATTGCCTCCTGTAGGCTAGTTGGTCTATTTATAATCAATTTTGCTTAGAAACAACAGGGCTAATGAACAGAGAAATTGACACAGTCATGGAGGGTATTATGAAAATTGCTTCTATGCTTTTTTTGTGCAATCATACAGTTTAAAATGGGACAAATACATTTAAAACTTGGATCAAGACGTGGAAGAACTAATGGCTTTCTCCATGGAGCAACCGGGGTTTAAGGGGGTAGGCCTTGGTAGCCCCCAAATTTTCTCTTGTTTAATTTTTCTTATATTTACACCAATTAAAGGGTAGGGGTCCATGCATCATCTGCCAAAGTCTTGTTGAAATTAACTGTTGCATTGTAGCCTTTTCAATAGCAAAAAGTGATACTTAAAGCGATGTCCGTGCAATAACTTGATAATGCTTTGACAAAATCTTTTTAAATTAAGATATGTTGTTTCCTGTGACCAAATGAAGGTCAAGTTCGATTTTCACGATTTTAGCTTTTATCAATGTTGAGTTGTAGACCTTTCAATATATAGCGAAAAGTGATATTTAGAGCGTTGTCTGTGCAATAACTTGATTACACTTTGACAAAATCTTTTCAAATTTAGCTATGTTGTTTCCTGTGACTAAATGAAGGTCAAGTTTGATTTTCACAGTTTTAGCTTTTATCATCGTTGAGTTTTAGAAGTTTTTAAGTAGCGAAAAGTGATACTTAGATTGATTTTGGCATTTCTGAACCCTACAAAAAATCATTTATTTTTTTACTTGATCCTGTTAAGTGGTCCAGATTTGCAAATATCATTTTCATGTAGGAAAATCCGGTTTGCTGTCACTCTGACAGCCTCTTGTTTTATCTCCATTGTAAATTCAGATAACCAAACAAAAAAGGTACAGAACTAAATTGTATTTATTATCATGATTTACTAACCAGTTTAGTTCATTATGTATGAAACTGCCCCTTTATTAATAAAAGCAAAACTGGTCTGGTCCATTACAGACTAACAGTGCATTTAACCATTTAATACAGGGCTATTATGAATAAACAGGGTTTTTATGATTTTACTGTAGCATACATTTTATAACAAAACATAATGCTGTAGAACATGTAGGATCCACAGCCTATCACTTCATTGTCAGTTTCTGTGTTGGGTTCTGTAACCCACCGGAGCAGTGTACTATTAACCTTAAGACATTTGACAGGAGTTGACATTTTGGAATATTGTGATTTGTCATTTTTCTTATCACCATTTTATTACATTCGTGTGGCTTCATCACCCAAGCTGGACATCAAGAGAAGTGAATTTCTCAAGTATCAGCTTGGGGTTTGTTTTTCTAATTATAACCTCCTAATTGATTTCTTCAAATGGTAAAATTCATTAGATTACTATTGCTGATTAAACAATTATTAGTTTGATTTAAGGTGATAATTAATACTTCAAAGACTTGCACATTGTCATTGAACATGTTGAACCAATTTGATCGTTGTTTAAAATAATTGTTTTTATCAAAGTTCGTAGATCAAGTTTGTGAGTGTTGTCCGTAAATACAGTCAAATTATTTTTGAAAAATTTATTAAACTGGTCCTGAGATGTTTTTTTATACAACGCAAATAACACATTCAGAAATAGTAAATCAGACGATCACGTGATCGAAGTAAAAAATGCGTGAAATTTGAAAAAAAAAAAAATAGAAAAAAATATAGTGACGCGATTGATTTGGATAGCGCTGTGCTCAGTTAAATAGAACAGCGGAAAATTGCGATAGGGCTGAATACTGCAGTGCTTAAACCACCTGAGGAGAACACTGGCTAAATTCAATGTTTTGACAGTCTGTCACTTTCTAAGTATTGGGTACAATCTTTGTGCAAATGTAGGTTATCTGTTAGCATTAACTTGAACTTGGATGGATGTTCAGATCATATCTTCTATAACATTGTATAATATTGCCCTTTATATTTGAAAACCAAAGATATACAGTTAAGTAAAGCCTATCAACCAATAGCCTAAGCAATTAAACCTTATAACTTCATTATTCAATCCATTTTTATGCCCCCGTCGTAGCGGTGGGGGCATTAAGTTTTACCCTTGTCCGTCTGTACGTACGTACGAACGTACGTCCCAAAATTGGTTTCTGTTCTCTAACTTGAGTTTGCCTTGACCAAATGTTATGAAACTTATATACAATGCTTATTACCACAAAACACAGATCAAGTTTGAATTTTGGTGGCGTCACTATAACCGTTCTAGAGTAATGCCCCTTTATAAATGGAAAAATTGCTAAATTTTTAGTTTCCGTTCTCTAACTTAAGTTTGCCTCAACCAAATGTTATGAAACTTATACACAATGTTTATTACCACAAAACAGAGATCAAGTTTGAATTTTGGTGGCGTAACTTTAACTGTTCTAGAGTTATGCCCCTTTATAAATGGAAAAATTGCAAAATTTTTAGTTTTCGTTCTCTAACTTAATTTTGCCTCAACCAAATGTTATGAAACTTATACACAATGCTTATTACCACAAAACACAGATCAAGTTTGAATTTTGGTGGTGTCACTTTAACTGTTCTAGAGTTATGCTCCTTTATAAATGGAAAAATTGCAAAATGTTTATTTTCTACTAAATATCAAGTAATTTTTAAAATTGGAGTTATCTTCCTTTGTCCATGATTATAGTTGAATCAACTACAATCAATGCTTTATACAATGCAATGTTTAATTTTGACTTCCACTTATAAAACACAGATCAAGTTAAATTTGGATAGTGTCACTTTAACCATTATTGAATTATGCCCCTTTATAAATCGAAAGATTGCAAAATTTTTAGTTTCCATTCTGTAACTTAAGTTTGCCCCAACCAAACATTATGAAATCTATACACAATATTCATTACCACAAAACTAAGATCAAGTACACATTTTTTGTTTCCCTTTCTAACTTGAGTTTGCCTCAACCAAATGTTATGAAACTTATACACAATGCTTATTACTACATAATACAGATTAAGTACGAAATTTGGTGGCGACACTTTTACCATTCTTGAGTTATGTCCCTTTATAAACATAAAAATTGCTGAATTTTTCTCTTACTTTAGATTGTCTCAACCAAATGTTATAAAACTTATACACTTCTAGAGTTGTGCGTGTTTACAAATAGAAAAATTGCTGAATTTTAAGTTTCTGTTCTCTACTTAAGTTAGCCTCAACCAAATGTTATGAGACTTACACACAATGCTTATTATCACAAAACTAAGATCAAGTTCAAATTTGGGTAGCGTTACTTTTACCGTTCTTCAATTATGTCCCTTTATATCTATATGATATGCAAGTGGGGGCATCATCTGTGTCCACATGTGGACACTATCCACATTTATTTTTCAATAGAATTTTTTTCAAACTGTCCAAGATTTAATCAAAATGATGTCAAGAGTCATTCCTCAGTACATAGTTTTTTTTTCTCAAAAGCATTTCATGTATGAATGCTTATTTTGTATCTTTTCAGCTTTTGATTTCTGAATCTTTAAACAAAAATATAATTCCCTAATTTAATGCTTTGTGGTATAAAACTTGTCCAATTTTCTTAGATGTTCCTGCATCATTTTCATAACCAAATATAATCAACATAAAAGCTTGATCACTGTTTAAATTATTGTTAGGTTAAAATGCACAAATGATTTACAATACATTTGTAATTGTTTAAGTGAAGCAACACCTAAAGTGGTGATTGTGCGGTAGGGTAAAATCAAGTGGATACCTCTAGGTATTCACAATTGTGTTTGAAAAAGTAAAATTATATCGACTTGAAGACAACAGCACTCATAAATTTCCGCAAAGTAATAGTTTTGATGGTCAACATGTTTCTCCAGCAAGCGTGACGTCTTCAGGACAAGTATACATATGAAATAAAACAGTGAAGAACACATTTTGAGGTTATTGCGGTTAAAGGGAAGTAATGTTGCAATAATTGTTGTTATGACGACATTATAGATAAAAATAGAAAGTGAAAGTTAAATAAGAATAGTTAAGTTGAATAGAAAGTTAAAGTAAGTCGAAGTTATTAACGGTGGTTGGCTGCTATTCACACATGTCTGTATACAGACTCATTGAAGATTCCTAGTGGTATTGTTATGAAGAGATGATGAAAATGGATGATAAAATGTTTGGTTTAATTTCCCTTATGGACAACACCTCACTGGTAATTCTGTACCAATTCAACTGGCTTTTCTCTAAGAGGCACTGCTTCCAATTGCGTAGGGAATATTATGAGGTGCATGATCTCCGCTGGTAAGGGGAATTATAAAATTAGTGGTAGATCTGTAAATATTTAATTTGTTTGTAAAATGTCCATGGATCAAGCTTGGCTTCATTAATGGAGCAGAAGCAGATGTTTTCAGTGCTCTGTTTTCTCAAACAACTCTCATTAGTTTTCCATTTGCAGATTTTCAATTTTGAGTCTTCATTCGCAAGTTTCATGATAAAAATTTACTTTTGGTAATTTTTTCCGGTATGATTTGTATAGAAAATAACATAATTTGTTTTCCTTTTCTGTGACTATCCTGTACCTCATTCATGGTTAATTGACTTTGAATATTTTTCATAACTTTCATGTTAAAGTATTGCTATTTTAATTTCAAATAAAGGCAACAGTAGTATACCGCTGTTCAAAAGTCATAAATCGATTGAGAGAAAACAAATCCCAGTTACAAACTAAAACCGAGGGAAACACATCAACTATAACAACGGAACAACAGAAACACTGAAGTGCAACAAAAACAAACGCCAATGCAACATACATAGAAACAAACTATTTGATAACAACTGCCATATTCCCGACTTGGTACAGGAAATTTTAAGAAAAAATGGTGGGTTGAACCTGGTTTTATGGCTAGCCAAACCTCCCGCTTATATGGCCATGTTAAAAATATCGTTAAAATGACAACATTATGTGACAGGAATACAGTATAAATAAATGCAAGAACACTCTGGACAGAGAAATACATAAATAAATAATATAATAGTACATTTCGACATGTAAACCACAGAATAACAACGAACACCTAAAATTAATTTACGACAGTACACAAATACAGCATAATAGAATTATGAACTGTGCGTCACATGAATGTATCAACATTTGCATTTTACTATCAACATAACAAAAAGGCGAGACATATCTCATTGTTAACAGTTGATTTATTTAGACTTTTAAAAAATCACAAATATCAAAACATAAAATCCTGTCAATTAGAAATTCAGAGAGTATCATCTGCATACAAATGGAAATGGGTCAGAAATGCTTATTTTGGTCGGCTTATTTTGCCCATATAATGCCAAAATTGGAACTTTTACTGAATTTCTATTAAATACAGATGTAATTCCTTTACTTTCTTCGGTTTTACCAGTTGATACCATCAAACCATTCAGGGAAGTTGCCAAAGAACAGAATCATCATTTACTGAATCCATCTATTTATATATATAATTATAGGCAAAAGAGCACAGTTATTTTGAAGTGCATTTCTTTTAGACATTAAACGCAAATTAAGAAAGCTCTGTCTTAAACAGATTTTGACAGTGTATTATGCTACTTTTGGGACAAATTATATCAAAATTATAGAAAAGTCTATCTGCTCTAATTAAAATATGGATAATTTTATGTTAAGAGATATTCAGTTTGACAGCTTCAGACATACTTATTTTTGACCTATTTCAAACTGGACTAAATCACTACCTTACCTAAAGATTCATGACCTATTTTATTTACATGTAATTTCTTACTCTTTTATGCATAAAATAAAGATAGATAAATTTGGCAAGTGTATGAACAAAATTTCAAGTTATACACTGTCCACACGAGGGACTACACATGTATTTGTAGACACTGAAAATCAAAGGACGATAACTGTTTCCCAGAACCATCCCACCGTAATTCAAGTTATCAGATAAAGAACCTATACTTTTTCTTGTAACATTCGTGCTACAATTAAATTTATTTTAAGTGAAGGCCATACAGGCATTCAGTTGTTTATCTTACATGGAATTGTTAATAACAATAACTTATCAGAAACCAAAATCAGAGTGTACATAACCTGATCTGTAGATCAAAAGACTCTGGCAACTATAATTATTATTAACTTTAAATTTAAATGTAATATAATGTACAATTATGTACCATATGTGATATTTCATTTATCATCGATCTAACTTCTTTGGAATCAATATCTTTAATTTTAGGGCTGCTGATTTGCTACTAGGAGGAGCTGTGATGAATAAAGCTTTTCAGCCACATGAAGCACATATACCATATATACTACAGGTGAATATTTAAAAATTAGATTTAAAATAGTGCTGGCCATTCTGCTCATGCCTTTAATGTAGGTGTATTGAAAGGGGATCAAGAAATTAATTTAACTCTGCCACATGTCATGCTCCTGTCCCAAGTCAAGAACTTTATCAGTGGTTGTTTAAGTTGTATTTTTAGCTAATCACTTGGGTTTCGTCTGTTGTTCCTGCCAATCTGAACCAACATGGCCACCATGGATAAAAATAGAACATAAAAAAACAACAGAATTATTCAGACCACCAAGACTACAAATCTGATGGTCCCAGAGAAAATTTGGTGATCCGGTAATTGTACATTTGTACTTGAATTGAACCTTATGCTATGAAGTAGGTTTATCCAATTGGCTCAATATATTAACCTTATCGATGGTTTGGTTCACCGTTGTTTGTTATAAATTTTGGTCTCTGCATTGTTCATTAATTTGTATTCCTTGATTAAATTTATAGCTTTTCATGTTATATGCATCATTCATTATACTAAGACCCATTACTTTGAAAGGTGTATTAAAATGATAGAAATGAAAGAATAAGTTTATTCCTCAGCAGCAAATGTTTTTATATAAACTTTCTTTCAGTGTATCTCATTTCAAATTAAAAATTTTCATAATTTTTATGCCCTTGCAACTGAAAGTTGGCGGCATATTGTTTTACCCCTGTCCGTCAGTCCTTCTGTCCGTTTGTCCCATTATGGGTTTATAGTTATTCAAGATAACTCCTATAGTTTAAATGCTAGGAAGTTTTTGATTTTAATGGTGGGAGGCATCTACCCCCAGCCATCAACAGTTGAAAAGCGTTCACTGCTTGTTTGGTTGCTTTCTCTGCGGCATCCTTTACACAGTTTGATAAGATTTCAAGAGCGTCAGATTCTGGAACAGTACACTTGAATTTAAAGTCCCTCACATTAAAAAGCTGTACAACTTCCCCAACCGTCAATGTTGGAGATTTTATCATGGATTTTTCTAATCCAAATAATTATGAAGTCTTGAAAGGCTATTTTATTTTTTTGCTTTGATGCCATCGCAGTAAGGTGTCAAAGGTCCAAGCAAAAAAATAAAATAGCCTTTCAAGACGTCATAATTATTTGGACTAGGATTTTTCTGGTCACAGCTAGTAAATTCATTGTTCTTTAATCCAAAGTCAGATACTGATTGAGTATAACAATAAAGGTGGTAGAATTTGAAAATGGGCATTTTTTTCTCTTTCCTGTGTGAACACACTTTGACTGAAGGCTATGGCAGTAGGCTGAGTAGCTATGCCGTTTGTTTAGCTTCAATCTATATCATACAAACGTTTACTGTATTTAAAATTTTCATTGAAATCAAACATTTAAATGATGCGAATCAAAGGTTATTCTAAATAAAAACTGTTTCTGGAAAAAAAGTTGAAAAAAAAAAACTATTCGTCGACAATAAAATGTTTCCGATCATGGCTGAAAATGAGGTCGGTCAGGCAACCGGAAACACACATATTTTTTCTTGGCCTGACGTCAATTTTTGGAAAGTATATTTACGTACAACGTGACCATTGGGATCATGACCTTTGACAGACCTAAAATAGCGACGAGAGCTTAAAATAACTTGATGTAGATGTGGGACAATTGGATTTTGCATTTGTTTTTTTAGACGTTTAATTTTGATCTTTCTAATTTAGAAGCAGAGTTTTCTTTTAAATAAAATAAGAATGATTTAATTGTGGAAAATAAAGGAAGTTGTATAAACAATATTTAAAAAGATAGATTGACCTTTTACATGTATTTTAGATTTGAACCGCACACAAGTCGGAAAATACACCGATGTAAATGATATCTACTTTGAGGAAGAATGATTTTTTTACGGGTAAATTAAGAATTGTAACTTTATTAAATAGAAAAGTCCTATTTTTTAAGATAAGAATCGGAAATAAGTCGGCATTTACGCTGCTTTTTTTTTTTTTCAATACAAAATATTTTAAGTGAACATTAATTTTTAATAAATGCAAGCAAATGTTATATTTAAAAGATAGTTGTGGATTGTTTCTGACGATTTTTTACTAAGTATAGCCACCACATTCCCACTTAGTACAGCAGAGGATGTATAAACTACAAAACTTATTCGGTTATTCATTCTGTGTTGGTGTTTCATACCTTCTGCATGTGTTTTGTTTTATCTGAAGGTCCTTCAAATATTAATGGGATGAATATATCTGACAGTATTTCACTAAAAGAGGAATGTTTTAGTTTCAACGTCATATTCTTTAGTGATATCCATTAAGTATGAATTTTCTGCACACTCTCTCCGTATTTGTTTTCGATTTACATGTTCTACTCCAAAATCAGGTTAATGTCAAACAGAACATTTACAATTGTTTTTCTTATGATTTTGGTTACTTTTAACACATGTGAAGTGTTCTAGAATCATTTATAAGCATTTTGGACTGCTACTAGATGATGGAAAACAGGTTTTTCCATGAAAATACTGAAAATATAACGCTATCGAAATATGTGCAGATCAAATATTCTTAACAAGTTATGCCCCTTGGAAAAAATAATTATAACCGTGATTACAGAAATCGCATGGCATTTGATCTGAAGCCTTCATTTCTCTAAGATATTTATAAATTGTTTTAAAGAACAAAAATAAAAGTGTTATTTTTAGTTATTACTCTTTGGAGGACATTGGAACTCTGTTCTTTTATTTAGATTTTTGGTTGCGTCCTTGTCAGCATGGTAAACGTCCTTATCAAAGATATGGAAAATCTTAAAAAGAAAAAGGCTTGTAATTCAAAAACATTATTTGATGTATACTATGATTTTTAATCCTTGCAAAACGGATATTTATCCTTTAAATCCTAAAATGGCAAACCAAAGAATTATAGCAAAAAATGGACTAAGAATTGATTAGCAAAGTTGATTCAGAAAAAAAAAAAAAGAATATACAATATAAACTTTGAAATTTGTTTTCAAAGGGGATTATAATCTACATATTAGGTTTATTTGGCATATGTTACATGTATTTAAAATGCATTGATCAGTTTATATTATAGTTATATGGTGTTTTTATGCCCCACCTAGGGGCATTATGTTTTTCGATTTGTGGGTTCGTTCGTTCGTTCATTTGTCCGTCCTTCCCTTTCGTTCGTCCGTCCGTCCGTCCGTCTGTCCCGCTTCAGGTTAAAGTTTTTGGTTAAAGGTTTTGTTCAAGGTAGTTTTTGATGAAGTTGAAGTCCAATCAACTTGAAACTTAGTACACATGTTCCCTGTGATATGATCTTTCTAATTTTAATGCCAAATTAGAGTTTTTACCACAATTTCATGGTCCACTGAACATAGAAAATGATAGTGCGAGAGGTGATTCCGTGTACTATGTACACATTCTTGTTTAATTTTTTTTTTATTACAGATGTTCATTGACTATAATTTGTATGGTATGAATATGATTAATGTATGTGCAGTCAAATTTAGGAAGCAGAAAACAGATGGTAAGTTTTCTACTTGTTGTGATTTTGTTATCTTTATAAGTCTCAATCTCTTGTAAAATGTAAGAGGTTGGTATGTCTAGACCCTGCAATTAGACACCTATGAAACTAGTGACACAACAGAGGGGCTGTTAGGAAAAAGATGTCAATATTTCTCTTTGCTCTTTATCCTAGCATCTGCAAGGAGAGGCCAGCTCCCAGACCTTCTGTGGATCAGATCAATGCATTAGATGCAGATCTAGAGCTGGCTACATCACTGACAGTGGAGTTCAAAGTTTACATTGAAAACCTATGTGAATTTGCATTTTCATCTTTTTTATGCCCCTGCCGTAGTCAAGGGGGCATGAAGTTTTACCCTTGTCTGTCTTGCTTCGCCTCAAAAATTTGCAAATTGTAGAGCAAAAGAGAAGCTTGAAAAGTAAAGGTGAGCGAGCGATTATTATTTTTTTTTTTTAAACATAAAATCATAGGTTCTGACAATATTGATCAAAACAAGATGGTATGAAACTTGATTTACCACTTGTACTTTGACATTTCTTTAATTTATCAACTGCTGAAGTGTATTTTTTTCCCTGTTCACCAGGACAGGTAATGCCCACTTTTAATTGCAGCATATTTATGACTTCTTGTATTACTGTTACTTTCTGAGGACATCAGATCTTAAACTGAATAATTGAATAATTATTTCAACTACCTTAAATGATCTCCATTGAATTGTCATAGATGACTTTTCACGTTCACCGGAAATGACTTATAACTAGCAACACGGCTGTGTCTTGCAAGAAGCAGGAACTGCTCATCCTTCCAGAACACCTTAGTTCATCCCCAGTTTTTAGGGGTTCGTGCTGTTCATTGATGTGTGTACTTTTTATACGACCGCAAAAAAATTTTGAGGTCGTATATTGGTATGACGTTGGCGTCGTCGTCGTCGTCGTCCGGCGTCGTCGTCCGAATACACAATGGTTTTCGCACTCTAACTTTAGTTTAAGTGAATGGATCTCTATGAAATTTCACCATAAGGTTCAATACCACAATAGGAAGGTGGGGATTGATTTTGGGGGTTATGGTACCAATAGTTAAGGAATTAGGGGCCAAAAAGGGGCTGAAAATAAGCATTTTTGTAACTTCCAGACATAACTTGTGTGTTAGCATATGGATCTCTTTGACATTGTACCACCAGATTCCATATCACAAAGGGTCAATGCTGGATTGATTTTGGGGTTAATTGCCTCAAAATTTTAGGAATAAGGGGCCAAAAGGGGGCAAAAAACAAGCATTTTTCTAGTTTCATGACAATAACTTGTGTGTAAGTGTATGGATCTTTCTGAAATTTTACTACAAGGTTCCATTTCACAAAGGGAAAGCTGGAATTGAGTGTTGTGGTAATTGCCCAAAACGTTTAGTAATAAGGGGCCTAAAAAGGGGTTTAAAATAAGCATTTTTTAGTTTCTAGACAATAACTTGTGTTCAAGTGTATGGATCTCTCTAAAATTGTATTACAAGGTACCATACCACAAAGGCAAGGCTGTTATTGAGCTTGGTTTGGGGGGAAAGGGGGGTGGGGGTGATGAATCATAAGGGGGGCGGGGGTCAAAAAAGGGGTAATTTTTTTTTTTCCTTTTTTTTTTGTTTAAAATTTACATTTTAAGTTAGTTATTTTTTATCACGAAGAGAAAGTAGGAATTGAGTTTTGGGGTTAATTGCTCAAACATTTATGAATAAGGGGCCAAATATTGGTCAAAAATAAGGATTTTTTTAGTTTGCAACAAAAACTTGTGTTCAAGTGTATGGATCTCTGTGAAATTGTATTGCAATGTACCATACCACAAATTGAAGGTTTTGATTGAGGTGGGGGATGATGAATCAAAAGGGGGTTGAAAAAATGTGTGGGAGGTAGGATTTTTTTTTTTCATTTTTTTTTCTTTAAAATTTTCCATTTAAAGATGGTTGTTTCAGATTTATATATGAAAGAAAATAATAATGATACGGTTATATATCATGAGGAATTGAAATTTAAAATTATGTATATTGGAAATTTAAGTTACATTGGAAAGTAATAATTGGCTTTGGGGGGGGGGGGGTGGTGGTTATGGCTCTAATGTTTAAGGAATAAGGGGAAAAAAAAGGTTAAAAAACAAGGGTTTCCATTTTAATAGACAAATAATTGAGTAAAGAACATTATTTAAAAGCAGTGTAAGGTTGGTAATTCAAATTCATTTAAATATCTCATCTACACTGCTTTTAAATTATGTAAATTGGAAATTTGCCAATAACTTTATTGTTAATAAATGCATTGGAAATTTGCCAACAATTTTAGTGTAATAAACTTCATTGGAAATTTGCCAATATAAAATTTTGCTGATGAAGGTTTTTTGTTTACCTTTAGCCTTGACTATGAAGTCATTTTCTATTTTTATACGACCGCAAAAATTAAAAATTTTTTGGTCGTATATTGGTATGACGTTGGCGTCGTCGTCGTCGTCGTCGTCGTCGTTGTCGTCGTCGTCGTCGTCGTCGTCGTCGTCTGGCGTCGTCCGGCGTCGTCCGAAGACACATTGGTTTTCGCACTCTAACTTTAGTTTAAGTGAATGGATCTCCATGAAATTTCACCATAAGGTTCAATACCACGATAGGAAGGTTGGGATTGATTTTGGGGGTTATGGTACCAACAGTTAAGGAATTAGGGGCCAAAAAGGGGCCAAAAATAAGCATTTTTGTAACTTTCAGACAATAACTTGTGTGTAAGTGTATGGATCTCTCTGACATTGTACCACAAGGTTCCATATCACAAAGGGAAGGCTGTAATTGATTTTGGGGGTAATTGCCTCAAAATTTTAGGAATTAGGGGCCAAAAAAGGGGCAAAAAACAAGCATTTTTCTAGTTTCATGACAATAACTTGTGTGTAAGTGTTTGGATATTTCTGAAATTGTACTACAATGTTCCATATCACAAAGGGAAAGCTGGAATTGAGTTTGGGGGTAATTGCCCGAAACGTTTAGGAATTGGGGGCCAAAAAGGGGCCAAAAATAAGCATTTTTCTAGTTTCCAGACAATAACTTGTGTTCAAGTGTATGGATCTCTCTGAAATTGTACTGCAAGGTACCATACCACAAAGGGAAGGCTGGGATTGAGTTTGGGGGTGATGAATCAAAAGGGGGTTCAAAAAATTTGGGGGGGGGGATTTTTTTTTTTTTTTTTTTTCTTTTTTTCCTTTTTTTTTTCTTTTAAAATTTTCCATCTTAAGTTGGTTATTTCTGATTTATATTTAAAAGCAAATAATAATGATATGGTAGGAGATACACACCAAACAGGATGTGTAAATTATTATATAATAAGTATTGTGCAATAGCAAGAAATTTTCAATTGCACAGTATTGCACAATAGCAAGAAATCTTCAATTGCACAGTATTGCGCAATAGCAAGAAATCTTCAATTTAACAGTATTGCGCAATAGCAAGAAATATCCAATAGCACAATATTGCGCAATAGCAAGAAATTGTCAATTGTACAGTATTGCGCAATAGCAAGAAATATTCAATTGCACAGTATTGTGCAAAAGAAGATACTTCGTATAAATTGCTTATTTCTTGATCAATTTCAATGGGGTTTTATTCTTGAATTCTTGGGGTTCTTTAATATGCTGAATCTAACCGTGTATTAAGTTTTTGGATTTTGGGCCCCGTTTTTAAATTGGTCCACATTGAGGTCCAAAGGGTCCAAAATTAAACTTTGTTTGATTTCATCAAAAATTGAATTATTGGGGTTCTTTGATATGCCGAATCTAACCGTGTATTTAGATTTTTAATTTTGGGTCCCGTTTTTTAAATTGGTCTACATTAAGGTCCAAAGGGTCCAAAATTAAACTTAGTTTGATTTTAACAAAAATTGAATTCTTAGGGTTCTTTGATATGCTGAATCTAAACATGTGTTTAGATTTTTGATTATGGGCCCAGTTTTCAAGTTGGTCCAAGTTGGGGTCCAAAATTAAACTTTGTTTGATTTCAACAAAAATTGAATATATGGGGTTCTTTGATATGCTGAATCTAAACATGTATTTAGATTTTAGATTTTTGGCCCAGTTTTCAAGTTGGTCCAAATTGGGGTCCAAAATTAAACTTTGTTTGATTTCAACAAAAATTGAATATATGGGGTTCTTTGATATGCTGAATCTTACCATGTATTTAGATTTTTTATTTGTGGGCCCGCTATCAAATTGGTTCATATTGAGGTCAAAAGGGTCCAAAATTAAACTTTGTTTGATTTCATCCAAAATTGAATTATTGGGGTTCTTTGATATGCCAAATCTAACCGTGTATTTAGATTTTTAATTTTGGGTCCTATTTTTTAAATTGGTCTACATTAAGGTCCAAAGGGTCCAAAATTAAACTTAGTTTGATTTTAACAAAAATCGAATTTTTGGGGTTCTTTGATATGCTGAATCTAAACATGTGTTTAGATTTTTGATTATGGGACCAGTTTTCAAGTTGGTCCAAGTTGGGGTCCAAAATTAAACTTTGTTTGATTTCAACAAAAATTGAATATATGGGGTTCTTTGATATGCTGAATCTAAACATGTATTTAGATTTTAGATTTTTGGCCCAGTTTTCAAGTTGGTCCAAATTGGGGTCCAAAATTAAACTTTGTTTGATTTCAACAAAAATTGAATATGTGGGGTTCTTTGATATGCTGAATCTTACCATGTATTTAGATTTTTTATTTGTGGGCCCGCTATCAAATTGGTTCATATTGAGGTCAAAAGGGTCCAAAATTAAACTTTGTTTGATTTCATCAAAAATTGAATTATTGGGGTTCTTTGATATGCCAAATCTAACCGTGTTTTTAGATTTTTAATTTTGGGTCCCGTTTTTTAAATTTGTCTACATTAAGGTCCAAAGGGTCCAAAATTAAACTTAGTTTGATTTTAACAAAAATTGAATTCTTCGGGCACTTTGATATGCTGAATCTAAACATGTGTTTAGATTTTTGATTATGGGACCAGTTTTCAAGTTTGTCCAAGTTGGGGTCCAAAATTAAACTTTGTTTGATTTCAACAAAAATTGAATATATGGGGTTCTTTGATATGCTGAATCTAACCATGTATTTTGATTTTGGACATTGGACCATAATAGGTAAATTAAAAAAAATCAAGTTCTTAGACCACATTCTTTCTGTGTCAGAAACCTATGCTGTGTCAAATATTTAATCACAATCCAAATTCAGAGCTGTATCAAGCTTGAATGTTGTGTCCATACTTGCCCCAACTGTTCAGGGTTCGACCTCTGCGGTCGTATCAAGCTGCGCCCAGCGAAGCATTTTATTATAGCCTTATGATGTAGTTGAATTATTTAATACTTTTATGATGTGTTTAAATGGGGTTTTATCATGTTTATGGTTGCAAATTTATTGTTTTAGTATAATAAACTCCATTTAAAATTTGCCAATAAAAAAATTTTTTGTTTATTTTTAGCTATGATTATGATGTCATTTTCTATTTTACTTTTATGGTTGCAAAGAAATTTTTATTTTTAGATATTACTGTTAAATGATGCTGATTAAGGTTTTTGCTATGTTTAGCCATGACTATGATGTCATTTTCTATTTTAATATCTGTTATGATGTATTTAAATGGGCTTTTATGGTTACAAAGGAATTTTATTTTTAGATATTACTTTAAAATGTTGCTGATGCTGATTAAGGATTTTGTTTATTTTTAGCCATGACTATGATGTCATTTTCTATTATAATACCTTTATGATGTAATTTCCATTTTTAGATATTACTGTTAAATGATGCTGATTAAGGGTTTTTAGCTATGTTTAGCCATGACTATGATGTCATTTTCTATTTTAATATCTTTATGATGTATTTAAATGGGCTTTTATGGTTACAAAGGAATTTTATTTTTAGATATTACTTTAAATGTTGCTGATTAAGGATTTTTGTTTATTTTTAGCCATGACTATGATGTCACTTTCTATTTTAATACCTTTATGATGTATTTAAATGGGCTCCCATGTATTTAGATTTTTGATTATTTATACATGTTACCAAATTGGTCCACATTGAACAAAAACGGTCCAAATTTCAACTTTATTACATTACATCAAACATTGAATTCTACATATTCTTTGATATATTGAAATTAACAAACAATTTAGTTTATGGATATTCCACCATAATAGGTAAATTAAATTTTTTCCAGTTCTTACACCACATTCATCCTGTGTCAGAAACCTATGCTGTGTCAAATATTTAATGACAATCCAAAGTCATAGCTGTATCAAGCTTGAATTTTGTGTCCATACTTGCCCCAACTGTTCAGGGTTCGACCTCTGCGGTCGTATCAAGCTGCGCCCCAGCGAAGCATTTTATTAGTTTTTAACCAGATTTTCGAAGGAAATATCGGTTATTGATTTGGGGATGTACGGCGGGCGGGCGGATGATCAGACAGGCGGCTGCCAAACAATGTCTCTTCAATAACATGAAAACGCTGTGATGATTTTTTTTCAAATTTAGATACGTTGTTTCTTGTAACTTAATGAAGGTCAAGTTCAATTTTCACGATTTTAGTATTTCTCCTTTTTGAGTTATCACCATTTTTAATATCCAAAAGTGGTATTTTTAAATATTTTTCTCTTGTTATCATATTATGACTAAGCAGATGGTAAATGTCTTATCTCACAATAAAAATTGGAGTGATAGATTTATTTGAAAATTTTCTGTTTCCTGATAAGATTTGTAGGACTGTATATATAAAGTTTGAAATTTACTAGAAGGACTGTATAAATGAAGTTTGAAATTTACTGTTCATTATTAGACATTTTGTAGATAATTAAGTGTCCGTTAATCATATATATTCTTACCCCCACCCCACTTCAATTTGAGAATGTGCTTTTATCTTGTAAACGGTCGAGATCCCCACCCCAAAACCATATATATTCTTGTTTGGGACAATAAAACAAATCAAATGAAATATTAGGATAGTCCTCAGGTTCACACCTACCCTCCTTATTTTTGAAAACTTGTAAATGTGCAAGCTCCCTACCCTGAAACCATATATATTCTTGTATGTTACAATAAAACAAATCAAATGAAATAAAAGGTGAGTTCCCTGGGGTCACCCCCATCCCGTCCTGTTTGAGAACTTGTAAACGGTCGAGATCCACATCCATAAACCATATATATTCTTGTACGGGACAATAAAACAAATCAAATGAAATATAGGGGAAGTCCATGGGGGTAACCCCCACCCCCTTTCTTTTTGATAACTGTAAACAGTCAAGGTCCCCACCCCGAAACCATATTAATTCTTGTATGGGACAATAAAACAAATCAAATGAAATTTAGTGGGACGTCCCCTGGGGTAACCCCCATCCCCTCCTGTTTAAGGACTTGTAAACGGTCAAGATCCCCACCCTTAAACCATATGTATTCTTGTATGGGACAAAAAAACAAATCATATGAAATAAAGGGTGAGTCCCCTGGGGATCAACCCCCACCACTTTTTTGAGAACTTGTAAATGGTCGAGATCTCCACCCCTAAACCATATATATTCCTGTTCGTCATTTCAAGAAGATTTGAATGACATACAGGGTCAATCCATAGGCGCCACTTATGCATATCACAAACCAATTTGTACTGGACTTTGCCCAATGTCAGGCGACCATGGGAATGATGAATTATTGGAGCTTTGTTTGGGAGACTTCCTAACAGTATCCTGTTAGAATTATTTCTTGTTACTGATAAGTTTTATAGATTTTGAAAATACATTGTATTAATGATAAATAAAATTTTGGATTTTTTTCTTCTTTTCTTTGGTAAATTGTTTGAAGAATTTTGTGGCAAGTTTGTTTGTTATTCTGTAAAACCTAATTTTCTGAATGCTATATTTTTTTATAGATTTTGAAAAGACATTGTATGAATGATAAATAAAATTTTGGATTTTTTTCTTCTTTTCTTTGGTAAATAGTTTGAAGAATTTTGTGGCAAGTTTGTTTGTTATTCTGTAAAACCTAATTTTCTGAATGCTATATTTTTTTTTTTGTGAAATGAACTCATTTAAAAACTAAGCTTATATTGTCTATAGCTATTTATAAACTTACATTAAGATTTCTGATTTTGGGCCCAGTTTTCAAGTTGGTCCAAATCGGGGTCCAAAATTAAACTGTGTTTGATTTCAACATAAATTGAATATATATATAGGGTTCTTTGAAATGCTTAATCTAAACCTGTATTTCTTTTCATTATTAATAAGATAATACCACATTGAGGTCCAAAGGGTCCTAAATTGAACTTTTGTTTAATTTCATCAAAAATTGAATTCTTTGGTTCTTTGATATGCTGATTCTAACAATGTTTGAGTGTTAAATCATATCTAATTTTAGAGGACTTAGTCATCACTGGTTGTTGTTATTATATTATTGATTATAATTTGAAAAATTGCATCATATCTTATTTTAGAGAACTATTTATCCAGTTTGAGTTATTTCCCTTTGCACAGAAAATATTATGGATAAAAGTAACCTGTGTTTCATTTCAGCATAAATTAAATGTATATAGGGTTCTTTCAAATGATTAATCTATCCCTGTATTTAAATATTAGATTTTTGGGCCCAGTTTTCAAGTTGGTCCAAATCAGGGTCCAAAATTAAACTTTTTGATTCAACAAAAAAATTATTTATGGGGTTCTTTGAAATGTTGAATCTAACCATGTATTGAGAGATTTTGGATTGTGAGCTCCTTTATCAAATTGGTTCACATTGAGGTCCAAAGGGTCTTAAATTAAACTTTTGTCTGATTTCATTAAAAATTCTTGGGGTTCTTTGATATGCAGATTCTAATATGTACTTAGATCTTGGATATTGGACCATAATAGGTAAATGTCCAATTTCAAATATTTCAGTTCTTTGACCACATTCATGACATTCATTTTGTGTCACAAACCTATGCTGTGTCAAATATTCAATCACAATCCAAATTCAGGGCTGTTTTAAGCTTAAATGTAGTGTCCATACTTGCTCAACTGTTCAGGGCTCGACCTCTGCAGGATAATCCGGTTTGCTGTCACTCTGACAGCCTCTTGTTTGTGTTATATGTTGGTTGTCTGTGTCTCTGTCGTTTTGGTGTTCTCATTGTTGTTCTTTGTCTTTTTGGCACTTTGTATATTTATAAATAAGATGTGGTATGAGTGCCAATGAGACAACTCCTTTAAGTGTACTGATGTAACATTATCAGCTGACAGGATAAGCTTTTTAGTGTCAATGAAATATTGGAAGAGCTAGGCCTTGTAAGCACCCTCACAGGTACAATTCTTGCCAGATTTTTATAAAACTTATACTATAGGTTAATATCAGCAATATCTCGGACAAGTTCTATAATGGTGGCTGATCGACTTTTTTAAAAAGAGTTATGCCCCTTTGAAATATTAAATTTTTGGAAAATGGCCTCGTTTGTGCTCTCACATGTACAATTCTAACCAGATTTTTATAAAACTTATACTATAAGTTAATATCAGCAATATCTCGGACAAGTTCTATAATGTCACCGTGGACGATCGACTTTTTTAAAAGAGTTATGCACCTTGGAAATATAGAATATGTGCAACTTATACTATAGGTTATACAGCAATAAATCTGACAAGTTCTATAATGGTGACTGATTTTTGCGGTCGTATATTGGTATAACGTTGGCGTCGATGTTGTTGTCATTCTCGTCCGAAGACACATTGGTTTTCGCACAATAACTTTAATTTAAGTGAATGGATCTCTATGAAATTTTACCATAATGTTCAATACCACAAAAGGACAGTTGGGATTGATTTTGGGGGTTATGGTACCAACAGTTAAGGAATTAGGGGCCAAAAATGGGCCAAAAATGGGCCAAAAATAAGCATTTTTCTAGTTTCCAGACAATAACTTGTGGAACGGTGTATAGATCTCTCTGAAATTATACCACAAGTTTCCATACCACAAAGGGATGGTTAGGATTTGCTTTGGAGGATTATTGCTCAAACCGTTTAGGAATTAGGGGCAAAAAAGGGGGGAAAACAAGGGTGTCCTGGTTTATGGACAAATACTTTAGTACAAAACATAATTTAAAGCAGTGTAAGGGAAGTAATTCAAATACATCAGCGTCATCCGAAGACATTTGGTTTCCGGACAATGACTTTAGTAAATGTAAATAGAAATCTATGAAATTTAAACACCAGGTTTATAACCACAAAAGGAAGGTTGGGATTGATTTTTGGGGGTTATTGTCCTAACAGTTTAGGAATTAGGGGCCAAAAAGGGGCACAAATAAGTATTTTTCTAGTTTCCAGACAATAACTTGTGAAGCGTTGTATGGATCTCTCTGAAATTATACCACAAGTTTCCATACCACAAAGGGATGGTTAGGATTGGCTTTGGGGGGTTTAGTATTTAGGGGCAAAAAAGGGGGAAAAACAAGGGTCTTGTATGTTTTTTTAACTTTAGTTCCTGTATATGTTTTGGAGTTTAGTGTGACGTCCATTTTCACTGAACCACTACAAAATAAGTACACAATTTTATTTAGGGGCCAGCTGAGGACCATCTCGGGATGAGGGATTTTCTCGCTGCGTTGAAGGTTACAATCAACCATTAGATTTTATGGGTGCAGCCATTTTATGAGCATAACATGGTATTCAGAATTAAGAGTATAGCTAATCCTGATTGGTTGATATGTGCGCCCATTATTTTTTGTTATTAGAGACTTCGTGCATTCTGCATTATACCAAAGGCCAATAAAATTATTTTCCTTAGCCCTAACGGAATTGAGATGTCTTTTAAACGCTAGGATGAGACACGTATTTTTAAGTGCAAAATTGATAGGCATGGGAGATAAGTACAAATTACGCTAAGAAAAGCAACGTGAACCTATATTTTTTGGACCAAAAAATACTGTCCTAATAACTTTTCTTTAATTAAGTCTCCCAAATAAAGTTTGGGAAGACTTATTGTTTTTGCTCAGTTCTTATTAGGTCTTTCCACTTTTCCGTGGAAAGACCTATTGGTTTTCTTCTGATTATTTTTATTATTTTTTTTTTTTTCTTCCGCCTAATTTTTTTCCTTCGCTGTTTTTTTGTTTCGCAAGATGTCGCTTAGATATGTTGAATATCATATCGAACAGTTTATACGCTTTTGAAACTGACACCGCTTAACTGAGTACTTTCCCATATAAGAGTTATCTCCCCGATCACTGTTTTTCTTGTTATTTCTAAGGCTTCGCAACCGTATAAGAAACCGACAAATTTATTTTTCCAAATTGCTCGTTATATCCTCAGGATGTTCTGTTTTATTTTGACCGAAGCCGTATAGAGATTCCATATGAGAGTTATTTCCCCTTTTGTATTTAATATAAGTGAAATGTATTTTTAACTGTAAAACCATAAGTGATAGAGGCCTAGGGACTTTTGATTTGAGGTCCTTGGTCCATAAAAATGAAAATGAGGTCAAGGTCAAAGGTCAAGGTCATGTTCAAAATTTTGATTTTGGCTTGTTATCACTAATTTTCAGAAATCTTATAAGATATCGACAAAATATTATAACAGAATTGTTAGTTGCGATATGTCGTAACAGGTAAATTTGAGTTGAAAGCGTACGAAGACATTTAATGGGAGTTTTCTCCCTTATTATATTTAAAATTACACGTATGGTGATATAACTCATTTATCATATATATTTAAGACCTAGGGTCTTTTGATTTGAGGTCCTTGGTTTATGACCTTGAAATTGAGCTCAAGGTCATAGGTAAATTTAATGTTCTAAATTTTGACCTTTGCTTTTACCTCAAAAGTATACATGATAAAGCCATGGGACTTTTTGCATTAAGTTGCAAGACATTTGAACTTAAAAAAGCTAACTGGAAGTGACCTTTTGTAAACCAGAAGTAGCTATTTTTTGTATTAAATTAATGTAAAAGTATATAGAACCATATATTTTTGGAATCAGTGTCAAGTAAACTATCAAACAATGCCAGAACTGACATTTTTCAAACCGGAAGTAAAAAATTATCTCCCTTATTTATATCTTTTTGTATAGAAACCATATTTTTTTGGAATCAGCGTACAATGTGCTGTCATTTGACTCTGGAATTGACATTTAAAACCAAATTTTAATATTTCATATCAAAATAGATCCTTACTGGTGGAAAGACCTTCAATTGTTCTCTGAACAATTGGTTTTTATACGACTGCAAAAAATTTTTGCGGTCGTATATTGGTATGATGTTGGCGTTGTCGTCGTCGTCGTTGTCGTCGTCCGAAGACACATTGGTTTTAGCACTCTAACTTTAGTTTAAGTGAATGGATCTCTTTGAAATTTTACCATAAGGTTCAATACCACAAAAGGAAGGTGGGGATTGATTTTGGGGTTTATGGTACCAACAGTTAAGGAATTAGGGGCCAAAAAGGGGCCAAAAATAAGCATTTTCTAGTTTCCAGACAATGACTGTGGAACAGTGTATGGATCTCTCTGAAATTATACTATAAGTTTCCATACCACAAAGGGATGGTTAGGATTTGCTTTGGGGGGTTATGGCTCAAACCGTTTAGGAATTAGGGGCAAAAAAGGGGGAAAACAAGGTTGTCCTGGTTAATGGACAAATACTTTAGTACAAAACATAATTTAAAGCAGTGTAAGGGAGATAAATCAAATACATCATTGAAATTATCTCCCTTACACTGCTTTTAAATTATGTATAAAGTAATGATTAATGAACAATTAAGATAATTTAAAACAGTGTAAGGGAGGTAATCCAAATACAACGTTTCGGTTACTTCCCTTACACTGCTTTTAAATTATGTTTAAAGAAATGCATATTTATAAAGGAAGACCAGTAAAAATATCTGCAAATGTTGCATCTTTTTTTTTTACAAAAAAATCCATATGAAAGATTTGACACTATATTTTAAATTCTATTATAAAATAGATTACGTTAGCACTATGGTAAATTTAAATGGGTAATTATGGTTGCAAACTCCATTGGAAATTTGAATTGAGATTATGACCATATCTTGAGGGAAAGAATTTTTTGGGGGAAAAAAAGGGGGGGGGGGGGTAAAAAGAAATTGTGGGGGGTCAATTTTTTCTCATTTCAGATTTCAGTAATTAAAGAGAATTATTCTTCAAATATTTTTTTTTTTTCAAATTTCAAGAAGTAATCTTTAATTGCACAGTATGGCACATTAGATTTGTAAAATCTTTGACCACATTTATTTATTTGTTATGCCAAATCTTACTTAATGTATTTAGATTTTTAATTTTGGGTCCAGTTTTCAAATTGGTCTACATTAAGGTCCAAAGGGTCCAAAATTAAACTTTTGTTTGATTTCAACAAAAATTGAATATATGGGGTTCTTTGATATGCTGAATCTAAACATGTATTTAGATTTTTGATTTTTGGCCCAGTTTTCAAGTTGAACCAAATTGGGGTCCCAAATTAAACTTTGTTTGATTTCAACAAAAATTGAATATATGGGGTTCTTTGATATGCTGAATCTAACCATGTATTTAGATTTTTTATTTGTGGACCCGGCTATCAAATTGGTTCATATTGAGGTCAAAAGGGTCCAAAATTAAACTTTGTTTGATTTCATCAAAAATTGAATTATTGGGGTTCTTTGATATGCCAAATCTAACCGTGTATTTAGATTTTTAATTTTGGGTCCTGTTTTTTAAATTGGTCTACATTAAGGTCCAAAGGGTCCAAAATTAAACTTTGTTTGATTTTATCAAAAATTGAATTCTTGGGGTTCTTTGATATGCTGAATCTAAACATGTATTTAGAATTTTAATTTTTGGCCCAGTTTTCAAGTTGGTCCAAATTGGGGTCCAAAATTAAAATTTGTTTGATTTCAACAAAAATTGAATATATGGGGTTCTTTTATATGCTGAATCTAACCATGTATTTTGATTTTGGACATTGGACCATAATAGGTAAATTAAAAAAATTCAAGTTCTTAGACCACTTTCTTTCTGTGTCAGAAACCTATGCTGTGTCAAATATTTAATCACAATCCAAATTCAGAGCTGTATCAAGCTTGAATGTTGTGTCCATACTTGCCCCAACTGTTCAGGGTTTGACCTCTGTGGTCGTATCAAGCTGCACCCAGCGAAGCATTTTATTAATTATTATTATGTCACGCGATTGACAATGTCGGGTGACATATTGCTTTTCCTCTGTTTCTTTTTCCCTATTATTATTATTATTATTATTTTTCTTCCACCTATTTTTTTCCGCCAGTTTTCTCAGAGCCAAAGGAACCAATTTAAATGATGGTGCACTATAACAAGGAACCCTGACTTTCGAGTTGGTCCAATTTTTATGAAACTTGTAAGTAATGTGACCTGTCACATGTAGATGTGATATCCGACTTTGAAATTTCAAAATGGCTGACGTTACCATGGAAACAGCAGAACAATGGTTGGGGGCCGTTTTGGCGACTTTTGTGTTAGCATCCTAACACAGGATTACTTGTTATTATTATTATTCTTCTTAACCCTAATTTGTCCGACCATTTTCTTCCAAGCCTTAAATGATGGAAACTTTATATTTGGTATGATGTTGGGGTAGTATCCCTAGGGGTGCATTCACTATTTTTTATTTCAAATGGGGGTCAACTTGGCACTATTTGGGGCCGGAACATGGGTGGGGTCATTTTTCGACTATTGATTCACTACTGGTAGAACCTTTAAGTTTTGTGTAATACAAGAGACCGATGTCCAGGTGTCCATTCCACATTTTTTATTTCAGCCCGGGGTCATCTTGGCATTATTTTAGGGGGTCAATTTTCATGGAACATTCTAGAACAATAGTCATGTGATTAGTCATGTGATAGTGTTGAATTATTCCTATGTACTTTTTATGTTATATAATGATAGATTATTAAAGGTAGCACCATATGTAGCTGTAATTCGACTTTGGAATTTTTAGAATGGCCGCCGTTACCATGGAAACTGCAAAAATGTGAAATTTTTTTAAAATGCTTCAAATTTAATGAAATTTTACAGAGATGTTAACAAGTGTATGTAGATTTGGAATTTCCAAAATGGCCGCCGTTGCCATGGAAACAACAAAAATGCGAAAAATCTAGATTTGGTCCAATCTTTATGAAACTTGACAGTAATGTGACCTGTCATGTGTAGATGTGCCATCCGACTTTGGAATTTTCAAAATGGCTGCCGTTACCATGGAAACTGCAAAAATGTCAAAAAAATCAAAATGCTTCAAACTTAATGAAACTTTACACAAATGTTGACTGTCTTATGTAGATGTGACATTTGACTTTGGAATTTCCAAAATGGCCACCGTAACCATGGAAACACGAATGCCTAAATTTGAAAATTGGTCCAATTTTTATGAAACTTGTAAGTAATTTGGCCTGTCACGTGTAGATGTGATATCCGACTTTGAAATTTCAAAATGGCTGACGTTACCATGGAAACAGCAGAACAATGGTTGGGGGCCGTTTTGGCGACTTTTGTGTTAGCATCCTAACACAGGATTACTTATTATTATTATTCTTCTTAACCCTAATTTGTCCGACCATTTTCTTCCAAGCCTTAAATGATGGAAACTTTATATTTGGTATGATGTTGGGGTAGTATCCCTAGGGGTGCATTCACTATTTTTTATTTCAAATGGGGGTCAACTTGGCACTATTTGGGGGCCGGAACATGGGTGGGGTCATTTTTCGACTATTGATTCACTACTGGTAGAACCTTTAAGTTTTGTGTAATACAAGAGACCGATGTCCAGGTGTCCATTCTACATTTTTTATTTCAGCCCGGGGTCATCTTGGCATTATATTAGGGGGTCAATTTTCATGGAACATTCTAGAACAATAGTCATGTGATAAGTCATGTGATAGTGTTGAATTATTCCTATGTACTTTTTATGTTATATAATGATAGATTATTACAGGTAGCACCAAATGTAGCTGTAATTCGACTTTTTCGATGTGGCATTTGACTTTGGAATTTCTAAAATGGCCACCGTAACCATGGAAACACGAATGCCTCAATTTGAAAATTGGTCCAATTTTTATGAAACTTGTAAGTAATGTGACCTGTCATGTGTAGATGTGGTATCCGACTGAAATTTCAAAATGGCTGCCGTTACCATGGAAACAGTAGAACAATGGTTGGGGGCCGTTTTGGCGACTTTTGTGTTAGCATCCTAACACAGGATTACTTGTTATTATTATTTTTCTTCCACCTAATTTTGTCCGCCCGTTTTCTCAGAGCCAAAGGAACCAATCTAAATGATAGAGCACTATAACAAGGAACCCTGACTTTCGAGTTGCAGTGCAACTTTGGAACTAAAAAATGGCTGCCATTACCATGGAAACAGAAAAAATGTGAAAAAAAAATAAAAATTGCAAATCCATTAAATCATGTAAATCTTTCATTATGAGACCCACCTGGATGAAACTTTAGTGGAATGTAGCCTGGCATGCCAAGATGTGTTCACCATATTTAGAAGTTCCAAAATGGCTGCCATTACCATGGAAACTGGAGAAACATTTACCATTTGCTCCTATTGGAAATTCTTAAAAGTAGCATTTACTCACTTATAATGGTAGGTCAAATTTCATGATTCTTTCATGGTATATTCCTGGTCATCTGCCAAAGTTGCATCTGTCTTTAAAATTTTAGAATCAGTCACTGTTACCATGCATGGAAACAGCACAAATTCAAAAATGTTCAAAAATTTCAAAATGCTCCAAACTTTATGAAACTTAATATAAATGTTAACTGGCAAGTATAAATGAGACTTCTGGCTTTGGAATTTCCAAAATGGCCGCCGTTGCCATGGAAACAGCAAAATTGTGTAAAAATTTCAAAATGCTCTTAATGTTCTGAAAATTTACAGAAAGATGTAAAGCCATGCATATATGTCCATTCACTGTTTAAAATTTTCAAAATGGCTGCCGCTTAGAGGCAATGGGGGGAAGGGTGACATCCGCTATTGCTTGCAATGGCAAATCTAGTTATTATTCTTCTTCCTCTTCCGCCTCTTTTAAATTTGAACTTGTCCGCACCCGTTCTCCAAAACCACTTGTCAGATTAACTTAGGGTTTCACAATATGTCAGACTAACATGTCTAGTGGTGCAATCAGGGTTTTGTTTGTGCAATGGGGTTTATAAAGGGGTACTTTGAGGGGCAAAAAGAGAAGAGGGTTTTACAATAGAACCCTATGGGATTTTATTTTTAAAAATTTTCAAATGATTATAAATTGAAAACCGTTTGTGATAGACACAATCTTTTTAATTGAAAATGTTCTAAATGATAAAACCCATTAAATGAAATACAGGGTTAGTCCCCAGGGGTCACCCCAACCCCCTGCCATTTAAGAAAGTTCTAATACCTTGTAAGTGGTCAAGATCCCCACCCCTAAACCATATATATTCTGGTTTGTCATACTAAGATGGTTTGAATGATATACAGGGTTAGTCCCCAGGGGTCATCTCGACCCCCTGCCATTTGAGAAAGTTGTAATATCTTGTAAATGGTTGAGATCGCCACCCCTAAACCATATATATTCTGGTTCGTCATGCAAAGATGGTTTGAATGATATACAGGGTTAGTCCCCAGGGGTCATCCTGACCCCCTGCCATTTTAGAAAGTTCTAATATCTTGTAAATGGTCGAGATCCCCACCCCTAAACCATATTTATTCTGGTTTGTCATGATAAAGCACAAGAATTGAAATACAGGTTTAGTCCCCAGGGGTCATCCCCACCCCATGCCATTTAAGAAAGTTCTAATATCTTGTAAGTGGTCAAGATCCCCACCCTTAAACCATATATATTCTGGTTTGTCATGCTAAGATGGTTTGAATGATATACAGGGTTAGTCCCCAGGGGTCATCCCGACCCCCTGCCATTTGAGAAAGTTCTAAATCTTGTAAATGGTCGAGATCCCCACCACTTAACTATATATATTCTGGTTTGTCATGATAAAGCAAATCAAATGAAATATAGGGTTAGTCCCCAGGGGTCACCCCCACCCTATGCCATTTAGGAAAGTTCTAATATCTTGTGGTCAAGATCCCCACCCCTAAACCATATATATTCTGGTTTGTCATGCTAAGATGGTTTGAATGATATACAGGGTTAGTCCCCAGGGGTCATCCCGACCCCCTGCCATTTGAGAAAGTTCTAAATCTTGTAAATGGTCGAGATCTCCACCACTTAACTATATATATTCTGGTTTGTCATGATAAAGCACAAGAAATGAAATACAGGGTTAGTCCCCAGGGGTCACCCCCAACCCATGCCATTTAAGAAATTTCTAATATTTTGTAAGTGGTCAAGATCCCCACCCCTAAACCATATATATTCTGGTTTGTCATGCTAAGATGGTTAGTCCCTAGGGGTCATCCCGACCCCCTGCCATTTGAGAAAGTTCTAATATCTTGTAAATGGTCGAGATCCCCACCCTAAACCATATATATTCTGGTTTGTCATGATAAAGCACAAGAAATGAAAATCAAGGTTAGTCCCCAGGGGTCACTCCCACCCCAAGCCATTTAAGAAAGTTCTAATATCTTGTAAGTGGTCAAGATCCCCACCCCTGAACGATATATATTCTGGTTTGTCATGCTAAGATGGTTTGAATGATATACAGGGTTAGTCCCCAGGGGTCATCCCGACCCCCTGCCATTTGAGAAAGTTCTAATATCTTGTAAATGGTTGAGATCCCCACCCCTAAACCATATATATTCTGGTTTGTCATGATAAAGCACAAGAAATGAAATACAAGGTTAGTCCCCAGGGGTCACCCCCACCCCATGCCATTTAAGAAAGTTATAATATCTTGTAAATGGTCGAGATCCCCACCCCTAAACCATATATATTCCTGTTCCTCATGTCTCGAACATTTGAATGACGTATACGGTCAGTCCCCAGGGTTTCCCCCCAACCCCCAATGTTCTAATATTTTGTAAATGGTAGAGATCCCCACCCCTAAACCATATATATTCCTGTTCATCATGTCTCAAACATTTGAATGACGTATAGGGTCAGTCCCCAGGGGTTTCCCCCACCCCCAATGTTCTAGTATCTTGTAAATGGTCGAGATTCCCACCCCTTAACCATATATATTCTGGTTTGTGATGCCAAGATGATTTGAATGATATACAGGGTTAGTCCCCAGGCATCACTAATGCATATAACTTTACTGGACCAAACCAATTTTCACTGGACCAAACCAATTTTCACTGGACTTTGCCCAATGTCAGGCGACCCTGGGAATTACGAATTATGGGAGCTTCGTTTGGGAGACTTCGTAACAGCATCCTGTTACAATAATTTCTTATTCTAGCAAGGTTTCATTAAAAAAAATCAACTTTCTAAAGTCTGTATCACAAAAAAGGCTATCATTGTCGCCTATTTGGAAATTAATTGTTAATTCAATCTATACAGCGTCGACATTTCTTTATCATAATGATAATAATAATAATAATAATAAATTCTTTATTTAAAGAGGGTAACTCAATTAGAAGTAGTCTAATTTTCATTGAGGCCCTCAAACAAAATACATGTATACAGTTAACATTCATACATTCGATTCATACATTAAAATACAATATATATTACTAGTATATACACAATTCAATCATTCAAACATACAAATGGCAATAAATGGCAATAATTGGTAAAGTTTTGATTAAATTTTCTTATTCTTACAATAAAAGAAAGAAAACAAATTATTCGACTTGCATAGAATTTTCAAGAAAATGATTATAACAATGTTTCTTAAATAATTCCACATTTCGACATTTTTTTATTTTGAGTGGTAAATTATTCCATACCTTTGTTGCAGAATAATGAAAAGATTTTTTATAAAAATTTGTATTTGGTCTTGGAACAAATAGATCATTATTAGAGACAGATCGTAAGTTGTGGTGTTGCACATCATTAATATTTAGCATTGTTAAGTAATCAGGTGTTAGTCCATTTACAATTTTATACATTAGAATTGATTGTTGGTATTTTATTCTTTTTGTAAAAGATAGCCATTTTAAAGATGAAAACATAAAATTAGATGGAACAGAAATATCGCATTCAAGTATAATTCTTGCTACTCTTTTTTGAAGTTTTATGATTCTATCTGAATCTTTTTGTAATAAATTTCCCCAAACTGGACTACAATAGTCTAGTCATAGTGCTCAAAAAGTGTCAAAAACTGTAATTTTACTTGATATTTGATGTGAAACAGTATTTTATGGTGACAAATGAATTATTGTGTAACTAGTTTTTATATGACCGCAAAAAAATTATTCGATCGTTTATTGGTATGACGTTGGTGTCGTCGTCATGGTCATCGTCTGGCGTCGTTGTCGTCGTCCTTGTCGTCGTCCTAAGACACATTGGTTTTCGCACTCTAACTTTAGTTTAAGTGAATGGATCTCTATGAAATTTTACCATAAGGTTCAATACCACAAAAGTATGGTAGGGATTGATTTTGGGGGTTATGGTACCAACAGTTATGGAATTAGGGGCCAAAAAGGGGCCAAAAATAAGCATTTTTGTAACTTCCAGACATAACTTGTGTGTGAGTGTATGGATCTCTCTGACATTGTACCACAAGATTCCATATCACAAAGGGAATGCTGGGATTGATTTTGGGGGGTAATTGCCTCAAAATTTTAGGAATTAGGGGCAAAAAAAGGGGCAAAAAACAAGCATTTTTATATGGACAAATACTTGAGTACAAACATAATTTAAAGCAGTGTAAGGGAGATAAATCAAATACATCATTTGAATTACCTCCCTTACACTGCTTTTAAATTATGTATAAAGTAATGGTTAATGAACAATTAAGACAATTTAAAACAGTGTAAGGGAGGTAATCCATATACGTTTTGATTACTTCCCTTACACTGCTTTTAAATTATGTTTAAAGAAATGCATATTTATAAAGGAAGACCAGTAAAAATATCTGCAAATGTTGCATCTTTTTTTTTTTTACAAAAAAATCCATATGAAAGATTTGACACCATATTTTAAATTCTATTATAAAATAGATTAAGTTAGCACTATGGTAAATTTAAATGGGTAATTATGCTTGCAAATTCTATTGGAAATTTAAATTGAGATTATGACCATATCTTGAGGGAAAGAATTTTTGGGGGAAAAAGAGGGGGGAGGGGGGTAAAAAGAAATTGTGGGGGGGTGAATTTTTTCTCATTTCAGATTTCAGAAATTAAAAAGAATTATTCTTCAAATATTTTTTTTTTTTTCAAATTTCAAATATACTGTGCAATTAAAGATTACTTCTTGGAATTATTGTGTAACTAGTTTTTATACGACCGCAAAAAAATTTTGTGGTCGTATATTGGTATGACGTTGGCGTCGTCGTCGTCGTCCGGCGTCGTCGTCCGAAGACATATTGGTTTTCGCACTCTAACTTTAGTTTAAGTGAATGGATCTCTATGAAATTTTACCATAAGGTTCAATACCACAAAAGGAAGGTGGGGATTGATTTTGGGGGTTATGGTACCAACAGTTAAGGAATTAGGGGCCAAAAAGGGGCCAAAAATAAGCATTTTTGTAACTTCCAGACAAAACTTGTGTGTTAGTGTATGGATCTCTCTGACATTGTACCACAAGGTTCCATATCAGCAAGGGAATGCTGGGATTGATTTTGGGGGTAATTGCCTCCAAATTTTAGGAATTAGGGGCCAAAAAGGGGAAAAAAACAAGCATTTTTTCTAGTTTCATGACAATAACTTGTGTGTAAGTGTATGGATCTCTCTGACATTGTACCATAAGGTTCCATATCACAAAGGGAATACTGGGATTGATTTTGGGGGTAATTGCCTCTAAATTTTAGGAATTAGGGGCCAAAAAGGGGCAAAAAACAAGCATTTTTCTAGTTTCTTGACAATAACTTGTGTGTAAGTGTATGGATCTTGATGAAATTGTACTACAAGGTTTCATATCACAAAGGGAAAGCTGGAATTGATTTTGGGGGTAATTGCCCACAACGTTTAGGAATAGGGGCCAAAAAGGGGCCAAAAATAAGCATTTTTCTAGTTTCCAGACAATAACTTGTGTTCAAGTGTATGGATCTCTCTGAAATTGTACTGCAAGGTACCAAACCTCAAAGGGAAGGCTGGGATTGATTTTGGGGGTAATTCCCTAGAAATTTGAGGAATTAGGGGCCATAAAGGGGCAAAAAAACAAGCATTTTTCTAGTTTCAGGACAATAACTTGTGTGTAAGTGTATGGATCTTTATGAAATTGTACTGCAAGGTTCCATATCACAAAGGGAAAGCTGGGTTTGAGTTTGGGGGTAATTGCCCTAAATGTTTAGGAATTTGGGGCCAAAAAACAAGCATTTTTCTAGTTTCCAGACAATAACTTGTCTTCAAGTGTATGGATCTCTCTGAAATTGTACAGTTCATACATGTGAACCTATCGACGGGAGTACAATAATCCCATTTTCAGGGGTCTCCTCCCGACCTCCCGTTGAAGACAAAAAAATCCCGTGTATGAAATATTTCATGAATGAAAAATTTCAGCCCAACATATCTGGTGTAACTGACATTACTGAAGTTATATTTTACCTGTAAATCAATTAACATGCATAATTATATGGCCTCACTTGTCACCTTGGGTGTCAAACATACTGGTAATAAACGATTTTTACCTCAGGCTAACTGCCGTTGTGTAATAAAACTTTGTTTATTTAAAATGAATGTTGGGTTACTTCCCTTGATTTATCCTGTATAAAGTTACTTTCCTTTAAATAATGTAAATTTTTAAAAGAATATAAATAAAATATAAATTGAACAAATAATCATAAAAGGATGGTAATTAAATGATTTTAAATGTTTTAGGACAAATAAAAAAATAATAATTTGAAAATTATTTGAGGGTTCTATACTTCCTTTCAAGGCTTAAATTGAAATTTATATAATAACTATGACCCATGATTACAGTTTGAATGTGTTACTTATCATGCATTAAAAATCTACTTGCATAAAGATAACAATAGAGATCTACTTGCAGATAGATAAGCAAATGTTCTGATTGCAATGAATAATGGTAAAAAAGATATGACCTAAAAAAAATTTAAAGAACATACTGAAAAAGAAGAATGTTAGATTGAACAAGTTGAAAGTTTAAAAAGATAGAGAAAATTTATAAGTACAAAGGTACTATAAACATAATACATTCGGATGGAAAGTTGAAGAAAACACACTTTAACAGACAATTTCTACAGCACACGGTTACATTTACGACAGAATTTATGTCGATTAAAAACATCCTGATCTGAGTCCTAATCTCCAAAACTCCTGATCTTAGTTTCACAGTCCATCACATGTATGTGTACTGCAAGGTACCATACCACAAAGGGAAGGCTGGGATTGAGTTTGGGGGTGATGAATCATAAGGGGGTTCAAAAAATTTGGGGGGGGGGATTTTTTTTCCCTTTTTTTCTTTAAAATTTTCCATTTTAAATTGGTTATTTCTGATTTATATATAAAAGCAAATAATAATGATATGGTTTGAATAGATAAATTAAAATTTTTTAAGTTCTTAGACCACATTTATTCTGTGTCAGAAACCTATGCTGTGTCAAATATTTAATTACAATCCAAATTCAGTGCTGTATCAAGCTTGAATGTTGTGTCCATACTTGCCCCAACTGTTCAGGGTTCGACCTCTGCGGTCGTATCAAGCTGCGCCCCAGCGGAGCATTTTATTATATTCTTGGAATTATTGTGTAACTAGTTTTTATATTCCAAGAAGTAATCTTTAATTGCACAGTATGGCGCATTAGATTTGTAAAATCTTTGACCACATTTATTTATTTGTTATGCCAAATCTGACCGTGTATTTAGATTTTAATTTTGGGTCCAGTTTTCATATAAGTCTACATTAAGGTCCAAAGGGTCCAAAATTAAACTTAGTTTGATTTTAACAAAAATTGAATATATGGGGTTCTTTGATATGCTGAATCTAAACATGTATTTAGATTTTTTGATTTTGGGCCCAGTTTTCAAGTTGGTCCAAATTGGGGTCCAAAATTAAACTTTGTTTGATTTCAACAAAAATTGAATATATGGGGTTCTTTGATATGCTGAATCTAACCATGTATTTAGATTTTTTATTTGTGAGCCCTGCTATAAAATTGGTTCATATTGAGGTCAAAAGGGTCCAAAATTAAACTTTGTTTGATTTCATCAAAAATTGAATTATTGGGGTTCTTTGATATGCCAAATCTAACCGTGTATTTAGAATTTTAATTTTGGGTCCAGTTTTCAAATTGGTCCACATTGAGGTCAAAAGGGTCCAAAATTAAACTTTGTTTGATTTCATGAAAATTGAATTCTTTGGATTCTTTGATATGCTGAATCTAACCATGTATTTAGATTTTGGATATAGGACCATAATAGGTAAATTGAAAAAATTTAAGTTCTTCGACCACATTTATTCTGTGTCAGAAACCTATGCTGTGTCAAATATTTAATCACAATCCAAATTCAGAGCTGTATCAAGCTTGAATGTTGTGTCCATACTTGCCCCAACTGTTCAGGGTTCGACCTCTGCGGTCGTATCAAGCTGCGCCCAGCGGAGAATTTTATTAAGCTATAGTCTGTTTCATATTTGTATAGCGTTTTACCTTAGACACAAGGGTGGGTTCGACTTTTGACTTACTGTGGAGAGAATATGTCATTTTCTGAACTTCTGCTGACTTGTTTGAAAAAGGCACGTACACGTCTTGAGTGGATATACAAATCGATTTTTAAACATGACAATATCGATCCAAGTGCTGTTATCAAAATTACCAAATTCAGTGAAAATGTACAGAAATGATCCCCTTCGAACATTGAAATGTTCACTCGAATGGCAGACTATAAAAATCAGAAAAGGCATGACATTTTGTAGTTAATGAATAGTTTTCGAAATTTGAACACAAATATTTACACATTTTTCATATTTTGAAATGCTATAGTCTTTCAAAAATGTACTTTTATACGAAAATGGTTTCATTTAAAACTGTTGTTCAAAATTCACCGTAGTAGTTACATATTGGATCGGTTTTGGTATCAATATAATCAGTACTGGATGACATATAAAGAATCATTGGAGAAAGTGGACATTATCTTCAGGCCCTTTTTAGCAGTACCGCATTTACTAAAAAAAATCAGAAATTTTTTTTCACATTTTTTGACTGGGGTCACCTCTGATAAAAAATTGTGAAAATTCAGAGAGTAATGCCAGAATGTTTTGAAGATGATTTTTGTGTGGCATATATATTAGTGCATCTAACGAACTATGAATTGCATGATTCTAGAAAGTATTAAATACCGTATAGGTTACAATCAACCATTAGATTTTATGGGCGCAGCCATTTTATGAGCATAACATGGTATTCAGAATTAAGAGTATAGCTAATCCTGATTGGTTGATATGTGCGCCAGTTATTTTTTGTTATTAGAGACTTCGTGCATTCTGCATTATACCAAAGGCCAAATAAATTATTTTCCTTAGCCCTAATGGAACTGAGATGTCTTTTAAACGCTAGGATGAGACACGTATTTTTAAGTGCAAAATTGATAGGCATGGGAGATAAGTACAAATTACGCTAAGAAAAGCAACGTGAACCTATATTTTTTGGACCAAAAAATACTGTCCTAATAACTTTTCTTTAATTCTAGCAAGGTTTCATTAAAAAAATCAACTTTCTAAAGTCTGTATCTCGAAAAAGGCTATCATTGTCGCCTGTGGGGAAATTAATTGTTTATTTCAATCTATAGACCCATTGGTGGCCTTCGGCTGTTATCTGCTCTTTGGTCGGGTTGTCGTCCTTTTGACATATTCCCCATTTCCATTCTCAATTTTATTTCCTGGTTAATGGACAATTAAAAAAGAGTACAATGTTATGATTGGATTACCTTCCTTGCACTGCTTTTAAATTATGTATAAAGAAATGTTGTATTGTCTTGAGGTGAATAGCTGTCAATTTATTTTTAGAAGTTGCTAATTAAAAATGCTGATTAAGGAATATTCGCAACAGCATAGTGTATTGCACAAAAGCAAAAAATTGAATATAAATTCAAACCATATGACCAATTCTAAATTCTTTGACTACTGTTATTCTGTGTCAGAAACCTATGATGTGTCAAGTATTTAATTACATTCCAAATTCAGACCTGTATCAAGTGCGAATATTGTATCCATTTTTGCCCCAACTGTTCAAGGTTGGACCTCTTTGGTCGTATCCAGCTGCGCTCGGCGAAGCAATTTATTACCCAATGTGTTAGGTTTTTGTCTCGCCTTGACGGAGTCAAAAAGCGAGTAAAAATGTATTAGTTTGTGATTAGGTCTAGTTCATGGTGAACCACTAGTGGTAAGTCAATGATATTTGGTATGCAGTTGTATTAGCATTGGCACATCTCATTACCATGGAGATTATTTGGCCCCGCCCTCTCAGTCAAGGTCTATTGACTTTGAAACTTTGCTTAGTTTACATGTATAAGTTTGTAATTAGGTCAGTTTATGGGGAACCACTAGTGGTAGGTCAATGATATTTGCTATGCAGGTGTATAAGCATTGGCATATCTCATTTCCATATAGATTATTTGGCCCTGCCCCCTCATTCATGGTCTATTGACTTTGAAACTTTTGCTTAGTTTTCATGTATTAGTTTGTGATTAGGTCAGTTTAAGGGGAACCGTTAGGCCAACTAAAATTAATTAGTAGATTTTCATCCAAATTTTGGAAAAAAATGGGGCGGGTGGGAGGATTTTATTTTAAAATTTTTATTTCCTCCGATACCCTTTTGTGACGTGTTCTTCATATGCCAGTCTGATTAAAACCAGCTCCCACTATCCATTTGCCTTTGTAGATAGTGGGGGCTGGTTTCAATCAGACTGTTCATATGCAAGGGTAATATTAAGCTTATATCATGTATATACAAGGAATTCTACATAATTTTTCAATTTCTTAATAAATATTTCTGATTGGCAGCCACTGTTCTACATGTAATTGCCGCTTTAGAAACCTATTGTTAGTATATAGCAAAAAGTTGGAGAAATGCCCTCTTTTAGACTACCTACATCAAATTTATTTTTGCTTTCTAAGCTATGCCATGGTTTGTAGTGCCCATTACAAGTATTATGAGTACAGAGTGAAAACTGTGTTGAAAATACTAGGGTTTATGCTTTTAAGGTTCATGTGGACCCTTTGGCTAAAATGGCTGCATTTTCACCTCAAAATTGACTCTTGAGTACAGACAATCCTGTGTATCTGGAAAAGTTTTAAGACAAAGCATGCCCTAGATAAATACAATTCAAATATATTCTATGTTTTTGAAAATTAAAAACTTAACAGGATTTTCCATTGCACTTTTTTTCATTCCTCCAGAAGGTGCCAAAATAAACTAAGTTGGGAAAGGTTTGAAAACTTTCCCACATGAAATAATTGAAGTGAACGAACTGTATTGATTGACAAGGGCAATAGATACCTGACAATAATTGGTGATTTAAACTGTGTACCTGAGTGGACCAATCACCATATCAAGTGAAACTCAACTGTTTGTACATCATGTTTAATCATCTTCTGCATGTTTTCTAAAACAAACAATGCATGTGAATTTTATTTATCTGGGGCATGCTATGCCTTAAAACTTTTCCAGATGCACAAGTTTGTCTATACTCAGAGTAAATTTTGAGGTGAAAACGCAGCCATTTTAGCCAGAGTCCACATGAACCTTATGACTTTTATGCAGCCGTGAAAATATACAATGTAAAACATGAAACTTAACCAAAAAGAAGAAGTTGTTTAATGACTCTATTGAAGGGTTGGGGACAGATAGTGTTTGCTGTTATTCCACAAAAAGTAACAGCCTTGGGGGTAAATCTAAAGACTTGCTATTAAACATTTTGTACGTTGGCCGACTTTTTTCCACTCAATATATGATCATAGATCGTACAAGTTCGTGCTTGTGTCAATTTCTTTATTCCAGTCATGTTTTTTTGTAGCAATGTGTTCCACGATTCTTGCGCTTTGGATATCATTCACAGTCCAAAATTCCTGACACAAAGTCATTGTATAAATAAAAAAATCCACATATTTCTAATCACTGAAATTTGTGACATACCGCGATTTGCGTTCGTGGACACCGCCTGTTACTCGTAACACGAATATTTCATGCCCTTCTCGTTAGCAACATCTATTCTCGGAAGATAATGCTGTCATCATAGAACAGCAGAATATATCAACTTAATCATTTTGGTTAAATATTACTTGAAGAAATATGAAAACCGAAATTTGCTACAGGAAGTTTTGAATGAAACGGAATTAGGTAGCAATACACAGTTAGAAGTTTAGTTTCGCGTTATGGCCATGTGAATTTTTTAAATATGAAAGTTTTTGTACAATAAAATTGATTTTTAGATAGTTGAAGAATAATATAGCCTTCCAAGTGGGTTTATATGATAATTTAGATTGTTTTTAGCATGTTTAATAGGCCATTTTTCTGTTTGACAGTCCGTATTTTCCTATCCGCACCGCCCTAGATCTAGAAATTATTGTAGTGTTTTTCAACAAAGATTTGTTGCTCGATCTTTTCAATTCAATTTTATGGAAAAACAAGCAGAAATGCATATGATTTTTTTGGACCTCTTGATAGATATAGGTCTATGGTTTCAGGAAAGGTATCACTCTAATTGTTTGAAAAATTCCTTTGGACCAAATTTTTGAGACTTGTGACATGTTCACCCCCCTTTTTCGCAATATTTTGTATCAAATAAATGCAGATTGTTGCCATGGTTACACCAAAAAGAGATTATATTTCACCTTTTTAACTATTAAAAATGAAATCTATGGAAGATGCTCTTTCCAGAAATATACACATGCATAACAAAAATAGTAAGCCTTATTTATTAGATAGGAAGGAAAAGAGGGTGGTTAAAAATTATGATGAGTGTCAATTTTAAGATTTTTTCCTAACTGTGTATTGCTACCTTAATTATCGGCGGTTACCGGTAACGGAAATGAACAAAATCCGGAAATCATAATTTTTTTTAAAATAAAAAAAATCGGGGCGGGACGATTTCAGAGGGGCGGGCGGGGATGAAAATCTATCAACTAATTTTAATTGGCCTTAGTGGTAGGTCAATGATAATTGGTATGCAGTTGTATAAGCATTAGCACATCTTTTCATGGAGAATATTTGCTCCTTACCCCTCAGTCATGGTCTATTGACTTTGAAACTTTTGCTTAGTTTACATGTATTAGTTTGTTATTAGGTCAGTTTAAGATGAACCCCTTATGTTAAGTCAATGATATTCAGTATGCAAATGTATTGGCATTTGCAAGTTTCATTTCCATGGAGATTGTATAACCCCACCCCCTAATTATGGTTCATTGACTTTTTCATAGTTTACAAGTTAATGTTTATGTTTAGGTTTGTTTACAAGGAACGACTTATGAAAAGTCAATGGTATTTGGTTTGCAGTTGTATTAGCATTGGCAGATCTCATTTCCATGGAGATTGTTTAACCCTGTACCTTCAGTCATGGTTCATTGACTTTGAATATTTGCATAACTTACATGTTAAAGTATTGCTATTTTAATTTCAACATTTGCATTATCAAAATAACAAATAGGCGAGACATATCTCTGTGTTAACAGTTTATTTACTGAAATTATAGTAGATAGAGAGAAACTTTAAAAAGCAAAAATGATCAGCAAACTGAGATCTACAAATACTCAAATAAGACCTAAATTGTCAGTCATTAGATTTGGTATCTATTTTTGTGTTTTTACAAAGCAACATATGATTTTAAATAGACAATAACAAAGGTTGGAAGGTATATAAGAATCACCTTGTCAATCTGTCTGTCTTTCCATTCGTCCCGCTTCATGGGTGGTGCATGATTTTTGTACCATTGAACTTGTTCATACTTGGCATGCAGTTGCATCATGGGATGAGGCTGTGTCATCTACCAAAGTCAGGTTACTCCGACCTTGACCTTTGACCCCTATGACAGTAAAACCTTGTCTGATTTGTGTCCTGCTAATATCTTTTTATACGACCGCAAAAAATTCCGAAGACACATTGGTTTTCGCACTCTAACTTTAGTTTAGGTGAATGGATCTTTATGAAATTTTACCACAAGGTTCAATACCACAAAAGGAAGGTTGGGATTGATTTTGGGGGTTATGGTACCAACAGTAAAGGAATTAAGGGCCAAAAGGGGCCAAAAATAAGCATTTTTGTAACTTCAAGACATAACTTGTGTGTTAGTGTATGGATCTCTCTGACATTGTACCACAAGGTTCCATATCACTAAAGGAATGCTGGGATTGATTTTGGGGGTAAATGCCTCAAAATTTTAGGAATTAGGGGCCAAAAAAGGGGCAAAAAACAAGCATTTTTCTAGTTTCATGACAATAACTTGTGTGTAAGTGTATGGATCTTTCTGAAATTGTACTACAAGGTTCCATATCACAAAGGGAAAGCTGGAATTGAGTTTGGGGGTAATTGCCGAAACTTTTAGGAATTGGGGGCCAAAAAGGGGCCAAAAAACACATTTTTCTAGTTTCCAGACAATAACTTGTGTTCAAGTGTATGGATCTCTCTGAAATTGTACTGCAAGGTACCATACCACAAAGGAAAGGCTGGGATTGATGATGGGGGTAATTGCCTCAATATTTTAGGAATTTGGGGCCAAAAAGGGGCCAAAAACAAGCATTTTTCTAGTTTCAGGACAATAACTTGTGTGTAAGTGTATGGATCTTTCTGAAATTGTACTACAAGGTTCCATATCACAAAGGGAAAGCTGGGTTTGAGTTTGGGGGTAATTGCCCTAAACATTTAGGAATTTGGGGCCAAAAAAGGGCCAAAAAACACATTTTTCCAGTTTCCAGACAATAACTTGTGTTCAAGTGTATGGATCTCTCTGAAATTGTACTGCAAGGTACCATACCACAAAGGGAAGGCTGGGATTGAGTTTGGGGGTGATGAATCATAAGGGGGTTCAAAAAATTTGGGGGGGGGATTTTTTTTTTTTTTTCCTTTTTTTTCTTTTTTTCCTTTTTTGTTTCTTTTTAAAATTTTCCATTTTAAGTTGGTTATTTCTGATTTGATATTTAAAATCAATTAATAATGATATGGTAGGAGATACACACCAAACAGGATGTGTAAATTATTATATGATAAGTATTGTGCAATAGCAAGAAATTTTCAATTGCACAGTATTGCACAATAGCAAGAAATCTTCAATTGCACAGTATTGCGCAATAGCAAGAAATCTTCAATTGCACAGTATTGCGCAATAGCAAGAAATATCCAATAGCACAATATTGCGCAATAGCAAGAAATTGTCAATTGTACAGTATTGCGCAATAGCAAGAAATATTTAATAGCACAGGATTGTGCAAAAGAAGATACTTCCTATAAATTGCATATTTCTTGACCAATTTCAATGGGGTTTTATTCTTGATTTCATGGGGTTCTTTAACATGCTGAATCTAACCATGTATTTAGGTTTTGGATTTTGGGCCCCGTTTTTAAATTGGTCCACATTGAGGTCCAAAGGGTCCAAAATTAAACTTTGTTTGATTTCATCAAAAATTGAATTATTGGGGTTCTTTGATATGCCGAATCTAACCGTGTATTTAGATTCTTAATTTTTGGTTCCGTTTTCAAATTGGTCTACATTATGGTCCAAAGGGTCCAAAATTAAACTTAGTTTGATTTTAACAAAAATTGAATTCTTAGGGTTCTTTGATATGCTGAATCTAAACATGTATTTAGATTTTTGATTATGGGCCCAGTTTTCAAGGTGGTCCAAATCGGGGTCCAAAATTAAACTTTGTTTGATTTCAACAAAAATTGAATATATGGGGTTCTTTGATATGCTGAATCTAACCATGTATTTAGATTTTGGATATTGGACCATAATAGGTGAATGTCCTTTTTTAAAATTTTTAAGTTCTTAGACCACATTCATTCTGTGTTAGAAACCTATGCTGTGTCAAATATTTAATCACAATCCAAATGCAAAGCTGTATCAAGCTTGAATGTTGTGTCCATACTTCCCCCAACTGTTCAGGGTTCGACCTCTGCGGTCGTATCAAGCTGCGCCCTGCGGAGCATTTTATTTACCCTAGCACTTAGGTTGACTAAACTTGCTATGCTGATGATGCATCATTTTCAGGGTGTGTGTCATATACCAAAGTCGGGTACATCTGACTTTGATTTTGACCTTTGACCATATGAGAGTAAAACAGTGTCTGATTCGTGTTATGTGTGTAACTTTTGTACTGTAGCACTTAAATTAAAAAAAAATTTTGTATGCAGAAGCATAATACTGACCTTGAATTTGATCATAGTAAACACAGTCTGATTTTAATACAGTGCATAACTTTTTATACGACAGCAAAAAAATTTTGGGGTTGTATAGTGGTATCACGTCGTCGTCTGCGTCGTCCTTAGACATTTGGTTTCCGGACAATAACTTAAGTTTAAGTGTATGGATCTCTATGAAATTTTACCAAAAGGTTCAATACCACAAAAGAAAGGTTGGGATTGTTTTTGGGGGTGATGGTCCCAACCGTTTAGGAATTAGGAGCCAAAAAGGGGCCCAAAACAAGCATTTTTCTAGTTTCAGGATAATAACTTGTGTATTAGTATTTCGATTGCTCTGAAATTGTACCACAAGGTTTGATACCACAAGTAAAAGGTATGGATCCATTTTGGGGGTAATTGCCAAAACTGTTCAGGAATTAGGGGCCAAAAAGGGCCTAAAACAAGCATTTTTCTAGTTTTCAGACAATAACTTATGTTTAAGTGTATGGATGTCTCTTAAATTGTTCCACATTTTACGAAAAGAAAATTTTCTTCAGATGCTTTTTTAGGAAGTTTGCTTTCCTAAAGCGTCAGCCTCAAACTTCCGGTGACAGACTATCACAAATGTTCTGCTCCAAGATAATGTAGTACTAGTGTTTGAATACTGATTCTAGGAAGATGCTTTTGAAATTTTGAGTCCTGTTGAAAAGATTACAGCTTGAATAAAAAAGGAATGAATGTTCACCGACAATTCAGGTGAAGTTAACTTCAAATTGAAAATGAGTATCACAAACACTACTAAGCGGATTTGCCATGCGCTGAAGAGAAAATCAAAAGAAATCTATGAGAGACATCGTTTCATTCATGAATATTTCATGAATGAACATTTTCCTGCGCAATTTTTAATACGTACGATATTTACAAATGTTTATTGTTAAATATAAAGTAAAAGCCCAAGTGTATCGAAAGAATCCTGTATGAATGACATTACTGAAACATGTTTATATTTTGACCAAGCCGTTGGATAATTGACAAGTGACAATAGTTTGATTGAACAATTATAGACAGGTGACAGGGTTTTAGGACCTTCACTCGTCCAGCATGCTCACAGTCACGAGGATCGTACGTATCTCAGCCTCCTCATTGCTACGATTAACAATTACATTTGTACAAAAATCGTTACAAGGATAAGGCAGACAAGTCAGCTTCTACTTAGAATAACTCAGTGTATCAAGACAAGTGCTGTAGCAATTATTTACATGATTAAATAAAATCTGTCCATGTAATAGCAAAATGACTTTCTTACTCCTAGTGTTTAGCCATGCAGTGGCAGATCCAGAACTTTTTATCCTTAATCCTGGATCAGTATGATTCTTAAAGATTGACCTGTAATTAACAGTGTGTCTTCTCAACACAGAGAATGATTACTATAGTATATCAAATGAATGGCTGAAAACCAAAAATCTCAAATGTTATTGCCTCAATGCTAAATTTCACAGCATCAACTATAAAATGTGTGACAGGGTTATAAATGAATCTAGTGTATATAAACTTTTTATTCCTGTCGTCATACTGCTATTGTTATGTCCCCACCGTACTAATTTTTACCCTTTTTCTTCTGTAAGTATGTACGTCCCTTACTTGTACATACGTCGGGTCCGTACATCCCAAAATTAATTTCTGTTCTCTAACTTTAGTTTTCCTAAACCAAGTTGTATGGAACTTATACGCAATTTTTATTACCACAAAACACAGGTCAAGTTGAGTTTTGGTGGCGTCGAGTTTACAATGCTAGAGATATGCTCCTTAACAAATGGAAAAGTTGTTTGAATTTTTTTTTACGATCTCTAACTTTAGTTTGTCTCAACCAAATGTTATGAAACTTATACACAATGATCATTATCACAAAACACTGAATAAATTGGAGTTTTGGTGGCCTCAGTTTTACTGTTCTAGAGTAATGCCCCTTTACAAATTTAAAAATTGCTGATTTTTGTCGAGCCTTCGACTTTTGTCGAAAAAGCGAGACATAGCGATCCTACATTTCGTTTTTGGCTTTGGCGACGTTCACAAATAGTCACTCTGTAGTTAAAGTTTTTGAAATTTTAATAACTTTCTTAAACTATCCTGGATTTGTACCAAACTTGGACAGAAGCTTGTTTATGATCAAAAGCTAGTATCTAGAAGGAAATTTAGTTAAAATTTTGTTCTTGTTTTTCCGTATTTTACTAATTAATTGACTTGGCTTTTCTTCCAGTTAACATTACATACAGTCTGCAGTTAAATTTTTCAATACATTTATTAGATTCATAAACTATCCTGGATTTTTACCAACTTGGACAGAAGCTTCTTACAATCAAAAGATAGTATATAGAGGAATATTTTTATTAATTTTTTTCCCTCATTTTTGTTGAGCCTGCGATTAACAGACAAAGTAGGCGAGACACCGGGTTCCGCGGAACACTTACAATTTTTTTTCAATTCCGTGCTCAAACTTTAGTGTGCCTCAACCAAATGTTATGAAATTTATACACAATAATTTTAACCACAAAACCAAGATCAAGTTTGAATTTTGGTGCCGTCATTTTACTGTTATGGTTAGCAATGGTTAGGGTTATGCCCAGTTACAAATGGAAAAAACATATAAAATCATAGGCCCTAGATATGGCATGGGTACATAAAGAAATTAACAGAGCTTTCTGTATATTTGATTATTTTAGAACAACAGTTTAAAGGTTGCAATAGAAAATATCAAAATTTTATATGACAAACATATGAAAAAAAGTGATTTTTGATAATTGCTGAAAAGAAAATGGTTTAGTTAAAAAACAAAAAACCCTGATTAAATACATATTTGAAATAATACTCATCTATAACCTATTTGAATTAATACACATCTACAGTTGCAAACTTCCCAGAGGTGCTATCCAGCACTTTGATTTTGGAAAAGGGGGGGGGGGGGGGGGGGAGTGAAAAAAAATTTTGGGGGTCGGGGGGTAAAAAAAAAATTATTTTTTTTGGGGGGGGGCAATTTTTTTTCCTCAAGATTTTAGAAATTAAAAAGAAAATTTCTTCAAATATTTTAAAGTAATTTTTTTTTGGGGGGGGGGGGGGGGGGGCAAATTTTTTTCTTCAAAATTGTCTATTTTCCAAAAAAAATTGAGGGTTTACAATATATTGGGATAATTCTTTCTATATAGAAGGAAAACAGATTTACAAAGTATTGCGCAACAGCACAGTGTATTGCAGAAAGCAAGAAATCTTGAATTGAATATAAATTCAAATCATATAACCTTTTTCGAGTTCTTTGACTACATTTATTCTGTGTCAGAGACCTATAATGTGTCAAATATTTAATTACAATCCAAATTCAGACCTGTATCAAGCTTGAATTTTGTGTCCATTTTTGCGCTTGGCGAAGCAGTTTATTAAACTGAAGTATTGACTGAGGTTGACCAATCTTGTTGATATGCTGATGTACTATGGGATTGGGGTGTGTCTTTTATCAAAATCCAGTCACTATGACGTTGACTTTGACATTTGACCTTATGATTGTAAAACTTTGTCTGATTTGTGTATGCTGCATAACTATATATTGTACCTTATAGTACTTAGATTAACAAAACTCTGTATGCACAAGCATCATGGGATTTGGGTGTGTCGAATACCAAAATCTGGTCACTCTGACCTTGACCATTACCCTAACCCTATTATAGTTATTTGTGTTTTGGGCATAACTGTTCTCTGAAGAACTGAAGATTAACCAACAAATATCAAATTGGATGTGGACACAGTGTTAGTCCTGCAATGTAGATAGCTATAGTTATACATTGTATTCCAACTTATAATGAAAATTCAGAATCTTTGTGCAGCCAAAATGATCAGCAAGACAGATTTTGGCCCAACATGTTTAGATTCAACAGGCATATTCTTTTTGGTTTCAAAAATGCCAAGTGAGCTTTATGAGCCTCTATCTGGAAGTCTCTAGTTTATGAAATAAAAAGTTTATTGTAAATTATACATATATTTACATTTTCACTTTGTAGAGTGTGAAAGCTGTTATATACCTAGAATGCAAAAAACAAAGGAATCTGAAGAATCAAGTCAATGGACACCTACTTCACTATTTGACAGAACAGAAATGGTCACACCTAGCAGAAAAACATGGGATATCAGTAACATACAGGAGTATGCTTAAACATTTTTCAACAAACTACTGTCATCAAATATATACCGTATTTAGCCATGTATAGTATGAAGTTGTGTATAATACACACCCCCTTTTCATCTCTCCAAAAATCAAGAAAAAAAAGTTGAAAAAAAAATAATAGAAAAAAAGTAAAAAAAAAAAAAAAAAAATAATAAAAATGTAAAAACAAGTTGCTTTCTTTAAAAAAAGAAAAGCAATACGTGAACCCGAGACCGCTGACTGGTCACCAAATATTTTTTGCTGAATTTATTTTTGCTTTTGATTTGAAATAAATAACTGTTAATAGAACGAGGTAATGAAAATATTAAAACACCTTTATTGAAAATATGCTATTGTGTGTAGATTCTTGCACAAGTCAATTAAAATCACTGTTGGATTTTAATTGTAAAAATAGAAAATTGTATACAGCTACCATTTGAAATTATCTTTTAAGTCCTGACTATTTTATTTATTACTTGAGAGTGTACATCCTTTTTCTCCGTGTTTTGAGTATAAAGACCAAATCCTATTGCAATTCTCAATTTCTGCAGACTGGATGCCTAAAGCAAATTGCACTGACCAATCAAGATATAAAGTTCAGCACTCAGTTTGCTTTAAAATCTGGATGCGTTTATTTTATCTTTCATATCTTCATATTTTGATTCCTGGATGATTTAAATTATTCTTATACTCATTGGAGCTGTCTGTACTAACTGAAGAGGTTGTATAGAGAAATTGAAAGTCCAATTTCCATGTGTAGTGTAACTCTGTGACACAAATTAAAAGAAGATTTCATATTTTGTTCTTGATAGTAACACACCAGCTTCATTAGGACCTCTTATATACTGACAATTATTTTGGTCGGACAAAGCATTTCAAATTTTAAGGATTTTCTGAAGTAACTTAAATCAATTCGACAGGAACACTTTAGTTTTGTTTTCATAAGTCGGGTGAATACCTGAACCATGGCTTCCAAAACGGTCATATATGCCGGATATTTTTAAATTTAACGGACATTGTCCGTCTGGGAAAAGCATGAAACCGACATCTACTTTTAGTTTTCAAGGCTTTCTTAAGAGACGGTCAATACATTTTAACATAATTTAAAAAGTTTATGCGATCTTTTTGAACCGACCTTTTGCCTTTAAACAGCCGCATATTTCCGGTCATAAAAGTGACATGATGAATAAGTTCTATCAAAATAAACCCTACTTTAATACCTTCTCATTTTAATCAAGGTTAATTAGTTGTTAGACAGCTGAAATTTACCTGTTCAGGCGACAGGTAAACTATTTTGTACCAGACATTGATCGTTCTATTCTTAAAATAAAAGTTATTTTCTTACTTTTCAGCGGTCTGCATCTAATTAATTTAGTCAAAAAGACTGAAATTATCAGAAATATGTTTATAAATATGATTTGATGAAAAATTTAAAAAGGTTTTAAATGAAAAGTCGTCAGAACCACGTTGTTTGAACTAGTACACGTGTGCGCATGTGCACTGGTGGGAAATTTAATTATGCATCCTAATTCTTCAAAAATGTTAAAATTATCATTGTTACTTTTATCTAACGTTCATTTCGAGTATTTTCTTGAAGAAATAACGTGGAAAGAGCTACTTTAACTCAATCGTGCTTTGTAAACATACATGGATTTTACGTATCCGTCTCTGGTCCATGTTTTAGCATTGTCAAGTCAACATCCGGTATTAGGAAAATGTGCTTATAAAAACGAAAGTAAAGTTTTTGACAATGTATTTTGCACAAATAAAGAGTTTAAGGCTGATATTAGTACGCTTATGTTGCACACTTCGAATGATGCACTGTCAATTTTTAACAGTTAACGTCAGAACATTGAATTTAAATCAAAGTAGAGTTTAATATCATTTTTTTAATGTCAATCATTGGTTATATGATGACCAACTGATTACTATAATTTCCAAGGGATTGAAATCGGGATCAGACATAAAATGTTCGGCTGGCTCAAATAATTTTTGGAAGCCCTGACCTGAACATGCACTCAAAAGAACCAATTTACACAAAAAGTTTTATTTGGTAAAAATCGATAAACTCATCATGGACACGTGGTCAGGATTAAAGTACTACAAAAGACACATCAGTGACGCTCGAACAAAAAACGAAAAAAAAGGCAAAATATTGAACAAAGTTTTAGGAGCATTGAGAACCCAAAAATTCCGAGAGGTTTTGCCAAATACAGCTAAGGTAATCTATTCCTCGGGTTATCCTTAGTATTTCGAAAATTTCAAAGTTTATAATAGGACAGTCACTCAAAATGAAAGAAAAAGATCAGAAAAACAACTAGATGTCAGAGTACCTCAATGATGAGCATGCTTCAAAATCACGTCAAGCTCTTACTGCCGTAACTTATGTTCAAATCTAATGTTAGTTGAATTCGGATGTCAAACTGCCTACATCAAGTGGTTTGACTCCGGATTCGTTGCCATTCAATCAGGAATTAACAAATTAAACAAAACTTACCTAAGTTGTAGTTTGATGTTAATTTGGTAAGGTCCAATCTACCAGAATCACATGAATGAACAGATGATCACATGATGCAAATCAGACTTCAGAGTGGAGAAAGTCAGGAACTGAAACTTCCATAATGAGGGTGGGCACAAATCACAACTCGTGCGGGCATGTGATTCTGGTAGATTGGACCTTACCAAATTAACATCAAACTACAACTTAGGTAAGTTTTGTTTAATTTGTTAATTTAGTAAGTCCAATCTACCTATAGAATCACATGAGTCTTTAGAGTTCTGCACTTTCAATCAAAATCTTTGTTAAGTAGCAACAGTTATACTATAAACACTACATATTTTCACTACTTGAAAACACTACTAATTCTAAATTTCGGAAATTATATACATCCATATACACAAAACTATCTTATTTCCCCTTGGCCAATAAGATTTCTTTACTGAAAGAGCTGTCATTAGTAATTGGTCTTTGATAAAATTTTCTAAACACACTATCTTTCCTCCATCCAGCTGTGCGAAGAATCGTAGCTATTGGAATTCGTCCACTAACATAGGAAGTAGCAGCTCCTCTAGTACTATGAGGTGTAAAGATTGTCATATCTATTCCAGCCAAAATTAAAAATTGTTTAATCCACTTAGCAATGGTACCCTTTTTTACAGGTTTATACAGTTTTTGGAAACTCAAAAACAATTGAGTATTATTAAAGCTCAACTTATTTGTGCGTTCTAAATATTCATGTAATGTATGAACCACACAAATCCTAAAATCTGGCTTAAATGCTTCTATAAATATCTCTGGTAACTGATATCCAGGTCTAGTTTGCTTAAGCAAGTCTCCATATCTTATTTTAACTGAGCATGTATCAAGTTCCAAATTTCTAATATCTATTAAGAAAATACTCTGCATTCTTTGACCTGTTGTTAAAGCTAATAACATGGCCAATTTAAATGTTAACTTTTTTAATGTAATATCTTTCACTGGTTTCCAAGTCTTTAACAGATTTAACACAATTTCCACATTCCAGGTACAATTATACCTAGGTAAAACCAGTTTCTTGTTAAATATTCCCTTCATAAATTGTTTAACATGAAAATGTTTTCCAATTTGCACATTAGTAATAAGGTAAACAAAACTAGATACTGCTGATTTAGCAGTATTAACAGCACTATATCCTAGGCCGTTCAGATGCAATTCTAACAAAAATTTTAATACACTATTTACAGATGGATCAAATCGATCCGTTTTTTCTTTGTCACAAAAAAGCAGCCATTTTTTGATATATGTCCCATACTTTTTTTTGGTAGAATCTCTCCATGAATTGATGATGATGTCGGCAGCCTCTGCTGATACTCCTCCCTCACACATTTTATTCCGGAGATCTTGAAAGCCGCCAATCTCATATTTTTCAAAGGATGAGTTTGATTTGTTTTGGGATTCGTCAGAATCCTTTCCACTTTTGGCAAAATATATGGTTGATCGCAAATCATTTGTAGTAGCTGAGGAAACCAAGGCTGTGTCGAAAATAAAGGTGCTATAACTAATGCGGTTGTTTTTTCCTGACAAATTTTCTGTAACACTGCACTGATCGCACTGAAAGGAGGGAATATATAAGCATAAAATGTATTCCAAGTTAAAGAGAATGCATTAACAGCCAAAGCATTCACATCCGGGCCAAAAGATACATATTGTTCTAATCTATTGTTATGTTTTGATGCAAATAAATCAATGTCACATGGACCAAGTTTATTCATTATACACTCAAAAATACTATCAATGATCATCCATTCCATATCTGAATTAGACTTGTGTCTGCTTAACGCATCTGCTTTTATATTTAACTTCCCTGGTATATGAAAAAAACTAAGCCAAATTTGTCTATGTATACACCACAACCATATCTCTTTAGCTAAATTATTTAACTCCTCTTTTCTTCCTCCCATTTTATTCAAATACTTAATGGCAGTTGTATTATCAAGAAATAATTGTACATGTTCATTACGAGTTCTGTCACAAAAGGCTTTTAATGCAAGAAAAGCTGCTTTCAGTTCCAAAAAATTTATGTGTTTATTACGTTCACTTAAACTCCAAACACCTGATAATGTAAGATTATTTGTTACATCAAGTGCTCCATATCCTAACATACTACTGTCAGATTCAATTTTTCTATCTGGTGGTTTAAAAACAATAGGTTTATAACTATCATGAATGTTTTCAATCCACCAGTTTATACATTGTTTACTCTCATTTGATAATATAATCCTAGCATCAAAATTTCCTTTATTCAATTTCAATTCAACATCCTTTTGTATTTCTAAAGTTTTGTAAAAAACTGGTGCATATAAAACACCATGTTCACTGGCAACCAACTTTCCAATTAACTGTGCAAATTCACATATAGTAATAAAACATTTCCTTAACAAAGTTCTGCATAATTCCACAATATTTGCAACTTTCTTGGGTGCTAGGTTCACTACCATGCTCACAGAGTCGACTCTGAATCCTAAAAATTCAATGTTTTGAGCAGGCACAACAACTGATTTTTCTTTATGTATAGTAAATCCAAGGCTATCAAACAATTTCATTGTTTCTTGGACATTATTTAGGCATTCCTCATAAGTATCCCCTACCAATAAAATGTCATCAATATACGCACAATTAACATACCCTTCTTTCCTTAAAGAAGATAACACAGGTTTAAACAACTTTGTGAAAATACGAGGAGCTGGTGATAAACCATTAGGCATAGCTGTAAACTGATATAATTGACCTTTCCATGTAAATCTCAAAAATTTTCTATCTTCATTTTTTATTCCTAAACTGTAATATGCATCTTTAATATCCAACTTTGCAAAGAAATTTTTATTTTTCACTAATTCTAATGCTGACTTGAAAGTTTCCATCTTGAAATGTTTATATTCCAAATGCTCATTCAGATTACTTAAATTTAATATTAATCTAAATGAACCATCAGCTTTGGGCCTAATAAAAATACTAGATAATACTTCCCCACACTGATGAATTACAGGTTCAATAACCTTTTTGTGTAAAAATTTTGTTAACAAATTGTCGATAACTATTTGTTCACTTTCATTAAATTTAATTTCTTTTCGTGAACATTTACTACATGGTTCACATTCAAATTCCAAGTGATAACCTTGACATACAATATTCAAGAGGTTCCTATCACTTGTAATTGTTTTCCATGTTTCACTATACTGAGCTATTTTCCCAGCAACAAAGTTGTCAGTAGTATTATGCAGACAATTAAGATTTGATAATGTACTTACATTACTATTACTATGTGTGTCCATTTCTAATGGCCCAGATTCCCTTTCCTTTCTTGCTGAAGGGTTTCTTCTGTTCTCGTCGTATCTGGGCCTTCTTGGCTAAAAAATTGTTTTTAAATCCACTTTTCCCTTTGAAACTTCCATTGTCAGACTTAAAATTATCATGACGAGAATAAGTATCCTTAACTTCAGGTACATGTGCCTTGTTCCTGTTCCATGCACTTTTAACCTTCATTTTATTGCCCAATTTCGTACTATCGTCTATTTCTTTCATCCGTTGTTCCAGATTTTCTCTGTCCCCAAATAAATAGTTCGGCGAAATTTTCTCATCTTCGTGGCTCAGAGCTAAATATTTTTTGTCTAAAGCTGGTGTTAGCAACTTCCTCCTTTGACTAGACAAATCTCTATGTGCATACAACAGCAAATTTAAGGAGTCCAGGGATAGTTCAAACGTCTCTTCCGATTCTTCCGACTAGCTTTTCAAAGACTTTTCCATCAACTGAACAACAGGTACCATCCCTTTAACTAGATACCCCTGGGTTCTTTGCAGGGATCTGTCATTATCTTTCAGACGTTTAGATGTTTCCTTCGAACTCCACAGCACTTTGTTCACCTTTGGAACCTCGAGAAATTCACAGTTCTCTGGACGAACATATTTGTCCACTAATTCGTGAACTTCTTTATTTTTATGATCCACGGCAGACTCCGCCCCTTGATTTACGATTTTTGCGATCTCCTCGTGTACCGGCGATCCTAACTTTTGTTTCTTAGACAAAAAGTTCTCAACTTTTTTCATTTTCTCCATTTTTGACATTTTTGTCGTAATTTTCATCCTTTTTTCCGGTGGTTCCTCCGGTATATCCTCCTCTTCCTCCTGAGAAGATTCATAATCACGTTCCGATTCCTCCTCCGAAACACTATCATAGAATGTATTTGGAGATTTGCCCCGTTTATTGTTTGTTATTCTCAACTGCGTCGGCGCAATCGGATCAGCTGTTTTCTGAAGAACCGCGTTTTTTATTTCAATTACCGATTTGGTTAGTTCATTGATAGCTTTTTGTTGTTCAAAGTAAAGCTTTTGGTTGTTTATCAATTGCTCATTGTATTGAGCTAACAAATCCGGTCGATGTTGATTAACTTCAACACTTGCAGTAAAAGGTACATTGTTAGGCTCCACCCCCTTTTTGTTTTTCTCAACTGTCGCTCGTTTCGGAACAGAATTTAAACGGGTGGACTGTGAAGATGATGGAGCTCCAGTATGAATCAACTGAAGAGAACCATCATCCTTCACCACTATTGCCTGGTCTTGGAAAACATTGCAATTTTCCACCACTGGATCCAAAATAATAAATTCCTCTGCCATTGTTTTCGGAATTTCCTAAAAGCAACGTGCACTCTCTATCAGCGCAAACACATTTTACAAAGAAATTTGTTTACAAACGTAAGTTCATGTCAAATGAATATTACTAATAACATCCCTATATTTAAACTTTCAAACTACGAAAAATTCCTGACTATCCAAACACTAACATATATGAAATTTTGAATTTTTGTCTCCTGAATAAAAAGTCTAACTTTGCATAACAAAGGATCAACCTCGTTCTGATTTGCATCATGTGGTCATCTGTTCACTCATGTGATTCTATAGGTAGATTGGACTTACTAAATTTGTGTCAGCGCAAACTGATATTGTTGTTAAACCAGATTTTAAATCCGATTTTGTTGTTTCGTTTGAACAGGGTGTAATAATAATAGTAATGATCAGTAATAATAACTTTAAAACACAGTTTTGGTTTGCATAGTGAAACATATATACATGTATAGCCAAGGAAAGTCATTTGTAGATTCCATTCCTGAAAGAAAGAGAGAAATCTTTGTTCAAAATATCTATTAATAGAAGTATTGTACATGTTTGCCCCGAACGATTCATCTAAATTTTGCAAAAATGTATTTGTACATTTGGAGATAAATAATATAAGTATTATTCTATGTTTAATTTGGAAAATAAATTTTGACTCGCATATTGTACAAGCAACATTATATCGTATTTCTATAAATGATACATTTAGTTTCAGTTTAATCTTTCACAATTTTGATGAATATTCCCTTGGTGGACAGAAATCGTTTTGTTTAATTAACTCTTTCTGTATAAATATTTTTATACGACCGCAAAAATTAAAAAATTTTTGGTCGTATACTGGTATGACGTTGGCGTCGTCGTCGTTCGAAGACACATTGATTTTCGCACTCTAACTTTAGTTTAAGTGAATGGATCTCCATGAAATTTTACCATCAGGTTCAATACCACAAAAGGAAGGTGGGGATTGATTTTGGGGGTTATGGTACCAACAGTTAAGGAATTAGGGGCCAAAAAGGGGCCAAAAATAAGCATTTTTGTAACTTCCAGACATAACTTGTGTGTTAGTGTATGAATCTCTCTGACATTGTACCACAAGGTTCCATATCACACAGGGAATGCTGGGACTGATTTTGGGGGTAATTGCCTTAAAATATTGGGAATTAGGGGCCAAAAAAGGGGCAAAAAACAAGCATTTTTCTAGTTTCATGACAATAACTTGTGTGTAAGTGTATGGATCTTTCTGAAATTGTACTACAAGGTTCCATATCACAAAGGGAAAGCTGGAATTGAGTTTGGAGGTAATTGCCCAAAATGTTTAGGAATAAGGGGCCAAAAAGGGGCCAAAAATAAGCATTTTTCTAGTTTCCAGACAATAACTTGTGTTCAAGTGTATGGATCTCTCTGAAATTGTACCACAAGGTTCCATATCACACAGGGAATGCTGGGATTGATTTTGGGGGTAATTGCCTCAAAATATTAGGAATTAGGGGCCAAAAAAGGGGCAAAAAACAAGCATTTTTCTAGTTTCATGACAATAACTTGTGTGTAAGTGTATGGATCTTTCTGAAATTGTACTACAAGGTTCCATATCACAAAGGGAAAGCTGGAATTGAGTTTGGGGTTAATTGCCCAAAACGTTAAGGAATAAGGGGCCAAAAAGGGTGCAAAAATAAGCATTTTTCTAGTTTCCAGGCAATAACTTGTGTTCAAGTGTATGGATCTCTCTGAAATTGTACTGCAAGGTACCATACCACAAAGGGAAGGCTGGGATTGATTTTGGGGGTAATTGCCTAATCTAACCGTGTATTTAGATTCTTTATTTTTGGTCCCGTTTTCAAATTGGTCTACATTAAGGTCCAAAGGGTCAAAAATTAAATTTAGTTTGATTTTAACAAAAATTGAATTCTTGGGGTTCTTTGATATGCTGAATCTAAACATGAACTTAGTTTTTTGATTATGGGCCCAGTATTCAAGTTGGTCCAAATCGGGGTCCAAAATTAAACTTTGTTTGATTTCAACAAAAATTGAATATATGGGGTTCTTCGATATGCTGAATCTTACCATGTATTTAGATTTTTGATATTTGGGCCCGGTTATCAAATTGGTCCACATTGAGGTTTAAAGGGTCCAAAATTGAACTTTATTTGATTTCATCAAAAATTGAATTCTTGGGGTTCTTTGATATGCTGAATCTAACCATGTATTTAGATTTTGGATATTGGAATACCACAAAGGGATGGTAAGAATTGTCTTTGGGAGTTATGGCTCAAACCGTTAAGGAATAAGGTGCAAAAAAGGGGGGGAAAAGGGTTTCCAGGTTAATGGACAATTACTTAAGTACAAAACATGATTTTAAAGGCAGTGTAAGGTTGGTAATTGAAACTCATTTGAATATCTCACCTAAACTGCTTTTAAGTTATGTATATTGGGAATTTGCCAAAAACTTTATTATTAATAAATTCCATTGGAAATTTGCCAATAACTTTAGTTTAATGAACTTCATTGGAAATTTGCCAATATAAAATGTTGCTGATGAAGCGTTTTTGTTTATCTCACCTAAACTGCTTTTAAATTATGTATATTGGAAATTTGCCAAAAACTTTATTATTAATAAATTCCATTGGAAATTTGCTAATAACTTTAGTTTAATAAACTTCATTGCATTTTTTCTAGTTTCCAGACAATAACTTGTATGTAAGTGTATGGATCTCTCTAAAATTGTACTGGGGGGGGGGATTTTTTTTTCCAATTTTTTGGGGTTCATATTTTTTTTCTTCAAAGTTTTTGTAATCTTCAATTGCACAGTATTGCGCAATAGCAAGAAATCTTCAATTGCACAGTATTGCGCAATAGCAAGAAATCTTCAATTGCACAGTATTGCGCAATTTCACAGTATTGTACAATAGCACAATATTGGGCAATAGCAAGAAATCTTCAATTGCACAGTATTGCGCAATAGCAAGAAATCTTTAATTGCACAGTATTGCGCAACAACACAGTATTGCGCAATAGCACAGTATTGTGCAATAGCAAGAAATCTTCAATTACACAGTATTGCGCAATAGCAAGAAATCTTCAATTGCACAGTATTGCGCAATAGGAAGAAATCTTCAATTGCACAGCTTTGTGCAATAGCAAGAAATCTTCAATTGAAAATAAATACAAATCTTTTAACCAATTTCAATGGGATTAATTTAAAGTCTTTAATTTTTGGGGGTTCTTACCTAGTATTACTTTTTTGGATATTGGGCCCCATTTTTAGATTGGTCTACATTGAGGTCAAAAGGGTCCAAAATTAAACTTTGTTTGATTTCATCAAAAACTGAATGATTGCGGCTGTATGATATGCTGAATCTTATTGTGCATTTAGATTTTTTATTTTGGGCCCTGTTTTCAAATTAGTCCATATTAAGGTTTGAAGGGTCCAAAATTAAACTTTTGATTGATTTCAACTAAAATTAAATTTTTGGTGTTTTTTTATATGCTGAATCTAACAATGTTGTTAGATTTTGGATATCAGACCATTCTAGGTAAAATGAATGTCCCATTTCAAATTTTTAAGCTCTTTGACCACATTTACTTTGTGTCAGAAACCTATATTATGTCAAAAATTTGATCACAATCCAAATTCAGACAGTATCAAGCCTGAATATTGTGTCCAAACTTGCCCCAACTGTTCAAGGTTCGACCTCTGCGGTCGTATCAGGCTGCACTCTGCGAAGCATTTTATTTGTTATTATCTTGAATATTATTATAAAAAGAGATAAACTGTAAACATCAATAATGATCAGCAATGTAAGATCTACAAATAAGTCAACATGACCAAAATTGTCAATTGACCCCTTAAGGAGTTATTGTCCTTTAAAGTCAATTTTTAACATTTTTTTCGTAAGTTTTTGTTATCTTTTACAAAAATCTTCTCCTCTGAAACTACTGAGACAAATTTTACCAAACTTGGCCACAATCATCAGTAGGGTATCTTGTTTAAAACATATGTTCGATGACCCATCCTTCCAACTAACATGGCCGACATAGCTAAAAATAGAACATAGGGGTAAAATACAGTTTTTGGCTTATATCTCTGAAACTAAAGCATTAAGAGCAAATCTGACTGGGTTAAAAATGTTGATCAGGTTTAGATCTATCTGCCCATTAAATTTTCTGATAAATCAGACAACCCATTGTTGGGTTGCTGTCCTGAATTGGTAATTTTAAGGAAATTTTGCAGTTTTTGGTTATTTTGAATTTTATTCTAGATAGAGATAAACTGTAAACAGCAATAATGTTCAGCAAAGTAAGATCTACAAATAAGTCAAACATGACCAAAATTGTCAATTGACATCTTATTGGAGTTATTGTCCTTTAAAGTCATTTTCTGCAATTTTTTGGTAATTTTTGTAAACTTTTTTCAAAAATCTTCTGCTTTTAATTTAACTACTGGGCCAAATTAAACCAACTTGGCCTCAATCATTATTAGGGTATCTAATACTATTTATTATGATTTTAACCTTGTTAAACATGATTACCAAAACCACAGTAGATACAGGTGAGCAACGCAGGCTCTTGAGAGCCTTGTTGCTCTATAACATTTCAGGAAGAAGGAAAGCTGAACTTTACATTGCTTTTATGTCCATAAGCTGTTGGCATGTTCATTGTCTGTGGTCTCTTTCTCATGGTTGAATTATTAAATGAAAAAATGAATAGAATTTTTGTTTTTTGTAATAATTTCAGTAGGTTGCCTAAGTCCTTGTAAGGTGAAATCTGTCTAGCAAAATGTACACCATAAGTAATATTTCCTGGGGTAGGTAACCTACTTTTGATCTTAACCTCCTGGTAAGGTGTTTGAATTATAGACTGTGTTTTCCGAAGGAAAAAAAACATATATGAAATTAAGGAAGTACAGTAGATGGGTGGTAGGAAGGCTTCAATCAGTTTGTTTGCAACAACTTATGAACAGTTCAACCAATGTTTTTACAATTGTAATATGTAGTTACTGATGACAAAATTGAGGTAAAATTTAATGTTGACGATTTTCATTTTAACCGTTATGGAGCTATGGTCCTCGATGTGTAGGAAAGTGGCACTTTATATTGTTTCAATATTGTGCAATAACTTATGAACCACTTAACCAATGCTTTTAAAATTTTTAATATGTTATACTGATGAAAAATTGAAGGTCACTTTTACAAGCCAGGAGTTATGGTTTAGATCGGAAAATTGCACTTTATGTCGTTTCTGTGGACCTACTTTTGAAGACTTCAGCCAATGCTCTTGATATTTTAATATGCTGTTACTGATGACAAAATGGTGGTCAATTTTGATATTGACAATTTTCATTCCCGTTCAGGAGTTTTGGTCCTTGATTGGTATGAAAATAGGCATAGAAAATGGCAGGAGAAAAGTGCCTTTCAAAATACAGAAAACCCAGTTTGCTTTCATTTTGACAGCTAATTTTTTGCTTTGTAAATTTATTTTGTTTTATTTAGTTTTAATGATACTTCTTATATGACTCACAAAGAATTAAAACACATCAGCTTGAAACATATTAATCAGTCATAATCAGTTAAGCAGCTGAGACATTTAACCATGTCCACTGTTATCTTTTGTAGGGAATTGTTACTTGATGAATCAATCACTAGGCAGAGTACATGTGAACTAGAATGTGATGTAGTGGCTCCAGATATTTTAAATCGACAGGAAGTGGATGGTTAGTTTGAAATAACTCATTTCATTTGATTTTTAATTGACATAACATGGTCAGGACCCTTAATAAAACCACAAGGTTTGAATATCAAAATTCAATATGATATTAAAAAACAAAATTTCAACGTTTTATTACTTGTAACAGACTAGATAAGATCCTAAAATTGTGTTTCTACTGTACATCAACCTTATGATTATTGATTTTCATAAAACAAAAAAAACAAAAAATACTATGAAATGATTATAAGCCCGTTTACGGGACGTATTATGGTATACCATTGTCCGTCTGTCCGTCCGTCGTCAACATGTTGGACATTAACTCAAAAACGCTTTAACCAATTTGCATAAAACTTTGGTGAATTGTTTATATCTATTGATGTGAGCTCCCTTTCATTTTTTATAAATTTTAGATTTTACGTTTCTGAGTTATGGGGTTTTATTCATTAAAAAAAGTGGGATTTTCCAGTTTTCGGACAATAACTCAAGAATGCTTTCACCAACTTGCAAGAAATTGTGGTGAATTGTTTATATCTATTGACATGAGCTCCCTTTTGATTTTAATATATTTTAGATTTTACGTTTCCGAGTTACAGGGTTTTTTTCATAAAAAAGAGGGATTTTCCAGTTTTCGGACAAAAAATCAAGAATGCTTTCAGCAGTTCTTTTGAAACTTTGGTGAATTGTTTATATCTATTGATGTAAGCTCCGTTTAGAATTTTATAAATTTTACATTTTACATTTCTGAGTTATGGGGTTTTATTCATTAAAAAAGGGGGGATTTTCCAGTTTTCGGACAATAACTCAAAAATGCTGTCAGCAATTCTCATGAAACTTTGGTGAATTGTTTATATCTATTGATGAAAGCTCCCTTTATATTTTCATAAATTTCTAATATGACATTGAGAATGAATTGAACTTTAATTGTTTATAGTCTGACAACAGATTTACTAAGTATTGCGCAACAACACAGTGTATTGCACAACAGCAATCTTTAATTGAATATAAATTCAATTCATATAACCAATTTCAAGTTCTTTGACTACATTTATTCAGAAACCTATAATATGTCAAATATTTAATACAATCCAAATTCAGACCTGTATCAAGCTTGAATATTGTGTCCATTTTTGCCCCAACTGTTCAGGGTTGGACCTCTGCGGGCGTATCCAGCTGCGCTCAGCGAAGCAGTTTATTTTTATATGTCAGCTGCTTTTTATTGTTTTCCCGGAACTTTCCCAATAATAGAAAACAAAGTAATCACTTAGAAACTAAGGGCTAGTGATAATCTGAGTTATTCTTCTTGTTAAAAAAATGTGATTATGATTTTCAGCTTGGGAAACCCCTTTACCTATCATCTTGGGACTATTTAGCAAACATTTAATATTAAGGTCAAAGATTAAAGATGAAAATGTTATACCATATAGATAAATTGTAGAAAAAAGCAGACAATAATTGTCAAAAATATTCCTGTCGGTACGTCATACCTTGTTTATATTTCCCAATTTTCATGCTATGCTTGTGTAAGTAAAGTGGCGTTTTAGATAACAATGAAAGGGATTTATGTATAACTTGTAAATTTATAAGTTCTAGATTTGTTACTTGTTTTTGCTATAACAGGTTGAGGCAAACAATAAACTGGAGAAAAGTTGTCTTTTCAAAATCTATTTGTTTTAATAGGTTTCAAAAATCATCTTTATAAAGCTTTGACCGAAAAAACTGTCGAACTCAGTTTAACTTTAATGTTTATCATTACAACTTGATAGACCTCTATGAAATATATATACTAAAGATGAAAACAATTATTTTTCTTTCGTAGGCTTCATTTTTATGTCGAGCTACGACAAATGTTGCGAGACATAGGAATAACTATCTGGCAGCAGCAGCGTAAAGTATTTGAATAAAGCTTAATATTTCAGATGGTAGAAGACCTGGATGCTTCATACCTTGTATACAGATACCATATGTTAAAAAGTTTCCGTCTGTCATATGTCCGTTGTCCTTGAGCTCATTTTGTGGTTCAGTGACTGCTTGAAAAAAACAATTATAGTTTTTTTGTCATGTGAATTTTTCACTTATGTGTATAAGATAACTATAATTGGTATATGAGTTCTTTCCAACATGTTTTGGTCTGGTTTTTAAACGCCCGTCAGTTTTTGACGGGACGTATTATGGTATACAAATGTCAGGTGTCCGTCTGTCTGTCCGTCTGTCTGTCCGTCTGTCTGTCCGGTGTAAACATGTAGCACCGTAACTTGAGAATGACTTATCCAAATTTCATGAAACTTAACATAGTTGTTTCTTATGATTGTCAAACGATCTGTATACTTTTTGGTGAAAATTAGATTAAAACTTTTTGAGATACGGGACTTAGTAACTAAAACAGGTGTGTGTTTTTTTTCACATGTCGCGCTGTATCTCAAAAACAATTTATGATTATTGCTTAAAACTTTACACACTTCTTAGTTATATTAATGTTAAGATCTGTATACTTTTTGGTGATGATTCGAAATTTTATTTTAGAGATATTGAGTATTTTGTTAAAAAAGGGGGAGGGTTTTTTCACATGTCGCGCCGTATCTCAAAAACAGTTTATGATTATTGCTTAAAACTTTACACACTTCTTAGTTATATTAACCTTAAGATCTGTATACTTTTTGGTGATAATTAAAAATTTTATTTTTGAGTTATTGAGTATTTTGTAAAAAAAAGGGGGAGGTGTTTTTCACATGTTGCGCCGTATCTGAAAAACGATTTATGATTATTGCTTAAAATTTTACACACTTCTTAGTTATATTAATCTAAAGATCTGTATACTTTTTGGTTTTGATTCAAAATTTTATTTTAGAGATATTGAGTTTTTTGTAAAAAAAAAGGGGGTTTTCGCATGTCACACCTTATGTCAGAAACTATTTATGCTTATTGCATAAAAATTCACACACAAGACGACAGGCATATCATGCGCTCATGGCGCAGCTGTTTATTAAGTAATATAAGCAATAGGTCAAATATATTTGGTGTATGGAATTATTGTAAGGTGTAAATATCTGTCTGGCAGATCTGACCTTGACCTCATTTTCACAGTCATTGGTCAATGTTAAGTTTATGTGTTTTGGTCTGGTTTTCAAGTAATATAAGCAATAGTTCAGCTATATTTGTTGAATGGAATAATTGTAAGATGTACATGTCTGTCTGACAGGATTTATCTGACCTCGACCTCATTGTCCTGGATCTTTAAAAATGTTAAGTTTATGTGATACTTGAAGTAAAACCTTTAATACTTTCAACAAAAAATCAATATTTAGTAAAGCCCGCAAGATATTTCAGCATTTATACGACCACAAAAATATTTGGAAGTATAATGGTATGGCAATGTTGTCGTTATCGTCGTCGTCCAAAGATATTTGGTTTCCAGACAATAACATGAGTATAGGTTTTAGAATCTTTATGAAATTGTACCACAAGTTTAATACCACAAAAAGGAAGTTTGGGATTGATTTGGGGGTTATGGCCCAAACGGTTTTGAATTTTGGGCCAAAAAGGGCCCAAAAGCAAACATTTTTATGGTTTCCAGACTATAACTTGAGTATAAGTGTATAGATTTGTATGAAATTGTACCACACGGTTCCATACCACAAAAGGATGGTTGGATCAATATTAATTTCTAAATGCTAACAGTTTAACAATGTCAAGAAAAATAAATTTTCTCCCCTCTCCCATCATCCAAAGTCACAATATGTTTAAAAACTTATATCATTACCTGATTAGAAAAGAACCTCAACTAACATGCATGCACATCCATCTGTACCCCATTTGTAGCAATATTCAAACCAGGGCTTCCAAAATTTCCTGACGACAGCCGGACATTTTTAAAAGAAATATTTTTGACGGTCAATGATCAGCTGGATACTTAAATGTAACTGAGAGGATGCATAAATTGATATATGTGTCTAAATAATTAGTAGTGTTATATGCAATAAAATTATTTATAACTGTTTTGTTTTCTTCATTCTAAAAATAAATAAAATATTATCCTCGGTATTGTGTCATTTTTCTGTGTATCGTAATACAGTATCGATACGTAACCATCATTGCATCAATCAGCTTCAGTACCTGACTGTTCTCATGTTTTTTTTTCTGTTTATATAATCTATCTTCTCTCTGTGAGTACTTAACACTTTGTAAATTAAGGCCATCTTATTTGAAACTGTTGATGTTGGCTTTAATTTCAGTACAACTTGATCATCAATACACGTGATACTTTTCTTTTTGTGTACCACGTGACTTTTACAACTGATGCGGTATTTATAGATAACATTGAGGAGGCCCAATGAAGGATATTGTTTTAAACCGTGTAAAATCTACTGAACAGTGATAACATTTTTCTTTGTACAATGATAAGTACAAAATTAAATGTTTTTGCGTAGCCAGATCAGTTGACTCGTCGATCATAATTCCCACGGCGGGACTTAACTTTACGTCGGACATCACCTCTTTCTCTATAACATCGGAAATTGTCTGAATAAATTCGGAGGAGGCATTGTTCTCTTGATATAATTTAGAAGTGATCACGGCACCATTTAACTTAATTAAATCATTTATTGACTGAAATTTGTCCATTGGTAAGTTTTCTTTAGCAATAAAGTAAACATTACGGAACAAGGTGCACATTGCGCCGTTGTCAGTCTTTTCATGAACTTTCTCAAATACTGATACAATTGGATTACTTTTGGAAGCTGTCTCTAATTTAAGAGCTTGGATGTGGTCATTGCTATTAGCATGCTCTACAACGGCTGACTTTCGAAAATTTGTCGAACCAGGCTTTACAAAGTTATTTTTAAGTTTATGTTTTTGACAAATTTTCCCCTTGAGAGTACCCTGAGACTACTATACTGTGTTATAGTAGTCTCAGGAGTACCCCAGTATTTAACACGATGTACAGTGTTAAATAAAATAATATACATCATACTTATTCATTTACAAATATCCTTATTTGAAGAATAACTTTTAAATATCAGGATACTTTTTTAAACTGAATGCTCATTTAAAATTATATCTATAAAGCGTAATTAAATAGGATGTTGTTCCATACACGCTTACATGTTTGACCTCGTTTACCTGATTACCTTTATGTACATTGTTATGCATCATTAATTCTATTGATAAAGACAAGCTAAGGACACCTCATCAAAGGTAACAAACCTGTAATCAGTGAATGATTTATGGCTTCAATATAACTTATTGAAGGGATAATTGTTTGACAGCTTGTTGTTATTTAAATAAAAGAAAACGTGTTTTTTCTACTTTTTATTGATGTACACAAGCTAAAGACCAAGCCGTACATTTATGTACCCAGAGGATTAGACTAACTGAGACACTTCAAAGTATCTGAAATATGCTGCTTCTGTTTTATTAAACCCAATTATGACCGAAATATCTTTGTGAAATAGATTGCCACAATTATAAACTAAAATGCCCAAACGGACATGCCCAAAGCCCCAAACGGACATTTTTATCGATCGATAGTTGGTAAAAATTGAAATGACCGTTTCATGAAAATGCCTTGAATAACAAAATGTGGCACACCAATTCTATTTGACCGTTTGAGGCTGAGAGCAGCCGGTCTTTTTATGAAAGTTTGGGTCAAGTCCGGAATATATGACCGTTTTGGAAGCCCTGATTCAAACACAAAAAAATGAATTAATTTTATAAAAGGTTTCCTACTAATTACAGCTAAAACTGAATTCCTTTATAGAGCATTTTGATAACTTATAGCTAATATTGTCCATTAAAAAATATATAAATTAAATTCTATTGTCTGGAAACCATATGCTGAATCTAACCTTGTATTTAGATTTTGGATATTGGACCATAATAGGTCTAAGTTCAATTTCAAATTTTTCAGTTATTTGACCACATTCATTTTGTGTCAGCAACCTAAGCTGTGTCAAATATGTAATCACAATCCAAATTCAGATCTGTATCAAGCTTGAATGTTGTGTCCATACTTGCCCCAACTGATCAGGGTCGGACTCTGCGGTCATATCAAGCTGTGCCCTGTAGAGCATTTTATATTACGTGTTATGGGTAAAATCTATAGATGATGAAGAGAAACAGTAAACACAAAAATTATTGACTTATTTGAAAACTATAATAAAGTTAATCTTTACTAGCAAAAATAAAAAGCAAGACTAGATCTACAATAAGGTCCTCACAGCAAAATATTTTATAAGACCTGTAAGTCCAATTGTTATATTAGTTTTGCCCTTGAATGATGAATTTTACCTGTTTATTTGTATTTTGGTCGATAAATTGTAAATAAGGAGAAACAGAAAAAATGATAAGCAATTCAAGATAAAAAAAGCTATCTTAGTCACAAGTTTTATTATAGTCTTGAATGTTGAAGAGTGTGTGTGAATTGTTGAAAATGCATATAGATCCACATGAGAGATACAAGCCACAAAGTCTTTAGAGCCTTTAGTTATATTTCAAATCCTTTGGCTTCCATCAGGCTTTCAAAATTTATAGAAGATAACCAAGTATTAAATTAGTTAGAGTTATCTGTTGTAATTGAATAACAAAGGCTTTAAAATGATGAGACTTTTAGATTTGTGAGGACAGAATGCATTTTCATACAAATAACCTGTCTGAGAATTTAAACAATATATACAATGATTTGACCAAACTTCATAAAGTAAATATAAATCATTATAACCCTGTTCTGTTCTCAACTATGTTAGCTTTACTGTCCTCATTATGCATCAGCAGCAAGATATATCTTTGCAATTAAAGGAAAATGATGCATTTTCTGAAAGCATTTCAGCATGATAAACGTTGAAATTCTGCAATCCATGTTACAAAAAATATCTCCTCAAATTAATTTCTAATTTTCTGCAGTGTTATGTCGTCAATAATTACTTGATTCTGGGATTTCAGACAAAATTGGTATTAATCCTGGCCTTGCAGCCTTATGGGAGGATGAAAAACAAAGGAAAAGAAATATGGGAGAGCCATCTCAGATTACTCCACCAGATTCTCAAGGTAGGAAATTTAGGTGAAGCATCTCAGATTACTCCAGGGAATTCCCAAGTAAGAAAATATTGGGTTACTCCAACAGATTCCAAAAGGGTATGATATACGTAGGAGATTCATCTCAGATAACTCAAAAAAATTCCCAAGGTAGGAAATATATGATTACTCCAAAGGATTCAAAAGTATAGACGAGAATCAATCGGATAACTTCAGCAAATTTCCAAGGTATGAATTATAATTAAAAAAATGAATTATCTCAGATTACTTCAGCTTATTCCTAAGTAATATAAGGACAATAGTAGAATCGTCTTTGGCACTCTGATCTCAAGTTACTCCAGTGATTCAGTAAAAAAGAATCATCACAAATAACTCAAGCAAATTCCTAAATAAGAAAATATAGGGCTACTGCAACAGATTCTGACAGTATATAATATAGGAGAATCATCTCAGATAACTCAAGCAAATTCCCAAGGAAGGAAATATAATCAATAAATAGTAAATAATGTCCAAACACATAATCAACAGCTTTTGGTGAAGCTTCATAGCCTGACCAGTTTTGGTCCTTCACAGACCTTCTTCAGAGGCAGAATGATTGATTAGGGCCCCGCTGAATGGCGGACGCCCTATAGTGACCAGTATGTCCGTCCGTCTGTCCGTCCATCTCTCCGTCTGTCCGTCCGTAACAAATTGTGTCCGCTCTATATCTAGAGAACTGTTATGATTTCAAAGTTTATACTTAACATGTATATTAACCAACACCAGAGGGTGTGTCATAATGTATGTTCAACTTCCTAGGTCAAAGGTCAAGGTCAAAAACTGGTTTTAGTTGACAACCCCATGTCCTATGGTAAAGATCGTGTCCGCTCCATATCTTGAGAACCGTTATGATTTCAGAGTTTATACTTGACATGTATATAAACCAACACCAGAGGGTGTGTCATAATTTATGTACAACTTCCTAGGTCAAAGGTCAAGGTCAAAAACTGGTTTTAGTTGACAACCCCATGTACTATGGTAAAGATCCTGTCCGCTCTATATCTTGAGAACCATTATGATTTCAAAGTTTATACTTGACATGTATATAAACCAACACCAGAGGGTGTGTCATAATTTATGTACAACTTCCTAGGTCAAAGGTCAAGGTCAAAAACTTTGGTTTCAGTTGACAACCCCATGTCCAATGATAAAGATACAAATTTTTTACCACACATTATTTACAGCGGGGCCCACAGAGATGGCTTCCATCTCAATGATATCTAGTTGATAATGGCACACTATTCATTAAGTGTCTGAAAGTTATCCATTACCAGCTAGCTAGCTGTTATCCATTTCCATATAGTTATCAGTTATACATTACTGAATAATTTTACCCGTTTAGTGTAATAACCAGTGGAATTTTTATCAGGAAATAATAGTTGATAGAGAAAATCTTTCGATAGTTTAAATGTTCAACAGAATGTAAATTAGTCCACATGGACAATTGTCAAAGGACTATTTTCTTATTACTGACTTTTGACTCTGGAGTATATAAATTTTCGACAGGTTACCGACTCTGTGGTAGGACATTCTGGTACTCCATCAAGAAAGAGCAGCTAAAAGTTGTAAAATTAAACTTACAATATGTGCAATTTGGTGAAAAACAACTATTTTATGTTTTCTGTGCAAAAAAAAAAAAAATACATCGGAAAACAGTTAAGAAAAACAACTGTTTTATGCTTTCTATACAAAAAAAAAATACATCGTAAAACAGTTAATTTTCCCCGCTTATATCACCAGTATCATAAGTTATGTTGAAAAATTATATATTTCAGAGCAAAAAGTCTGTAATATGAAGAAGTCTATTGACCTCTTATACGAGGTATTGCCCTTGAAAGATTGATTTTACTCCTTTTTAGCTCACCAGGGCCTGAAGGGCCCCATGTGAGCTTATGACATCACTTGACGTCCGTTGTCGTCCGTCGTCTGTCGTCGTAGTCTGTCGTAATCTGTCGTCATCGTCTGTTGTTGTCTGTTGTTGTCTGTCATCGTCTGTTGTCGTAAACTATTTCAAAAATCTTCTCCTCTGAAACTACTGGGCCAAATACCTTCAAACTTTAACTAAATGTTCCTTAGTTTATAAATTGTATCCGAAGTTTTGATCCATCGACAGACATGGCCTCCATGGCTAAAAATAGAACATAGGGGTCAAATGCAGTTTTTATACGACCGCAAAAATTGAAAATTTTTTGGTCGTATATTGGTATGACGTTGGCGTCGTCGTCGTCGTCGTCGTCGTCGTCTGGCGTCGTCCGGCGTCGTCCGAAGACACATTGGTTTTCGCACTCTAACTTTAGTTTAAGTGAATGGATCTCCATGAAATTTTACCATAAGGTTCAATACCACGAAAGGAAGGTTGGGATTGATTTTGGGGGTTATGGTACCAACAGTTAAGGAATTAGGGGCCAAAAAGGGGCCAAAAATAAGCATTTTTGTAATTCCAGACAATAACTTGTGTGTAAGTGTATGGATCTCTCTGACATTGTACCACAAGGTTCCATATCACAAAGGGAAGGCTGTAATTGATTTTGGGGGTAATTGCCTCAAAATTTTAGGAATTAGGGGCCAAAAAAGGGGCAAAAAACAAGCATTTTTCTAGTTTCATGACAATAACTTGTGTGTAAGTGTTTGGATATTTCTGAAATTGTACTACAAGGTTCCATATCACAAAGGGAAAGCTGGAATTGAGTTTGGGGGTAATTGCCTGAAAAGTTTAGGAATTGGGGGCCAAAAAGGGGCCAAAAATAAGCATTTTTATACGACCGCAAAAAAATTTTTGTGGTCGTATATTGGTATGACGTTGGCGTCGTCGTCGTTGTCGTCGTCGTCGTCCGGCGTCGTCGTCGTCGTCCAGCGTCGTCGTCCGAATACGCATTAGTTTTCGCACTCTAACTTTAGTTTAAGTGAATGGATCTCTGTGAAATTTTACCATAAGGTTCAATACCACAAAAGGAAGGTGGGGATTGATTTTGGGGTTATGGTACCAACAGTTAAGGAATTAGGGGCCAAAAGGGGCCAAAAATAAGCATTTTCTAGTTTCCAGACAATAACTGTGGAACAGTGTATGGATCTCTCTGAAATTATACTACAAGTTTCCATACCACAAAGGGATGGTTAGGATTTGCTTTGGGGGGTTATGGCTCAAACCGTTTAAGAATTAGGGGCAAAAAAGGGGGAAAAACAAGGTTGTCCTGGTTAATGGACAAATACTTTAGTACAAAACATAATTTAAAGCAGTGTAAGGGAGATAAATCAAATACATCATTGAAATTATCTCCCTTACACTGCTTTTAAATTATGTATAAAGTAATGGTTAATGAACAATTAAGATAATTTAAAACAGTGTAAGGGAGGTAATCCAAATACAACGTTTTGGTTACTTCCCTTACACTGCTTTTAAATTATGTTTAAAGAAATGCATATTTATAAAGGAAGACCAGTAAAAATATCTGCAAATGTTGCATCTTTTTTTTTTACAAAAAAATCCATATGAAAGATTTGACACTATATTTTAAATTCTATTATAAAATAGATTAAGTTAGCACTATGGTAAATTTAAATGGGTAATTATGGCTGCAAATTCCATTGGAAATTTGAATTGAGATTATGACCATATCTTGAGGGAAAGAATTTTTTGGGGGAAAGAGGGGGGATGGGGGGGGGGGGGGGGGGGGGGGGGTAAAAAGAAATTGTGGGGGGTCAATTTTTTCTCATTTCAGATTTCAGAAATTAAAAAGAATTATTCTTCAAATATTATTTTTTTTTCAAATTTCAAATATTGAAAAATTTCAAGAAGTAATCTTTAATTGCACAGTATGGCGCATTAGATTTGTAAAATCTTTGACCACATTTATTTATTTGTTATGCTGAATCTAACCGTGTATTTAGATTTTTAATTATGGGTCCAGTTTTCAAATTGGTCTACATTAAGGTCCAAAGGGTACAAAATTAAACTTTGTTTGATTTTAACAAAAATTGAATATATGGGGTTCTTTGATATGCTGAATCTAAACATGTATTTAGATTTTTGATTTTTGGCCCAGTTTTCAAGTTTGTCCAAATTGGGGTCCAAAATTAAAATTTGTTTGATTTCAACAAAAATTGAATATATGAGGTTCTTTGATATGCTGAATCTAACCATGTATTTAGAATTTTTTATTTGTTGGCCCCGCTATCAAATTGGTTCATATTGAGGTCAAAAAGGTCCAAAATTAAACTTTGTTTGATTTCATCAAAAATTGAATTATTGGGGTTCTTTGATATGCCAAATCTAACCGTGTATTTAGATTTTTAATTTTGGGTCCCGTTTTTTAAATTGGTCTACATTAAGGTCCAAAGGGTCCAAAATTAAACTTAGTTTGATTTTAACAAAAATTGAATTCTTGGGGTTCTTTGATATGCTGAATCTAAACATGTGTTTAGATTTTTGATTATGGGCCCAGTTTACAAGTTGGTCCAAGTTGGGGTCCAAAATAAAACTTTGTTTGATTTCAACAAAAATTGAATATATGGGGTTCTTTGATATTCTGAATCTAAACATGTATTTAGATTTTAGATTTTTGGCCCAGTTTTAAAGTTGGTCCAAGTTAGGGTCCAAAATTAAACTTTGTTTGATTTCAACAAAAATTGAATATATGGGGTTCTTTGATATGCTGAATCTTACCCTGTATTTAGATTTTTTATTTGTGGGCCCGCTATCAAATTGGTTCATATTGAGGTCAAAAGGGTCCAAAATTAAACTTTGTTTGATTTCATCAAAAATTGAATTATTGGGGTTCTTTGATATGCCAAATCTAACTGTGTTTTTAGATTTTTAATTTTGGGTCCCGTTTTTTAAATTGGTCTACATTAAGGTCCAAAGGGTCCAAAATTAAACTTAGTTTGATTTTAACAAAAATTGATTTCCTGGGGTACTTTGATATGCTGAATCTAAACATGTGTTTAAATTTTTGATTATGGGACCAGTTTTCAAGTTTGTCCAAGTTGGGGTCCAAAATCAAACTTTGTTTGATTTCAACAAAAATTGAATATATGGGGTTCTTTGATATGCTGAATCTAACCATGTATTTTGATTTTGGACATTGGACCATTATAGGTAAATTAAAAAAATTGAAGTTCTGAGACCACATTCTTTCTGTGTCAGAAACCTATGCTGTGTCAAATATTTAATCACAATCCAAATTCAGAGCTGTATCAAGCTTGAATGTTGTGTCCATACTTGCCCCAACTGTTCAGGGTTCTCTGCGGTCGTATCAAGCTGCGCCCAGCGAAGCATTTTATTCTAGTTTCCAGACAATAACTTGTGTTCAAGTGTATGGATCTCTCTGAAATTGTACTGCAAGGTACCATACCACAAAGGAAAGGCTGGAATTGAGTTTGGGGGTGATGAATCATAAGGGGGTTCAAAAAATTTTGGGGGGGGGATTTTTTTTTTTCTTTTTTTTTCTTTTTTTCCTTTTTTTTTTCTTTTAAAATTTTCCATTTTAAGTTGGTTATTTCTGATTAATATTTAAAAGCAAATAATAATGATATGGTAGGAGTTACACACCAAACAGGATGTGTAAATTATTATATAATAAGTATTGTGCAATAGCAAGAAATTTTCAATTGCACAGTATTGCACAATTGCAAGAAATCTTCAATTGCACAGTATTGCGCAATAGCAAGAAATCTTCAATTGCACAGTATTGCGCAATAGCAAGAAATATCCAATAGCACAATATTGCGCAATAGCAAGAAATTGTCAATTGTACAGTATTGCACAATAGCAAGAAATATTCAATTGCACAGTATTGTGCAAAAGAAGATACTTCGTATAAATTGCTTATTTCTTGATCAATTTCAATGGGGTTTTATTCTTGAATTCTTGGGGTTCTTTAATATGCTGAATCTAACCGTGTATTAAGTTTTTGGATTTTGGGCCCCGTTTTTAAATTGGTCTACATTAAGGTCAAAAGGGTCCAAAATTAAACTTAGTTTGATTTTAACAAAAATTGAATTATTGGGGTTCTTTGATATGCCGAATCTAACCGTGTATTTAGATTCTTGACTATGGGCCCAGTTTTCAAGTTGGTCCAAATCGGGGTCCAAAATTAAACTTTGTTTGATTTCAACAAAAATTGAATATATGGGGTTCTTTGATATGCTGAATCTAACCATGTATTTAGATTTTTGATTTTTGGGCCCCGTTATCAACTTTGTCCACATTGAGGTCAAAAGGGTCCAAAATTAAACTTTGTTTGATTTCATCAAAAATTGAATTCTTGGGGTTCTTTGATATGCTGAATCTAACCATGTATTTAGATTTTTTATTTGTGGACCCGCTATCAAATTGGTTCATATTGAGGTCAAAAGGGTCCAAAATTAAACTTTGTTTGATTTCATCAAAAATTGAATTATTGGGGTTCTTTGATATGCCACATCTAACCGTGTATTTAGATTTTTTAATTTTGGGTCCCGTTTTTTAAATTGGTCTACATTAAGGTCCAAAGGGTCCAAAATTAAACTTAGTTTGATTTTAACAAAAATTGAATTCTTGGGGTTCTTTGATATGCTGAATCTAAACATGTGTTTAGATTTTTGATTATGGGCCCAGTTTACAAGTTGGTCCAAGTTGGGGTCCAAAATTAAACTTTGTTTGATTTCAACAAAAATTGAATATATGGGGTTCTTTGATATGCTGAATCTAACCATGTATTTTGATTTTAGATTTTTGGCCCAGTTTTCAAGTTGGTCCAAATTGGGGTCCAAAATTAAACTTTGTTTGATTTCAACAAAAATTGAATATATGGGGTTCTGGTTCATATTGAGGTCAAAAGGGTCCAAATTAAACTTTGTTTGATTTCATCAAAAATTTAATTATTGGGGTTCTTTGATATGCCAAATCTAACCGTGTATTTAGATTTTTAATTTTGGGTCCCGTTTTTTAAATTGGTCTACATTAAGGTCCAAAGGGTCCAAAATTAAACTTTGTTTGATTTTAACAAAAATTGAATTTTTGGGGTTCTTTGATATGCTGAATCTAAACATGTGTTTAGATTTTTGATTATGGGACCAGTTTTCAAGTTGGTCCAAGTTGGGGTCCATAATTAAACTTTGTTTGATTTCAACAAAAATTGAATATATGGGGTTCTTTGATATGCTGAATCTAAACATGTATTTAGATTTTTGATTTTTGGCCCAGTTTTCAAGTTGGTCCAAATTGGGGTCCAAAATTAAACTTTGTTTGATTTCAACAAAAATTGAATATATGGGGTTCTTTGATATGCTGAATCTTACCATGTATTTAGATTTTTTATTTTGTAGGCCCGCTATCAGATTGGTTCATATTGTGGTCAAAAGGGTCCAAAATTAAACTTTGTTTGATTTCATCAAAAATTGAATTATTGGGGTTCTTTGATATGCCAAATCTAAACGTGTTTTTAGATTTTTAATTTTGGGTCCCGTTTTTTAAATTGGTCTACATTAAGGTCCAAAGGGTCCAAAATTAAACTTAGTTTGATTTTAACAAAAATTGAATTCTTGGGGTACTTTGATATGCTGAATCTAAACATGTGTTTAGATTTTTGATTATGGGACCAGTTTTCAAGTTTGTCCAAGTTGGGGTCCAAAATTAAACTTTGTTTGATTTCAACAAAAATTGAATATATGGGGTTCTTTGATATGCTGAATCTAACCATGTATTTTGATTTTGGACATTGGACCATAATAGGTAAATTAAAAAAATTGAAGTTCTTAGACCACATTCTTTCTGTGTCAGAAACCTATGCTGTGTCAAATATTTAATCACAATCCAAATTCAGAGCTGTATCAAGCTTGAATGTTGTGTCCATACTTGCCCCAACTGTTCAGGGTTCGACCTCTGCGGTCGTATCAAGCTGCGCCCAACGAAGCATTTTATTGGCTTATATCTCAAAAACTAAAGCTTTTAGAGCAAATCTGACATGGGGTAAAATTGTTCAATTGGTCAAGATAAATCAGCTCTGAAATTTTCAGAAGAATCGAACAACCCATTGTTGGGTTGCTGCCACCGATTTGGTAGTTTTAACAAAATTTTGCAGTTTTTATACAACCGCAAAAAATTTTGCGGTCGTATATTGGTATGACGTTGGCGTCGTCGTCGTCGTCTGAAAACACATTGGTTTTTCGCACTCTAACTTTAGTTTAAGTGAATGGATCTCTTTGAAATTTTACCATAAGGTTAAATACCACAAAAGGAAAGTTGGGATTGATTTTGGGGGTTTTTGTTTGATTTTAACAAAAATTGAATATATGGGGTTCTTTGATATGCTGAATCTAAACATGTATTTAGATTTTTGATTTTTGGCCAAGTTTTCAAGTTGGTCCAAATTGGTATGACGTTGGCGTCATCATCGTTGGCGTTGTCCAGCGTCGTCTGAAGACACATTGGTTTTCGCATTTAACTTTAGTTTAAGTGAATGGATCTCTATGAAATTTTACCATAAGGTTCAATACCACAAAAGGAAGGTTGGGATTGATTTTGGGGGTTATGGTACCAACAGTTAAGGAATTAGGGACCAAAAAGGGGCCAAAAATAAGCATTTTTGTAACTTCCAGACATAACTTGTGTGTTAGTGTATGGATCCCTCTGACATTGTACCACAAGGTTCCATATCACACAGGGAATGCTGGGATTGATTTTGGGGGTAATTGCCTCAAAATATTAGGAATTAGGGGCCAAAAAAGGGGCAAAAAACAAGCATTTTTCTAGTTTCATGACAATAACTTGTGTGTAAGTGTATGGATCTTTCTGAAATTGTACCACAAGGTTCTATATAACAAGGGAAAAGCTGGAATTGAGTTTGGGGGTAATTGCCCAAAACGTTTAGGAATAAGGGGCCGAAAAGGGGCCAAAAATAAGCATTTTTCTAGTTTCCAGATAATAACTTGTGTTCAAGTGTATGGATCTCTCTGAAATTGTACCACAAGGTTCCATATCACACAGGGAATGCTGGGATTGATTTTGGGGGTAATTGCCTCAAAATATTAGGAATTAGGGGCCAAAAAAGGGGCAAAAAACAAGCATTTTTCTAGTTTCATGACAATAACTTGTGTGTAAGTGTATGGATCTTTCTGAAATTGTACTACAAGGTTCCATATCACAAAGGGAAAGCTGGAATTGAGTTTGGGGGTAATTGCCCAAAATGTGTAGGAATAAGGGGCCAAAAAGGGGCCAAAAATAAGCATTTTTCTAGTTTCCAGACAATAACTTGTGTTCAAGTGTATGGATCTCTCTGAAATTGTACTGCAAGGTACCATACCACAAAGGGAAGGCTGGGATTGATTTTTGGGGTAATTGCTTCAAAATTGTAGGAATATGGGGCCAAAAAAGGGGCAAAAAACAAGCATTTTTCTAGTTTCAGGACAATAACTTGTGTGTAAGTGTATGGATCTTTATGAAATTGTACTACAAGGTTCCATATCACAAAAGGAAAGCTGGGTTTGAGTTTGGGGGTAAATTGCCCTAAATGTTTAGGAATTTGGGGCCAAAAAGGGACCAAAAAACAAGCATTTTTCTAGTTTCCAGACAATAACTTGTGTTCAAGTGTATGGATCTCTCTGAAATTGTACTGCAGGTACCATACCACAAAGGGAAGGCTGGGATTGAGTTTAGGGGTGATGAATCATAAGGGGGTTCAAAAAATTGGGGGGGGGGGGATTTTTTTTTCTTTAAAATTTTCCATTTTAAATTGGTTATTTCTGATTTATATATAAAAGCAAATAATAATGATATGGTTTGAATAGGTAAATTAAAAAATTTTAAGTTTTTAGAACACATTCATTCTGTGTCAGAAACCTGTGCTGTGTCAAATATTTAATCACAATCCAAATCCAGTGCTGTATCAAGCTTGAATGTTGTGTCCATACTTGCCCCAACTGTTCAGGGTTCGACCTCTGCAGCCGTATCAAGCTGCGCCCAGGGGAGCATTTTATTGATTATGGGCCCAGTTTTCAAGTTGGTCCAAATCGGGGTCCAAAATTAAACTTTGTTTGATTTCAACAAAAATTGAATATATGGGGTTCTTTGATATGCTGAATCTAACCATGTATTTAGATTTTTGATTTTTGGGCCCCGTTATCAACTTTGTCCACATTGAGGTCAAAAGGGTCCAAAATTAAACTTTGTTTGATTTCATCATAAATTGAATTCTTGGGGTTCTTTGATATGCTGAATCTAACCATGTATTTAGATTTTGGATATTGGACCATAATAGGTGAATGTCCAATTTAAAATTGTTAAGTTCTTAGACCACATTCATTTTGTATCAGAAACCTATGCTGTGTCAAATATTTATCCACAATCCAAATTCAGAGCTGTATCAAGCTTGAATGTTGTGTCCATACTTGCCCCAACTGTTCAGGGTTCGACCTCTGCGGTTGTATCAAGCTGCGCAATTTGCACAATTTGTTCATCAAGTTTGCTAACATTTAAAAATCTTCTCCTCTGAAACTACTGGGCCAATTACCTTCAAACTTAAACTAAATGTTCCTTAGGGTATCTTGTTTATAAATTGTATCCGAAGTTTGTCTCGATCGACAATCATGGCAGCCATGGCTAAAAATAGAACATAAGGGTCAAATGCAGTTTTTGGCTTATATCTCGAAAACTAAATCTTTTAGAGCAGATGTGACATGGGGTAAACTTAAATTAAACTTTGTTTGATTTCATTACAAATTGAACTATTGGGTTTCTTTGATAGGGCGAATCTAACCGTGTATTTAGATTCTTAATTTTTGGTCCTGTTTTCAAATTGGTCTACATTAAGGTCCAAAGGGTCCAAAATTAAACTTAGTTTGATTTTAACAAAAATTATATTCTTGGGGTTCTTCGATATACTGAATCTAAACATGTACTTAGTTTTTTGATTATGGGCCCAGTTTTCAAGTTGGTCCAAATCGGGGTCCAAAATTAAACTTTGTTTGATTTCAACAAAAATTGAATATATGGGGTTCTTCGATATGCTGAATCTAACCATGTATTTAGATTTTTGATATTTGGGCCCGGTTATCAAATTGGTCCACATTGAGGTTTAAAGGGTCCAAAATTGAACTTTATTTGATTTCATCAAAAATTGAATTCTTGGGGTTCTTTGATATGCTGAATCTAACCATGTATTTAGATTTTGGATATTGGAATACCACAAAGGGATGGTAAGAATTGTCTTTGGGAGTTATGGCTCAAACCGTTAAGGAAAAAGGTGCAAAAAAGGGGGGAAAATGGTTTCCAGGTTAATGGACAATAACTTGAGTACAAAACATAATTTAAAAGGCAGTGTAAGGTTGGTAATTGAAACTCATTTGAATATCTCACCTAAACTGCTTTTAAATTATGTATATTGGAAATTTGCCAAAAACTTTATTATTAATAAATTCCATTGGAAATTTGCCAATTACTTTAGTTTAATAAACTTCATTGTATGGATCTCTCTAAAATGGTACTACAAGGTTCCATACCACAAAGGGAAGGCTGGGATTGAGTTTGGGGGTGATTACTCCAAGGGGGGGGGGGATGCGAAAAGTTGGGGGGGGTTCCAATTTTCCAATTTTTTGGGGTTCATATTTTTTTTCTTGAATTGCACAGTATTGCGCAGTAGCACAGTATTGTGCAGTAGCATGAAATCTTCAATTGCACAGTATTGCGCAATTTCACAGTATTGTACAATAGCACAATATTGGGCAATAGCAAGAAATCTTCAATTGCACGGTATTGCGCAATAGCACAGTATTGCGCAATAGCACAGTATTGTACAATAGCACAGTATTGCACAATAGCACAGTATTGCGCAATAGCAAGAAATCTTCAATTACACAGTATTGCGCAATAGCAAGAAATCTTCAATTGCATAGTATTGTGCAATAGCAAGAAATCTTCAACTGAAAATAAATACAAATCTTTTAACCAATTTAAATAGGATTAATTTAAAGTATTTAATTTTTGGGGGTTCTTACCTTGTATTACTTTTGAGCTCACCTGGCCCGAAGGGCCAAGTGAGCTTTTCTCATCACTTGGCGTCCGTCGTCCGTCGTCCGTCGTTGTCGGCGTTAACTTTTTACATTTTGAACTTCTTCTAGAGAACCACTGAATGAAACCAAACATGGCATGAATGTTCCTTATGAGGTGCTGACCAAGTGTTGTTACTTTGTAGCCGATCCATCATCCAAGATGGCAGCCAGCGGGGGACTTAGTTTAACATAGGACCCTATGGGAAATGCATACAAATGACTTCTTTTAGAGAACCACTGAATGGAATGAAACAAAACATGGCATGAATGTTCCTTATGAGGTGCTGACCAAGTGTTGTTACTTTGTAGCCGATCCATCATCCAAGATGGCCACCAGCGGGGGACTTAGTTTAACATAGGACCCTATGGGAAATACATACAAATGTCTTCTTTTAGAGAACCACTGAATGGAATGAAACCAAACATGGCATGAATGTTCCTTATGAGGTGCTGACCAAGTGTTGTTACTTTGCAGTCGGTCCATCATCCAAGATGGCCGACAGCAGGGGACTTAGTTTAACAAAGGACCTATGGGAAATACATACAAATGTCTTCTTTTAGTGAACCACTGAATGGAATAAAACCAAACATGGCATGAATCTTCCTTATGAGATGCTGACCAAGTGTTGTTACTTTGTAGCCGATCCATCATCCAAGATGGCCGCCAGCGGGGAACTTAGTTTTACATAGGACCCTTTGGGAAATACATAAAAATGTCTTCTTTTAGAGAACCAATAAATGGAATGGAACCAAACATGGCATGAATGTACCTTATGAGATGTTGACCAAGTGTTGTTACTTTGCAGCCGATCCATCATCCAAGATGGCCGACAGCGGGGGACTTAGTTTAACATAGGACCCTATGGGAAATACATACAATTGTCTTCTTTTAGAGAACCACTGAATGGAATGAAACCAAACATGGCATGAATGTTCCTTATGAGGTGCTGACCAAGTGTTGTTACTTTGCAGTCGATCCATCATCCAAGATGGCCGCTAGGGGGGGGGGCTTAGTTTAACATAGGACCCTATGGGAAATACATACAAATGTCTTCTTTTAGAGTACCACTGAATGGAATGAAACCAAACATGGCATGAATGTTCCTTATGAAGTGCTGACCAAGTGTTGCTACTTTGTTGCCGATTTACTGTTCAAGATGGCCACCAGGATATTTTATTAAATAACGGGACCAATATTAATCAAAATTTGGCCTCAATCATTATTTGGGTATCTGTTATGATTTTTATTATATATCTTTACATGATTTCTAAAACCAAAGTAGAGTCAGGTGAGCGACACAGGCTCTTGAGAGCCTCTAGTTTGGATATTGGGCCCCATTTTTAAATTGGTCTACATGGAGGTCAAAAGGGTCCAAAATTAAACTTTGTTTGATTTCATCAAAAACTGAATTATTGCGGCTGTATGATTTGCTGAATCTTATTGTGCATTTAGATTTTTTATTTTGGGTCCTCTTTTCAAATTAGTCCACATTAAGGTTTGAAGGGTCCAAAATTAAACTTTTGATTGATTTCAACTAAAATTAAATTTTTGGTGTTTTTTTATATGCTGAATCTAACCATGTTGTTAGATTTTGGATATCAGACCATTCTAGGTAAAATGAATGTCCCATTTCAAATTTTTAAGCTCTTTGACCACATTTATTTTGTGTCAGAAACCTATATTATGTCAAAAATTTGATCACAATCCAAATTCAGACAGTATCAAGCTTGAATATTGTGTCCAAACTTGCCCCAACTGTTCAAGGTTTGACCTCTGCGGTCGTATCAGGCTGCGCTCTGCGAAGCATTTTATTTGTTAATATTTTGAATATTATTATAGATATATATAAACTGTAAGCAGCAATAATGTTCAGCAAGGTAAGATCTACAAAAAAGTTAATATGACAAAAATTGTCAATTGACCCCTTATGGAGTTATTGCCCTTTAAAGACAATTATAAATAATTTGTTCATCAAGATTGCTAACATTTCTCCTCTGAAATTCAGGTGAGCGATTCAGGCTCTTGAGAGCCTCTTGTTTTTCATTTTTATATGCCCGTCAAATTTTTGACGGGACATATTATGGTATACAAATGTCTGGCGTCCGTCCGTCTGTCTGTCTGTCCATCTGTCTGTCCGTCTGTCTGTCTGTCCGTCTGTCTGTCCGGCGTAAACATGTCGCACCGTAACTTGAGAATGACTTATCCAAATTTCATGAAACTTAACATAGTTGTTTCTTTTGATGGTCAAACGATCTGTATACTTTTTGGTGATAATAAGATTAAAACTTTTTGAGTTACGGGACTTAGTAACTAAAACAGGTGTGTGTTTTTTTTCACATGTTGCGCCGTATCTCAAAAACAATTTATGATTATTGCTTTAAACTTTACACACTTCTTAGTTATATTAACCTTAAGATCTGTATACTTTTTGGTGATGATTCAAAATTTTATTTTAGAGATATTGAGTATTTTGTTTAAAAAGGGGGAGGGGTTTTTCACATGTCGCGCCGTATCTCAAAAACAGTTTATGACTATTGCTTAAAACTTTACACACTTCTTAGTTATATTAACCTTAAGATCTGTATACTTTTTGGTGATGATTCAAAATTTTATTTTTGAGTTATTGAGTATTTTGTAAAAAAAAGGGGGAGGGGTTTTTCACATGTCGCGCTGTATCTCAAAAACAGTTTATGACTATTGCTTAAAACTTTACACACTTCTTAGTTATATTAACCTTAAGATCTGTATACTTTTTGGTGATGATTCAAAATTTTATTTTTGAGTTATTGAGTATTTTGTAAAAAAAAAGGGGGAGGGGTTTTTCACATGTCGCGCCGTATCTCAAAAATGATTTATGATTATTGCTTAAAATTTTACACACTTCTTAGTAATATTAATCTAAAGATCTGTATACTTTTTGGTTTTGATTCAAAATTTTATTTTAGAGATATTGAGTTTTTTGTAAAAAAAAAGGGGGGTTTTCGCATGTCACGCCGTATGTCAGAAACTATTTATGCTTATTGCATAAAAATTCACACACAAGACGACGGGTGTATCATGCGCTCATGGCGCAGCTGTTTATTGTCTATTATTTTAAAAACTATAATAGATATAGAGAATTTGTTTAGGAAAAATGATAAGCAAGGCAATATCAACAAATGAGTCAACATGGCTGAAATCATCAAACAGCTCCTTATTGGAGTAATTGTTCTTCAATGACGATTTTTACCAATTTTTTGCCTTTTTGCCTTATATCTTAAAAACTATAATAGATAACTAGAATTTTAAATAGCAAAAATCATCAGCAAGACAAGATCTACAAATAAACCGTCAAGGCTGAAATCTTGAGTCAACTCGTTAGTGGAGTTATTTCTCTTTTAAGATGTTTTTACCTTTTTGAGAGTTTTTGCCTTTTATCTTGAAAAGTGTAATAGATACAAATGTAGATAAAAAATTTAGAAAGAAAAATGATCAGCATGACAAGATCTACAAATATGTCAACATGGCTGAAATTGTCAGTTAACTCTTTATAGAGTTATTGCCCTTTCATGATAATTTTTACAAAAAAAAAGGCTATTGTTGAAGATGCAGGTGAGCAATCTTTCTGTTTGAGTCTGTCTTGGTTTTCTCACTACAATTTGGGACTGTTTTACTAATATATTATGTCCCAGCTACAATATAGTAGTGGTACTCCAGATAGTGGAGGTTAGAATAAAGGAGAACTTCAACGGGAAACTACTTGTGACATATACTATTGGTATTGGTATCGGATTGGACACGGAACTAGTTAATTATTGGTAATATTAATTATGTGGAAAACAAAAGGGCCTGGAATAGTGTAAATTTTAATCAACACCATTGTCCTATATTAGTTATATATAAAGTTGAATTCTTTGATTCGTTGTTTTTACGTCATGCCAGCTTACAAATTGGACCTCCTTATTTTAGTAGTATAGATGTTTCATGAACATTTAAATAAAAATTAAAATGTAAAAAGATTGAAAATGATAATATGTAAGAAAATTAATTTAATTTCTTTCAAAAGAGAGGCGAAAGATAGTTCAAACTCATAAGTCGAAAATAAACTGACAACGCCATGGCTAAAAAAGAAAAAGACCAACAGACAAACAATAGTACACAAAACACAACATAGAAAACTAAAGACTGAGCAAAACGAACCCCACCAAAAACTGGGGGTGATCTCAGGTGCTCTGGAAGGGTAAGTAGTTTCAAGTCAACTCACTGCATGGTAAGCCAATTGTGACATTATAATGTTCTAGCATTGTGTTATCTTAGCTTAATGTCATGTTCTTTCAAATTTACATCAGGTTGTTTCTAGTCGATATATATATTCTACAATAGGCTAATAGAGACATTACACTGATATAACTTTGTGGTACCTTAACCTGACATTATCATTATATTTAACAAGTCAACATCATAAAGTTCAACCTCTTCATTTTATTTGTTACCATAACATATAATAGATGACTAATATAATGTAAGCAAATGTGGTATGATTGCAAATGAGACATCTAATCGAGTCCAAATGAAGCAGATTTAAGCAACAACAGGACAATGTGTGGCCTTGAAGTTAAAAAAGGAACAATCAGTCAAATGCATCAAGTTCAAAAAAGTCTCTGTTCTTATTGAGCTAACTCTCTTGAAATAAAGTTTATCATTATTATAATTATTTAACAATGGGCAAATTCCATACTGCATTGTCAGCTATAAAAGGCAAAGAAATAAAAAATTGTGAAACAATTCAAATGAAAAAGAACCAAGTATTTTCAAGTAGCAAGTTTACGTCCTTCAATGTCAACATTTTATGTACTGGGTAGTATCAACCCAAGGTAACAGACCTGCCAACTATCCCGATTTTCATGCCTCAACCCGAATCCTGATATCGGGATCGTAAAACAAGTCAAAATCCTGATTTTCTCAAAATATATCCGAAAAAAATATTGGCTACAGTTTTTGAAGTTTTTCTGATCAATTTCTATAAATTTATAATTTTACCTGGCAACATATTTATGACAAGTTTACGACCCTGCGCTAATCAACGGTCACAACAGGTGTCATAATTTGTTGTTACATGTAATCTGCTTATCTGATGGGTCATATATAACAATCCCCAAAATTAATTAATTTGTAAACAGAATCGGTCAGTCGGCATTTCAATTTTAATCAATTTATCATACCATCACATTTGCAACGTTTATCGTAGTTTCCTAACAAAATTGTAATTAACTGAAAGACGAAAACTGTAATGAACTCATTACAAAAACAGCATTTATCTTGAAATTCGTTAAAATTTTTGAAATCAGACGTGTTTTTGTCCAGTTCTGATTTAAAATCAACGCCATTTTGTATTCACTTCTACTTTGTATAAGCCTCCGCCTGTAAGAGCACCTCTGAACACAAAGAAAGATAACTAAAATTTTATCCATTTTCTCATTAATACTGATAGACTAACACAAAATCTGTCTTCATCCTTCTGACTTTAGGACATTTTGGTTTAGGTCTTTTGAGTCATGGTGCAAAGATAAGAAGGTCTTTGGAAAGGGGGGGGGTCTTCACTTTGTATCCTTTATTTTTTAAGGCCATTTTTCTCTATTAAGTTATTTTGCCAATTAATAAGTACAAGAATCATGCAAATAAAAGAAATCAAGGCTTATTAGCTCATCATCAGTATACCAAAAGAAAAAAGAAGAGATATGAGACTATTTCAAGAGTAAAAAACAATGCACACAGAAACACCGCAAAAATTGTAACCTTTAAAAATCTGGTCGCGCACTAAATCCCCCATGGAGATTTTCAAAAGTTGGCAGGTCTGATGTAACAAGCATATCACCACAAAACTGTGGCTTGTCGCAACTTAACACTAGCAATGGCAAGTCAACATAGTGTAACAGGAGGGGGTTGGCGTCGACACCTCCCAGGACGTGTAGTGGCTAGTACTTCGTCCCTATTCGATCCTCAGGATACCTGATTTCAGATTTTGGCTGAAAGACATAAATCAAGTAGAACTCAACAATTTATTTACAAATATACAACATTGAAATAAAACATAGTCAAATGAAAAAAAAAAAGGTATTTCCAAAGTTAAGTTCAAAAATGAAATGTAATCAAATAGTATTAGTTTGCAAACGAAATGGAAAAGAAAAGTATTTCAAGTCAAATGAATTCAAATAAAATAGTTATTCAAAGACTAAGTTTGAAAAGTAAATGTAACTGTATACTTCGTGTTGTGTTTTAGAATTTAGTAAATCGTATCAAAATAATGCAAATGTAGTTGCTGAAAATTTACTCCGAGGAAGCAATGGTTCCTGCAAGCTATATATACAAGGAAGGTGTCAGAATACTGCCAGCTCATATATTACCTGTTCAAGTTTTAGATAAAAACTGATAACTTTTAAAGATGTGTATTTTTAATATGTTATTGAGGAAATATTGACTAAATGAATATCCGTCAAATATATAAAGTAATATGAAATGTGAATACTTTTATATTAATAAAGCTACTTTAAGTTTTAGCATGTCTTAATCAAATTAAACATAAAACAAACCTTTAATTAAGAAAATACTAATCCATACCTGTCAACCTATGATAATGAAAATGCAGGTGATGACCTGCATAGAAGAATGAAATCTCAGGTCATAACGCGTACGAACTTCAAGCTGAATTTCAGTATTTAGGGGACATTTTTCTTATAATTTATATCAAAGTTTCTAAAACATGTCCACAGGGTTAAGTTATTTAAAGTTGTACATATTATTATTTCATTGCACCTGGAGGCCATTGATAGATTTGTGTTACATTGCCTTTATTCCTGTTCATATTCATTCCATGACATACAATGTGCTAATTCATACATTTGTGCAGCTATTAAACAGTAGAACATATCTACTACTGGAAGTATTTAATGACCTTCGTAGAACATATCATAGGCAGATATTAGAGTATAATAAAATAAAGTTAAACAATTGAAAGAGGTATAGATGAAAAAAAGTAATTTTCAAAATTTTTATTTTTTAATTGTTCTACCTTAGAACAATAAGTAAAAGTATTATTCTGATATGTTTGTGCTTTCAATTCATTTTAGATTAATCTTTTTACAAAAAAAACATAAGTTTAAGGAGTATATTGTGAATTGATAAAAAAGGGGAAGTAACTCAAATTGTTTTTAAAACAACTTTGAAATACACATATTATTTACGACCTAAAGCTAAAGTAATTGGTGTTAATTAACAGTGTGTTTGACACCAAAGCTGTCAAGTGAAGCCATGCACTGAAATGGGTCAATTGAGCTGAGTTTACACAGCTAGTTGAACTTCTTGTCCAGGAAGAATTACGTATGTATTTCATTGAAATCACTTTATATCTAATCAGTCTGAAGGCTAAGGAATCTGGGTGAAAACGGGTTATTTTCTGAATTGCAGGGTTATTTGGTCACCCGGCGGGTGTTCCGGGTGACCCCTCAGAATTGTGAAAATCTCCGGTCACACCCGCAGGATCCGGGTCAGTTGACAGGTATGCTAAACTGAAACTTGTGAAGTCAGACTATCAGATCACATCCATTACAATAGTATAAATTCAACTTAGCATATTGTAATTAAAGTAAGCTTTATTGACTCGAGTCATCTTCGCACAGCACAGTTTTACCTTTACTTTACTTTAAACTAGAGCATAACTTTTTGTAAGTTTTTTATACATGACAGCTGTGGGTTTCCATATACATGTATGATACCAATTTCATAATATATGACACATGTTCCTGAATGCTTAAGACCAAAAATGTGGAAAACTTCATATATTATGTATATTTATAAGCATCAAAATTAAAAGAACCTAAACAGAACTGCCGAATTGGTCTGGTAGAAGATATGTAGAAAAGTTCTCTAGATAGTAAGAACCAGATAAATATAGATTCTACCACTGCATCGAGTGTGATACGATACTTATCCACTCGAGACAGTTAAATTTTCAAATTTAAAACGCGAGGCTTGCCAAGTGTTTTAAATATTAAAAATTTAACTGTCGAGAGTGAATCTTGAAAAACCAACTGAAATCAAATATAGCAAATACAGTCAAACTTTGTTGTTGAACTCAGTTGTATCAAAAACTCTGATGAGTCTAGGTAATTTTTTGGTCCCGGTAAAATTCTCTTTTGATTGATGCATTTTAACTTCTTATGAGTCGAACTTGGTTGATTTGATTTCTCAGTCAAGTCAAGTAAATTTTATAGTCCTGTAAATGTAAAGTGACCCAGGTGTCTTGAAGTTTGAAACAGTTACTACAAAATTACGAAAAATAAACTTAAATTGGATGCTTTTCTTGTGTAACCTTATCATTTTCATAAGTAATTGAAGGTGTGTAAACATACTTGTTTGTTAAAATGACATGTTTATGGTGAGCCTCATTAGTGATCTTTCAGGACTTGTTTCATCCGTGAGTGATACCATAATTTATAGTGACTGATAGTTAATTTGGGCCCAGCATCAAGGATGCATAGCCTTATAGTTTTCACTTTGTCCATCTGTCTGTCTGTCAACAATGTTTGTAAATGCAAAAATGCAAAAACTCAAAAAGTATAGGTAGGAGGCCAATGATGTGTTGTGCATAGTATGTAGATGTGCATATTATATTTTGGTAAAATTCTGCTCATTGATTTTGGAAAAAACTTTGTTTTTTTAAAAATCACAAATTTTGAGAAATGTCTTTCTTATAATAGGATTTTAGCAAAAACTGATATTGAATGTAGGCATGATATGCATTCCAATTTGTTTCTTGGTGTCAAAATTGTGTTAAAAAACTCAGTTTTTGTTAAAAAAGATAATATCTGAGAATCATACTTCTGGCAAGGTTTTAAATGAAAAAGGTATCATTACAAAGGACACAGTTAAGTCTGCCTCATATCTGGACTTACATCTAGACATTGACAATAAGGGTTGGTTGAAAACAAAACTTTACGACAAAAGAGATGATTTCAGCTTCCCAATTGTGATAGAAACATTCCAGCAGCGCCTGCATACGGAGTATATATCTCCCAATTGATACAATATTCCCCGGCTTATATTTCCTATTATGATTTCCTTGATAGAGGGTTGCTGCTCACAAGGAAGCTTTTAAACCAAGAGTTCCAAATAGTGAAGTTGAAATCATCCCTTCCTAAATTTTACGGACACCATCAAAAGTTGGTTGATCGTTATGGAATATCCGTTTCACAGATGATAGGGGATATATATATGTTCCTAGTGTTGTAACTACAATCCTGTCCCCTTTTCATGAATGTGACCTACCAAATTAGACTTATTACCAGGTTTGTACTAACATGAGCAACGTGACGGGTGCCACATGTGGAGCAGGATCTGCTTACCCTTCCAGAGCACCTGAGATCACCCCCAGTTTTTGGTGGGGTTCGTGTTGCTCAGTCTTTAGTTTTCTTTGTTTTATGTACTATTGTTTGTCTGTTGCTCTTTTTCTTTTTTAGCCAAGGTGTTGTCAGTTTATTTTCGACTTATGAGTTTGAATGTCCCTCTGGTATCTTTCGCCTCTCATTTACAAAATGATTCTCTCTGTCAAAATTATTGATGGCCCACCATTTATGAAAATGCCAACCAAATACATGTCATAGGGCATGGATTTTTACAAAACATATATTAATCTAGAACATATCCTAAATTAGTTGCTTGTGTCAAAATTTAAGGAAATTGGCAACCTATAAAGCTTTGTATGCATCGCTCGCTTTGCCTTACATTAAAATAAGCAAGCTGGGTCCTTGCTGACATGTCAGTTTTCACTAGTTTGCTTAGTAAAGAATTAACTTCATTTAATCTATTTACATTTTTTTTATAGAGGCAATACACACACAAAATATGGAGGATGTATACACAGTCATAAATTGTCATATGAAAAAAATGGCACACTGTTTTAAATAACTAGTCTACACAAATCTCATACTGTTTTTCATGCCTGCCAAATTTATGACGGCGGGATAGACCTTGAATGAGTCAAACTGAGGATAAGTTGAATACTTTTGTCTGGTCCCTTCAACTTCGACTTAAAGTGGTTTGACTGTAGTATTCTTGTGATGTACTGAGTGATGTTGTTAAAATGAAAATAAGGACTGACCATCCCACAATGCACATCAGTGTTCTGTTCTGTTCTGTTCTGTTCTGTTCTGTTCTGTTCTTGTTCTGTTCTTGTTCTTGTTCTTGTTCTGTTCTGTTCTGTTCTGTTCTGTCCTGTCCTGTCCTGTCCTGTCCTGTCCTGTCCTGTCCTGTCCTGTCCTGGTCCTGGTCCTGGTCCTGGTCCTGGTCCTGGTGTTGGTCCCGGTCCCGGTCCCTGTCCGTCCGTCCGTCCGTCCATCCGTCCGTCCGTCCGTCTGTCCGTCCGTCTGTCTGTCTGTCTGTCTTGACAATATTGATTTGATATTTGATGTATTGTTTTATCATCAAGTTATAGACCAAGTTCGAATTTTGGTCCTGTCTAATGATTTTGTGCAGAGTTATGGTCCTTGGACTTAGAAAATTCACTCAAATAATCAATTTTCCACATTTTTTTTTCGTCATGCTTCAGGATATTGACTTGATATTTGTTATATAGTTTACACCATGACAAGTTCTAGATCAAGTTAGCATTTTGTTCCAATACAATGAATTTTTGACTTGTAGTGGGCTATGTATTGCCAGGCAATACTCACAGAATGCTTGTTTATATTTGATATGGAATTGAATTTATTTTGTTTTTATTATCCCCCGCCGTAGCTGTGGGGGCATTAAGTTTTACCCTTGTCCGTCTGTACGTACGTACGTCCCAAAATTGGTTTCCGTTCTCTAACTTGAGTTTGCCTCAGCCAAATGTTATGAAACTTATACACAATGCTTATTACCACAAAACACAGATCAAGTTTGAATGTTGGTGGCGTCACTTTAACCGTTCTAGAGTAATGCCCCTTTATAAATGGAAAAATTGCAAAACTTTTAGTTTCCGTTCTCTAATTTAAGTTTGCCTCAACCAAATGTTATGAAACTTATACACAATGCTTAATACCACAAAACACAGATCAAGGTTGAATTTTGGTGGGGTCACTTTAATCATTCTAGAGTTATGCCCCTTTATAAATGGAAAAATAGCAAAATTTTTATATTCTTCTAAATATCAAGTAATTTTTAAAATTGGAGTTATCTTCCTTTGTCCATGATTATAGTTGAATCAACTACAATCAATGCTTTATACAATGCAATGTTTAATTTTGACTTCCACTGATAAAACACAGATCAAGTTGAATTTGGGTACTGTCACTTTAACCATTATTGGGTTATAAATTGAAAGATTAGAAAATTTTTAGTTTCCATTCTGTTATTTAAGTTTGCCCCAACCAAACATTATGAAACCTATACACAATATTCATTACCACAAAACTAAGATCAAGTACAAATTTTTTGTTTCTGTTTTCTCACTTTAGTTTGTCTCAACCAAATGTTATGAAACTTATACACAATGCTTATTACTACATAATACAGATTAAGTACAAAATTTGGTGGCGTCACTTTTACCATTCTTGAGTTATGTCCCTTTATAAACATAAAAATTGCTGAATTATTCGTTTCCTTTAGTTTGTCTCAACCAAATGTTATAAAACTTATACACAACCGTTCTAGAGTTATGCGTGTTTACAAATAGAAAAATTGCTGAATTTTTAGTTTCTCTTTTCTACTTAAGTTAGCTTCAACCAAATGTTATGAGACTTACACACAATGCTTATTACCACAAAACTCAGATTAAGTTCAAATTTGGGTAGCGTCACTTTTACCATTCTTCAGTTATGTCCCTTTATAACTATATGATATGCAAGCGGGGGCATCATCTGTGTCCACATGTGGACACAATCCACATTTATTTAATAATTTGTTGCTATATATATACCCCCCGGTATGTCTATAAAAAATTTGATATTTACAATATATCATGTCAACTAGTTTTATAATTATCAAATTATTAAGTACAATAACATTCAACTATGTGCACAAATAGTGTTAATCAATTAGGTGAGCTGATTTAACAGTTCTATATTCTTTGGTTGTTTTCATACATCAAAGGGTTGTTTCATACAAGAAATATGAAGGAATCAAATGATGTTAGTCTTTCAGACAAAAATCAGCAGTTGTATGAATTTTACTCTTATTATTCAAAAGTAAAGGAAAACATTTGTTTACATAATAATCCTTTATCTAAAAATTATTTATTTACAGAGAGAGAAAATTTAGAAATCAGTGAGAGTGACCAGATGTTGAGGTTAAAATTTCTGCAGATAATACAGGATCAAAAACCTTATATGTAAGTTTGAATATTTTGTACTACAATGTAGTAAATTCTTAAGGTAACGGGTACGTAAATGGATGATCTCGCAGAATTAAAAAAAAATTTGCATACAACTAGAGCATGATGAACTGAACACGAACATTGAAAAAGCTACATAGAAATTTGATACTGAGTTATTGCAAATTAAATATCCAGAAAATAGTAGTACAAATGTATAGAATACTCGTAAATATCGTAAAAAAAGTTATGCAATTTTGACTTAAATTTAAAATTTCTTGAAATCCTGTCCTACGAATTAAAAAAAAAATTATATGTTATTGCTACTGAAACTTGCACTTTATTTATATATTGGGGGTCACCGAAACATTTTTTTAGTATGAATAGTTAAATCTTCATTACAGCTTGGAAAAAGCATGGAAAAGGCAAAAATAATCGTGACTTTTTGGCTAGAAATCTTATGTTTTACCATGTTCTCAGAGATTACAGAGATGCATGAATGATTTATACAGCAAAAATAAATTTAGTGACCCCTTATAACTTTCCTATCAATATAACTGAAAATAAAGGGGCAATAGCATATCAATTTTAAAGAAAGTTTGTAGGAAAACGTTTTTTAGAAAAGACAATTTAAAGTCAAGTTTTTCAATATTTTTTTCGATATTTACATACATTTTATACATATGTACTCCTTTCTACAGAATATTCAATTTTCTAAATATCTATATATAGGTATTTTGAAGCAGTAAAAAATTAATGACATCTCTGAAGGTAACAAGTACGTTAAAGGCCAATCTCACAGATTTTTATGAAATTTTGCAATTAATTAGAGCACGTGGAACTGCATATGAATACCGAAAAAATATGTAAGTAACTTTCAAATTTGGAATATACTTATTCAAATTTGAAAGATACTTACATATTTTTTCGGTATTCATATGCAGTTCCACGTGCTCTAATTAATTGCAAAATTTCATAAAAATCTGTGAGATTGGCCTTTAACGTACTTGTTACCTTCAGAGATGTCATTAATTTTTTACTGCTTCATCTTTTTTCAACAAAAACTTGATTTGAAGATGAATAAAATTTTAATGTCTGCAAGGAACCTTTAAAATTAAAGACAAATAATTGTAAACAGCAATAGAATTTCTACAAAAATGCCAATATTACTAAAAAAAACTTATAGACCCTTTAAGCATTTTTATACGACCGCAAAAAAATTTTGTGGTCGTATATTGGTATGACGTTGGCGTCGTCGTCGTCGTCGTCGTCGTCGGCGTCGTCGTCCGAATACACAATGGTTTTCGCACTCTTACTTTAGTTTAAGTGAATGGATCTCTATGAAATTTTACCATAAGGTTCAATACCACAATAGGAAGGTGGGGATTGATTTTGGGGGTTATGGTACCAACAGTTAAATAATTAGGGGCCAAAAAGGGGCCGAAAATAAGCATTTTTGTAACTTCCAGACATAACTTGTGTGTTATTGTATGGATCTCTTTGACATTGTACTACAAGATTCCATATCACAAAGGGTTGATGATGGGATTGATTTTGGGGTTAATTTCCTCGAAATTTTAGGAATAAGGGGCCAAAAGGGGGCAAAAAACAAGCATTTTTCTAGTTTCATGGCAATAACTTGTATGTTAGTGTATGGATCTTTCTGAAATTTTACTACAAGGTTCCATTTCGCAAAGGGAAAGCTGGAATTGAGTTTTGTGGTAATTGCCCAAAACGTTTAGTAATAAGGGGCCTAAAAAGGGGTGAAAAATAAGCATTTTTTAGTTTCTAGACAATAACTTGTGTTCAAGTGTATGGATCTCTCTAAAATTGTATTACAAGGTACCATACCACAAAGGCAAGGCTGTTATTGAGCTTGGTTTGGGGGGGAAGGGGGGGTGATGAATCATAGGGGGGGGTCAAAAAAGGGGTAATTATTTTTTTTCGTTTAAGGAATAAGGGGAAAAAAGGTTAAAAAACTAGGGTTTCCATTTTAATAGACAAATAATTAAGTAAAGAACATTATTTAAAAGCAGTGTAAGGTTGGTAATTCAAACTCATTTAAATATCTCACCTGCACTATGTTTGAATTATGTAAATTGGAAATTTGCCAATTATTTTAGTATAATAAACTTCATTGGAAATTTGCCAATATAAAATTTTGCTGATGAAGGTTTTTTGTTTACCTTTAGTCTGACTATGATGTCATTTTCTATTTTAATAGCCTTATGATGTAGTTAAATTTTTTTTAATACTTTTATGATGTATTTTAATGCGCTTTTATGGTTGCAAATTTATTGTTTTAATATAATAAACTCCATTGGAAATTTACCAATAGTTTGTTTATTTTTAGCTATGACTATGATGTCATTTTCTATTTAATTTTAAGGTTACAAATTAATTTCAGTTTTAAATATTATTGTAAAATGTTTGCCCAAAACATTTATTAATAAGTGGCCAAAAAAGGGGGCAAAAATAAGCATTTTTTTAGTTTCCAGACATTAACTTGTGTTCAAGTGTATGGATTTCTCTGAAATTGTACTTAAAGGTACCATACCACAAAGGGAAGTGGGTCAAAAAATTTTGGGGGGGGGGGGGATTTTTTTTCCTTGTTTTTTTCTTTAAAATTTTCCATTTTAAGTTGGTTAATTCTGATCACAAAGAGAAAGTTGGAATTGAGTTTGGGGGATAATTGCTCAAATGTTTAGGAATAAGGGGCTAAAAAAGGGGTTAAAAATAAGCATTTTTTTTTAGTTTCCAACAATTAATTGTGTTTAAGTAATTGGATCTCTGTGAAATTGTACTGCAAGGTACCATACCACAAACTGAAGGCTGGGATTGAGTTTGGGGGGGGGGGGGGGGGGGGGGGGGGGGGCGTGATGTGTGAAAATTTTCCACTTAAAGTTGGTTAATTATTTCTGATTTAGATATAAAAGCAAATAATAATGATGTGGTTTGATTTTATCAAAAACTTAAATTGAAGTTATGTATATTGTAAATTTAGGTTACATTGGAATTTAAGAATTGGCTTTGGGGTAGGGTTATGGCTCAAACCTTTAAATAATAAGGGAAAAAAAGGTGAAAAAACAAGGGTTTCCAGGTTAATAGACAAATAAGTACAAAACATTATTTAAAAGCAGTGTAAGGTTGGTAATTCAAACTCATTTAAATATCTCACTTACACTGCTTTTAAATTATGTAAATTGGAAATTTGCCAATAACTTTATTGTTAATAAATGCATTGGAAATTTGCCAACAATTTTAGTATAATAAATTTCATTGGAAATTTGCCAATATAAAATTTTGCTGATGAAGGTTTTTTGTTTACCTTTAGCCTTGACTATGAAGTCATTTTCTATTTTTATAGCCTTATGATGTAGTTGAATTATTTAATACTTTTATGATGTGTTTAAATGGGGTTTTATGGTTGCAAATTTATTGTTTTAGTTTAATAAACTCCATTTAAAATTTGGTAATAAAAAAAATTTTTGTTTATTTTTAGCTATGATTATGATGTCATTTTCTATTTTACTTTTATGGTTGCAAAGAAATTTTTATTTTTAGATATTACTGTTAAATGATGCTGATTAAGGTTTTTGCTATGTTTAGCCATGACTATGATGTCATTTTCTATTTTAATATCTGTCATGATGTATTTAAATGGGCTTTTATGGTTACAAAGGAATTTTATTTTTAGATATTACTGTAAAATGTTGCTGATTAAGGATTTTGTTTATTTTTAGCCATGACTATGATGTCATTTTCTATTTTAATACCTTTATTATGTAATTTCCATTTTTAGATATTACTGTTAAATGATGCTGATTGAGGGTTTGAATGCTGGGATTGATTTTGGGGGTAATTGCCTCCAAATTTTAGGAATTAGGGGGCAAAAAACAAGCATTTTTCTAGTTTCATGACAATAACTTGTGTGTAAGTGTATGGATATTTATGAAATTGTACTACAAGGTTCCATATCACAAAGGGAAAGCTGGAATTGAGTTTGGGGGTACTTGCCCAAAACGTTTAGGAATAAGGGGCCAAAAATAAGCATTTTTCTAGTTTCCAGACAATAACTTGTGTTCAAGTGTATGGATCTCTCTGAAATTGTACTGCAAGGTACCATACCACAAAGGGAAGGCTGGGATTGTTTTTGGGGGTAATTGTCTCAAAATGTTAGGAATTAGGGGCCATAAAGGGGCAAAAAAACAAGCATTTTTCTAGTTTCATGACAATAACTTGTGTGTAAGTGTATGGATCTTTATGACATTGTACTGCAAGGTTCCATATCACAAAGGGAAAGCTTGGTTTGAGTGTGGGGGTAATTGCCCTAAACTTTTAGGAATTTGGGGCCAAAAAGGTGCAAAAAACCCAAGCATTTTTCTAGTTTCCAGACAATAATTTGTGTTCAAGTGTATGGATCTCTCTGAAATTGTACTGCAAGGTACCATACCACAAAGGGAAAGATGGGATTGAGTTTGGGGGTGATGAATCATAAGGGGGTTTCAAAAAATTTGGGGGGGGGATTTTTTTTTCCTTTTTTTTCTTTAAAATTTTCCATTTTAAATTGGTTATTTCTGATTTATATATAAAAGCAAATAATAATGATATGGTTTGAATAGGTAAATTAAAAAATTTTAAGTTCTTAGACTACTTTCATTCTGTGTGAGAAACCTATGCTGTGTCAAATATTTAATTACAATCCAAATTCAGTGCTGTTTCAAGCTTGAATGTTGTGTCCATACTTGCCCCAACTGTTCAGGGATCGACCTCTGCGGTCGTATCAAGCTGCGCCCCAGCGGAGCATTTTATTACCTATTATTTTGGAAACTAGTAAACAGACAAAAACTGTACACAGCAAAAATGATCAGCAATACATTTATATCTACAAAAATGCCAATTTGAAAGAAATGTTTAATGAACCCCCATGATAGGAGTTATTGCCTTTAATTGATAATTTTAAAAATTTTTGCCAATTATTTTTTAATCGTAATACATGTAGATGAAATCTTTATATAGCAAAAATGAATAGGAAAGCAAGATCTGCAAAAAATGCCAATATTATAGAAAAAAATTAACATCTCCTTATAGGAGTTATTGCTCTTAAATGACTTGTTGACAACATGTTGTTCTTAAAATTTACTGACGCAGTCAGTATAATTCCGGTTGGTGACCCATTTAAAAAGGATGCTTCACTATGGTAATGGCATGCATGATGTCACAAATCTTTATTCTGATTGGACGAAATAACGGAATTGAACAAAAACCAACAAAAAAAGTTATGGTACAATAAAAGGAGAACATTATGGACATAAAGTCAAGGTAACAAAGGTGTCATTATCACTACTGTAAAATTGTTTGGGTTTTGCACTAGGCTCAGCCTTTAATACATGAGTACGTAAATATCACTGACCGGTTCATTAGATCTACCAGGTCAATATTTGGCTTTTAATGGCTCGAGTGCTGTAAATATATATCTTATCGACTAAAGCTTCCACTGCCTAATAATAATCTGCAAGAGTACAAAATATTATACTTCAAAAAAAGATAGTCAAATTTAATTACTTGTCAAAAGCTGTTTTATATAGATCATCTTCCATTTGGCGTCTGTCTGTCCCCGATATACGCACCGAAATAGGTTGTATCTCTAATTGTTAAAGTTGTTCTTGACATATAGTTATAATTGACATTTCTTCATTGATCCAAACTGTTTCAAGCTTGTTATTCATTGCAGATTGGAAACTACTATTTCACAGCTATAGGTACTTCTTTATCTCTGAAAAATACCTATATATATATATATATATATATACATTTAATTAAGTACCATGCATTATATTTTTTTTATTCTTTATAGAGAAAAGCGCATATCTTCAACTTTTAGAATCTTCAGCCTTTTGTCGTCAAATTGTGTGCAATTTTTATACGACCACAAAAAATTTTGCAGTCGTACATTGGTATCACGTCGTCGTCGTCATCCAAAGACATTTGGTTCCCGAATAATAACTAGTATTAGTAAATAGAAATCTATGAAATTTAAACACAAGGTTTATAACCACAAATGGAAGGTTGGGATTGATTTTGAGGGTTATGGTCCCAACAGTTTAGGAATTAGGGGCCAAAAAGTGGCCCAAATAAGCATTTTTCTAGTTTCCAGACAATAACTTGTGGAACGGTGTATGGATATCTCTGAAATTATACCACAAGTTTCCATACCACAAAGGGATGGTTATGATTGGCTTTTGGGTGTTATGGCTCAAACCGTTAAGAAATTAGGGGCAAAAGAATGAGAAAAAAAAGGGTGTCCTGGTTAATGGACAATTACTTAACCCTTTCGCCGATGAGTCCTGGTTTACCGGGATTCACGCTTCAGACAGCTGACGATGAGTCCCGTTTGACCGGGATTGGAATACCTCATTTATATTTCCCGCTCAAAACAGTGCAAACACGAGTTATCTTTCTTTCTTGCATACCCAGATGAAAGTGTAAACATGGCGCTTCCGTTTGTTGAAAACTGTGTTAAAATCAGAGGAAATTTACGGAATTTACGAGAATTTGAAATGAGGGAACATTTTTTTTGAAAGAATATGGAAGAATTGAAGCCAAACTGGTATACTTTTTTGACATAAAATGTCGTTTTATGTACAAAACACTTGGAATGGACATCGTTCAGTGTAAGGAATTTGTACAGCCCCTTTAAATTTTTTCAAAATTTTGCCGTTTTGGGTGAAAAAATTACGATTTTGGATCAAAGAGCAGAATTTTGAGAATTTCACCTAAATAATGCCGAAAATTTGAAAAGTTGATTATTTTATGAAGAAAAATTATCAAAACATGAACAAAACTGTGAACATGGTGTTAGTGAATGAAATAAAGACACAAATAACTACAGACAAGTTTTTATTGACATTTATTATGAAGATCTCCCACTTGAGTAATAGTAGCCAGGGAAGCCATCGTCTCAGAGTAGCTTCTGTCTGGGCAGCTATCGGTGAAAGGGTAAAGTACAATGTTGTGTTTGAATTACCTCCCTTACACTGCTTTTAAATTATGTATAAAGAAATGTTGTATTGTCTTGAGGTGATTAGCTGTCAATTTATTTTTAGAAGTTACTATTTTAATAATTTTAAAAATGTTGATTAAGGTATATTAATTTTATCCATGATTATGTATGTCATTTTCTATTTTAAGACTTATGATGTATTTAAATGGGTTATTATGGTTGCAAACTCCATTGGAAATTTGAATTGAGATTATGACCATATCTTGATGGAAAAATGTTTTTTTTGGAAAAGGCGGGGAGGTAAAAAAAAAAAATTGGAGGGGGGGGGGGATGTGTAAAAAAAATTGGTGGTGGGGGGTGGGAACAATTTTTTCTCCTCACAAAAGCAAAAAATTGAATATAAATTCAAATCATATAACCAATTCTAAGTTCTTTGACTACAGTTATTCTGTGTCAGAAACCTATTATGTGTCAAATATTGAATTACAATCCAAATTCAGACCTGTATCAAGCGCGAATATTGTGTCCATTATTGCCCCAACTGTTCAGGGTTTGACCTCTGCAGTTGTATCCAGCTGCGCTCGGCGAAGCAATTTACTTTTAACTATGATAAAAAAAAACCTGATAAAGATTAAACTCTATGCTCACATCTGAATGCATCAGATATCTTTTATTTAAAGATAGTACTTGTTTCCTATTGTGTTGAAAGCTATAATAGGAAAAAAGAAACTGTAAACAGCAAAAATAATTTGCAATCAGAGATCTACAAAATTTCAAATAAATGAAATGTTAAGTTAAACCTTATGGGAGGTTTTGCTCCTAAATGATGATTTTTAGCTCACAGGGCTACATGAGATTTTGCCATCATTTGGCGTCTGTCTTCTGTTGTTCTAGTCCGTCAACGTCAATGTCCTCAGACAAGCTTAAAAATCATTGTCAATCAACTGTTTTTTAAAGAGTTATGCCCCTTTAAGATAATAATCATAAGGAAAATTTCATTGTTAGCACACTCAAGCCTACATTTCCCTAAAATATTTATGGAATTCATATTCAAGGTTTATATCAGTGATATCTCTGACACATTGAAAAATCAGTGCTGATCAACTGTTTTTATGCACCAGCTGTAGGCAATGGTGGCATTTATTGTTACCCTTGACCTTCTGTCTTTTTGTCTGTCTATCTTTCTGACTGTCCCATTTTCGTTTCTGCACTCTAACTTAATTTTTCCACATCCAAATTTAATGAAACTTGAACACATTGCTGAGAACCAAAACTTGCAGACAGAGTTCGAATTTTGGCAGTGTGTCAAGTACCGTTCTAGAGTTATGCCCCTTTATAACTTAGAAAATTGCAAATTTGTTTGTTTCCGAACTCTAACAAGTTTTCCTCATCTAAATTTTATGAAACTCATACATAATACTAAGAATCAAAATTTGCAGACAGAGTCTGAATTTAGGCAGCAAGTCACTTACTGTTCTAGATTTATGCCTCTTTATAACTTTGGAAAATTGCAAATTTGTTCGTTTCAGCACTCTTACTTATGTTTGCCTCATCCAAATTTTATAAAAATTATACACAATGCTAAGAACAAAAATTTGCAGACAGAGTTCGAATTTAGGCAGTGAGTCACTTACTGTTCTAGAGTTATGCCCCTTTATAACGGATAATTTATATGAAACTCAAATTTTATGAAACTCATACATGTTGCTAAAAACCACAACTTACAGACAGAGTTTAAAGTTTAAATAAGCACACATTTTTATGCCCCCTCCGTAGCGGTAGGTGCATTAAGTTTTACCCTTGTTTGTCTGTACGTACGTACATACTTCCCAAAATTAGTTTCCGTTCTCTAACTTGAGTTTGCTCAACCAAATGTTATGAAACTTATACACAATGCTTATTACCACAAAATACAGATCAAGTTTAAATTTTGGTAGCGTCACTCTAACTGTTCTAGAGTTATGCCCCTTTTTAAATGGAAAAATTACAAAATTTTTAGTTTCCTTTCTCTAACTTAAGTTTGTCTCAACCAAATATTATGAAACTTATACACAATGCTTTTTACCACAAAATACAGATCAAGTTTGAATTTTGGTAGTGTCACTCTAACCGTTCTAGAGTTATGCCCCTTTATCAATGGAAAAATTACAAAATTTTTAGTTTCCGTTCTCTAATTTAAGTTTGCCTCAACCAAATGTTATGAAACTTATACACAATGCTTATTACCACAAAAATCAGATCAAGTACAAATTTGGGTAGCATCACTTTTATTGTTCCTGAGTTATTTCCCTTTATAATGTTGTATGCAAGCAGGGGGATCATCTGTGTCCATGGGGACACATTCTCCATTTATTTGTATTATTTTAGTAAATGCCTTTGGACAGATGAAATATATACAATGTAGGGGATATTGGAACTCTGTTCTTTTATACAGATTATTATTATGTTGTGCTGTTACACTCTGTCCCAGGTTAGAAGGAGGGTTGAGCACTCAAAAACATACTTACACCGCAATGTGCCTGTCTCTAGTCAGAAGTCTGTTACCTAGTTGTTCATGTTTGTTGTTGCCTGCCATAATGAGTATGAGTAGGAGAACAAAGAAATTTGGCATTGTTGCGAATATTATATATATAAATGTTAAATGTTTTTTGTTTAAAGTTGTTTTGAGAAATAATTGTTGTAAATGCAAAAATTCTAAAACTTTTGGTAGGACGCTAATAAAATTGTGCAAAGTTGTGCATAATATGAAGATGTGCATATTATATTTTGTTAAAATTGGCCTTTTATTCCGGAAAAAAGAGTTTGTTTAATTAATTAAAAATTATATGACACATCTTTTGTGCTAAGATTTCAGGGAAAACTGATTTATTAGCATAATGTCAGGACAAGTACTCTTAATTGAAATTAATTGCTATGAAAATGTGGGGGGAAAGTTGTGATAAAAACTTAGGTTTTATTATAAAAAAATCACAAATTTGAGCAACATCTATTTTGCTAGGATTTTAACAAAAATTAGATGTAATTCCTATTTTAAATTGATTCCAAGTGACAATGAAATATTTTTGTGAAATTTGAAGAAAAAGTTTGATTCTGCATGATGAAATTTATTTGTTGAACACCATTTTTAGCTCACCTGGCCCAATAGGCCAAGTGAGCTTTTCTCATCTCTTGGCATCCGTGGTCCGTCGTTGTTGTCGTCCGTCATCGTCATCAACGTCCGTTAACTTTTACAAACATCTTCTCCTCTGAAACTACTGGGCCAAATTTAACCAAACTTGGCCACAATCATTATTGGGGCATCTAGTTTAAAAGATGTGTCCAATGACCCCCCAGCCAACCAACATGGCAGCCATGGCTAAAAATAGAACATAGGGATAAAATGCAAGTTTTGTCTATTATTTTGAAAACCGTTATAAATAGAGAAAATCAGAGAAGAACAAAAATGTTCAGAATATTGAGCTCTACCAATTGTCAATATATGTCAAAACTGTTAGACAACTTTTTATAGGAGTTATTGGCCTTAAATGATAAATTTTACCATTTTTTTTTCATTTTTGTCGAGCCTGCAACTTTTGTTGCAGAAAGCTCGACATAGGGATAGTGATCTGGCGGCGGCGGCAGTGTTAGCTAAATTCTTAAAAGCTTTATATTTTCCAAGTGGAAGACCTGGATGCTTCATACTTTGTATATAAATGCCTTATGTTATGAAGTTTCTGTCTGTCATACGTCCATTGTCCTTGACCTCATTTTCATGGTTCAGTGACTACTTGAAAAAAAGTTAAGATTTTTTGTAATGTTAATTTCTCTCTTATGAGTTATAGGATAACTATATTTAATATGTGCGTACCTTACAAGGTCCTCATGCCCGTCAGACAGTTTTCATCTGACCTCGACCTCATTTCATGGATCAGTGAACAAGGTTAAGTTTTCGTGGTCAAGTCCATATATCAGATACTATAAGCAATAGGTCTTCTTTATTTGGTGTATGGAATGATTGTAAGGTGAACATGTCCAACTGGCAGGTGTCATCTGACCTTGACCTCATTTTCATGGTTTAGTGGTTAAAGTTAAGTTTTTGTGTTTTGGTCTATTTTTCTAATACTATATGCAATAGGTCAACTATATTTGATGTATGGAAATATTTTACAATGTACATGTCAGTCTGGCAGGTTTTATTTGACCTTGACCTCATTTTCACGGTTCATTGCTCAGTGTTTAGTTTTTGTGTTTTGGTCTGTTTTTCTTAATCTATAACCAATAGGTCAACTATATTTGTTGTATGAAATGATTGTAAGGTGTATATGTCTGTCTGGCAGGTATCATCTGACCTTGACCTCATTTTCATGGTTCATTGGTCAATGTTAAGTTTTCATGGTTAAGTTTGTTTCTTAGATACTATAAGCAATAGGTCAACTATATTTAATGCATATATTGATTATAAGGTGTACATGTCTGTCTGGCATGGTTCCTCTGACCTTGACCTTATTTTCATGGTACATTGGCCAATGTTTAGTTTTCCTGTTTAAGTCTGTTTCTTAGAAACTATAAGCAATAGGTCAACTATATTTGGTGTATTGAATGATTGTAAGGTGTACATGTATTTCCGAGTTGGTTTATCTGACCTTGACCTCATTTTCTTGGATCATGTTAAGTTTATGTGATACTTTTAGTAAAGCTTTGTATTTAGGACTATCAACATAAAATCAATGGTCAGTAAAGAAGGCGAGACATTTCAGCGTGTGCACTCTTGTCACCTTTTATCTTGAAAACTATGATTGATAGAGAGAAACTTAAAATTGCAAAATTGATCAGCAAGTCAAGTTCTACAAATAAGTCTGATAGTTGAAATTCTTAGTCGACTCCTTATTAGAGTTATTGCCTTTTGATTACGATTTTTACCAACTTTTTGCGTATTTGCCTTATATCTTAAAAATTACAATAGGTAGATAGAAATTTAAATAAGCAAAAAAGATCAGCAAGACAAGATCTACAATTAAGACAATAGGAGGAAATCGTCCAATGACTCCTTATTTATGTGTTATTAGAGTTATTGCCCCTTAAAGATGATTTTTACCATATTTTTTTTTGCGTTTTGCCTGATATGATGAAAATTATAATATATAGATAGACACTTTAAATCACAAAGATGATCAGCAAAGCAAGATCTGCTATCAAATTTTGCTGATTTATACACAACACATTTTTAAGAAAACTTTTATTATATAACATACTAAATGTAAACATCATTATCCAAATTAGATACCAATACATAACAATATACGGTACATTTCTATAACTTAAAATGTTACATTATTGGCTTTCTTGGGGCTACTCATTAATTGAAAAATTTAACTTTTAAATTTTTTAAACATAATAAAATACATGTAAATTGAAAATGCCTAATGGTAAAATTATGTGAATACTTGTACAAAAAAGTTTAACATAAATGCATAACAATGCTGGGGAGATCCCTGCAGCAAACATAAAACTGTATGAAATGTCACCTTGTGAGATCCCGGTAGGTTTGAGCTACTTGACTAAAGAAAATTACTGACCTGGGGAGATCCCGGCAGGAATTAACTTAACACCTTAAAATACATAATTGTTCCTGGAGAGATCCCGGCAGGAATTAACTTTATAAATTAAAATACCTAATTGTTCCTGGGGAGATCCCGGCAGGAATTACCTTAAATATTAAAATACCCTATTTGTTCCTGGGGAGATCCCGGGAGGAATTGACCTATCTGATGTATTATTGAATTGGGGGAGTATAATTCCCCTTGAATTATAAAGGCCAAATTGAATGAATTCATAATAATGAATGAGTGAAAGCCCCCAAGAAGTAATGCCTTATAAAATATAAATTGGTTATATGAAAACTATAACAAAAACTCAAAGATACATTTTTCATGATTCTTACAAATAACCTTCTTATCAGTCCTGATGTATCTTATACAACATTCTGAGGACCATCTTTCAAGAATGACCACAAACTGCTTACGTTATAACCAAGGCATATTTAAAGTTATCCAAAAAAATTAATGAAAGCATTGCATCAAAGTCACTTCAAAGAATAGAGGAGAAAGTTATACAGCTTCCATTCTAAAAGGTACTTTTTATACGACCGCAAAAAAATTTTTGTGGTCGTATATTGGTATGACGTTGGCGTCGTCTTCGTCGTCGTCGTTGTCGTCCGGCGTCTTCATCGTCGGCGTCGTCGTCCGAAGACACATTAGTTTTCGCACTCTAATTTTAGTTTAAGTGAATGGATCTCTATGAAATTTTACCATAAGGTTCAATACAACAAAAGGAAGGTGGGGATTGATTTTGGGGGTTATGGTACCAACAGTTAAGGAATTAGGGGCCAAAAAGGGGCCAAAAATAAGCATTTTCTAGTTTCCAGACAATAACTGTGGAACGGTGTATGGATCTCTCTTAAATTATACTACAAGTTTCCATACGACAAAGGGATGGTTAGGATTTGCTTTGAGGGGTTATGGCTCAAACCGTTTAAGAATTAGGGGCAAAAAAGGGGGAAAAACAAGGTTGTCCTGGTTAATGGACAAATACTTTAGTACAAAACATAATTTAAAGCAGTGTAAGGGAGATAAATCAAATACATCATTGAAATTATCTCCCTTACACTGCTTTTAAATTATGTATAAAGTAATGGTTAATGAACAATTAAGATAATTTAAAACAGTGTAAGGGAGGTAATCCAAGTACAACGTTTTGGTTACTTCCCTTACACTGCTTTTAAATTATGTTTAAAGAAATGCATATTTATAAAGGAAGACCAGTAAAAATATCTGCAAATGTTGCATCTTTTTTTTTTACAAAAAAATCCATATGAAAGATTTGACACTATATTTTAAATTCTATTATAAAATAGATTAAGTAAGCACTATGGTTAATTTAAATGGGTAATTATGGTTTGGGGGAAAAAATTGGGGGGGGGGGGGGTAAAAAGAAATTGTTGGGGGTCAATTTTTTCTCATTTCAGATTTCAGAAATTAAAAAGAATTATTCTTCAAATATTATTTTTTTTTCAAATTTCAAATATTGAAAAGTTTCAAGAAGTAATCTTTAATTGCACAGTATGGCGCATTAGATTTGTAAAATCTTTGACCACATTTATTTATTTGTTATGCCGAATCTAACGATGTATTTAGATTTTTAATTTTGGATCCAGTTTTCAAATTGGTCTACATTAAGGTCCAAAGGGTCCAAAATTAAAATTTGTTTGATTTTAACAAAAATTGAATATATGGGGTTCTTTGATATGCTGAATCTAAACATGTATTTAGATTTTTGATTTTTGGCCCAGTTTTCAAGTTGGTCCAAATTGGGGTCCAAAATTAAACTTTGTTTGATTTCAACAAAAATTGAATATATGGGGTTCTTTGATATGCTGAATCTAACCATGTATTTAGATTTTTTATTTGTGGACCCCGCTATCAAATTGGTTCATATTGAGGTCAAAAGGGTCCAAAATTAAACTTTGTTTGATTTCATCAAAAATTGAATTATTGGGGTTCTTTGATATGCCAAATCTAACCGTGTATTTAGATTTTTAATTTTGGGTCCCGTTTTTTAAATTGGTCTACATTAAGGTCCAAAGGGTCCAAAATTAAACTTAGTTTGATTTTAACAAAAATTGAATTCTTGGGGTTCTTTGATATGCTGAATCTAAACATGTGTTTAGATTTTTGATTATGGGCCCAGTTTTCAAGTTGGTCCAAGTTGGGGTCCAAAATTAAACTTTGTTTGATTTCAACAAAAATTGAATATATGGGGTTCTTTGATATGCTGAATCTAAACATGTATTTAGATTTTAGATTTTTGGCCAAGTTTTCAAGTTGGTCCAAATTGGGGTCCAAAATTAAACTTTGTTTGATTTCAACAAAAATTGAATTATTGGGGTTCTTTGATATGCCAAATCTAACCGTGTTTTTAGATTTTTAATTTTGGGTCCCGTTTTTTAAATTGGTCTACATTAAGGTCCAAAGGGTCCAAAATTAAACTTAGTTAAATTTTAACAAAAAATGAATTCTTGGGGTACCTTGATATGCTGAATCTAAACATGTGTTTAGATTTTTGATTATGGGACCAGTTTTCAAGTTTGTCCAAGTTGGGGTCCAAAATTAAACTTTGTTTGATTTCAACAAAAATTGAATATATGGGGTTCTTTGATATGCTGAATCTAACCATGTATTTTGATTTTGGACATTGGACCATAATAGGTAAATTAAAAAAATTGAAGTTCTTAGACCACATTCTTTCTGTGTCAGAAACCTATGCTGTGTCAAATATTTAATCACAATCCAAATTCAGAGCTGTATTAAGCTTGAATGTTGTGTCCATACTTGCCCCAACTGTTCAGGGTTCCACCTCTGTGGTCGTATCAAGCTGCGCCCAGCGAAGCATTTTATTCAAAACTGTTCTAATGAATTGTTTTATTCACTCCTGTTCTAAAAGGATAAGTCTTTGGTGTTCTTAGTTTCAGACAAAAAGTAAAGGTACTACACTGGTATCAACATCACTTATTATTAAGCAATTTAGATTGCATCCCTAATTCGACAAGTAAATTTTTCACATCGCAGGAAACCAAAGAAATCTGTTTAAATGCACAATGCAACATTATCTATGAAAAGTGAGAAACTCCTGTTGATAACATGTTGCACAAACGCTATAATATGTCTGATGTAAATGGTGGCCTGTTCATAGAAGCATAAGTTGCTATTTCTTGATCCACACAATATATAAGGTAATCGCTCGGTCCCTGTTGTAGGGTAGTTATGACAAGGAAAAAATGATATCATATCCCAGCTACATACAATTTATTATTATCATGCTGCAATTTCTTTTCGGTTTTTACATAGTGTTGTAAAGTAAATCAAATGGTTCTCTGTAATAGTAGGAAGACAGTTGATGGAACTCTGTATGCCACTTATATTCAGAAATGATAAAAAAACGTTGTAAAGTTGATTATAAGTTTGTCGCATTCTTATGCTTAACGATAAGTCCCATAAGTTTGCTTAACGATAAATCTCATAAGTTGCGTGCCTGTCGTTCTAACACATCATTATTGTGATGACAGGAAACGAGGTACTGCTTTCCTTTGAATTCCGGTGCTAGTGCATCTGATAACGATAAAGAGAATCAGCAATATTGTTATAAGTCCCCTACCGGAGAAGTAAACTAATTTTCTGAATGCTATATATATAAAAAAAAATTATGAAGAGAAATCCTTTAATTAGATAATAATCTATTTTTATTAATGTATATATTTCAATACATTACATTGTGTAGATAAAAGTTGTTGACATTTTATAGATAAGTTACAAATCTATATTAGTATGTGACAAATGAAAGAAAAAATATTTGGAACTATTAATTATATCTGATTATAATTTGAAATAGATATACACTGTATTACATCATATCTAATTCTAGAGAACTATTAGTCATATCTAATGTTTTTTTCATCATGCTTATAAGATATTGATTGATAATTGGTATATAGTTTTATCATGACAAGTTACAGATCCAGTTCAAATTTTTGTTTCGGTCTAATAATTTTGTGCAGAGTTATGGTCCTTGGACTTGAAAAATTCACTCATATAATCAGTTTTCAACACTGTTTTTAGTCATGCTTGAAGATATTGACATGATATTTACTTTTTGTTTACACCATGACAAGTTATAGAACAAGTTAGCATTTTGTTCCAGTATAATGAATTTTTACCTGATAGGGGACTATGTATTGCCATGCAATACTCTCAGAATGCTTGTTAATATCTGTACCTGTATCTGTACTTGTATCTGTATTTGTACTGTAAATAAAAAAGAAAAAATGACCTGGGAAGTCCCAGCAGGCCTATGTCACGATACTCCGGGGAGAACCCAGTGGAGTAAAAATAATACATTAAAATACATAAATGTTTCTGGGGAGATTCCTGCAGGTAACTTATACTGTATGAAATGTTCACCTGGGGAGATCCCAGCAGGTGTAAAGCTATAGAATAAAGAAAATAAACGACCTGGGGAGATCCCAGCAGGCCTACGAGACTCAAGGGAGATCCCAGCGGAGAAAAAAAAAATTACTTATACTGCATGAAATGTTCACCTGGGGAGATCCCAGCAGGTGTAGAGCAATATAGACAATATACGACCAGGTGAGATGCCAGCAGGCATACAAGACTCGGGGGAGATCCCAGCGGAGTAAAAATAATACATGAAAATAGATAATTGTTACTTATACTGTATGAAATGTTCACCTGGAGAGATCCCGGCAGGTGTAGAGGAATAAAGAGAATATACGACTGGGTGAGATCCCAGCAGGCCTACGAACTCCGGGGAGATCCCAGGGGAGTTAAAAATAATACATTAAAATACAGAATTATTACTAATACTGTATGAAATGTTCATCTGGGGAGATCTTAGCAGGTGTAGAGCAATATCGAATAAAGAGAATAAACAACCTTGGGAGATCCCAACAGGCCTACGAGACTCCAGGGAGATCCCAGCGGAGTAAAATTTATATATTAAAATATAATTATTACTTATACTGTATGAAATGTTCACCTGGAGAGATCCCGGCAGGTGTAGAGGAGTAAAGAGAATATACGACTGGGTGAGATCCCAGCAGGCCTACGAACTCCGGGGAGATCCCAGGGGAGTTAAAAATAATACATTAAAATACATAATTATCACTAATACTGTATGAAATGTTCACCTGGGGAGATCTTAGCAGGTGTAGAGCAATATAGAATAAAGAGAATAAACGACCTTGGGAGATCCCAGCAGGCCTATGAGACTCCAGGGAGATCCCAGCGGAGTAAAATTTATATATTAAAATATAATTATTACTTATACTGTATGAAATATTCAAAAAATTACTTATACTGCATGAAATGTTCACCTGGGGAAATCCTGGCAGGTGTAGAGCAATCTAGAATAAAGAGAATAAACAACCTATGGAGATCCAAGCAGGCCTTCAAACTCCGGGGAGATCCCAGAGGAGTAAAATATAATAAATTTAAATACATGATTATTACTTATACTGTACCTTGGGAGATCCCAGCAAGTGTAGAGCAATACAGAATAAAGAGAATAAACGACCTGGGGAGATCCCAGCAGGCCTAAGAGACTCTGGGGAGATCCCAGCAGAGTAAGAATAATACATAAAAATACATAATTATTACTTATACTGTATGAAATGTTCCCCTGGGTAGATCTTAGCAGGTGTAGAGCAATAAAGAATGAAGAGAATAAACAAGTTGGGGAGATCCAAGCAATATAGAATGAAGAGAATAAACGACCAGGAGAGTTCCCAGCAGGCCTACAAAACTCCGGGGAGATCCCAGTGGAGTAAAGAGAAACCTTAAAATACATGATTATTACTTATACTGCATGAAATGTTCACCTGAGGAGATCCCAGCAGGTGTAGAGCAATATAGAATAAAGAGAATAAACGACCTTAGGAGATCCCAGCAGGCCTACAAACTCTGGGGAGATCCCAGAGGAGTAAAATATAATAAATTAAAATACATAATAATTACTTATATGTATGCAATGTTCACCTGGGGAGATCCCGGCAGGTGAAGAGCAATATAGAATAAAGAGAATAAATGACCTTGGGAGATCCCAGCAGGCCTACGAGACTCCAGGGAGATCCCAGCGGAGTAAAATTTATACATTAAAATACATAATTATTACTTATACTGTATGCAATGTTCACCTGGGGAGATCCCAGCAGGTGTAGAGCAATATAGAATAAAGAGAATAAACACCTGGGGAGATCCCAGCAGGCCTACAAGACTCTGGAGAGATCCCAGCAGAGTAAAAAAAATACATTAAAATACATAAATGTCCTGTAGAGATTGCGGCAGTAATTAACCTATCTGATGTATTATTGAATTGGGGGAGTATGATTCCTCGAATTATAAAGGCAAAGTTTCCACCAATGGAAGATATTCAGTTGCATATCCTTAAGTAGTGCAGACGTATATATGTATATCCTGTTTGTGTCCTGGAATTCTCCGTGCTTGTTCTTCACTCCCTGCTGCAGTAGTATGATATGGTAAACTCCAATTGTGTAATTGTGGATGAACTAAGAGTTGCCGAAGATGCTGTTGAATTAGGAATCGTCGGGACAACTGGACTAGTGTTGATTGTGTTTGGAAGGACTTGCGGACTTTTACCAACGGTGTCGTAGAAGTAGGAAAGATTATCGCTACGATTAAAAAGTTGTTACTATTATAAAAAATATTAAGATTGTCAGTAACTTTATTGTTCAAAGAAATCACGTTCTGTTGAAGGTTGTAAATATATAGACGATAGCTTTAAGACCAAGTCAACGAGAACAGCAGTCAGATCCTCATTGTTTATATTTGTATGGAGATGTTGATGCATCTTGGGATCGCGCACTCATATTCAAATCAGTGGGCGTGTCTTGTCTATTGTACATGCTGTCATGGGCGATCTCAAAGACATCATCCCTGGAATTCTAAGAATACGAACTAGAGCCATCCAAATGTTATTTCTACTATGCTCATACTTCATTTTACTTAGAGCGGAGTCTTGTGAAAGCTCTCCAATTTCTGGATTATAAGGAGTTCGTTTAGGATGCACAATAATAAAGAGCTGAAAAAATTCATAGACACAGTCTTCACAATCAAAGAATAAATGTCCATTAATGTTGAAAGATTAAATAAATCCATATGAAATGTTGTAGATTAACAATTTGTGTAGGTAGTTCGATTTCAGTGAAATAATAGCTGATTAAAAAACGTATGTTAGATCAGCTTGTTACTTTTATAATGAGTCATCAAAACACATACCCCCTCTAGGAGTAATCGCTAATAGAATCTAAAAATAAATGTACCTAAAAATAGATTGACTGACTTCTTGACTCTTAGATAGAAGATACATTGTGTCGTGTATAAACTATAATTTGATAAATCAAATTTCCTTATAGTTAGTAGACTGTCACTCTTTAAATGGAGTGATTGCCCTTAAATGAGGATTTTTTTTTACCCTCTTTTGTGTTTTGAGCAAAAACTAAAGAAGCTAGAGAGAATCTAAACAGACTAAAGGATTACTGGTACATGTAATACAAGATAGACAAAACAGAGATTTTTGTCATGAATTTTATTCTCATCTGGAATGTTGGAGAGTGTCCTTTGTTAAATAATCACATAGACAAGGTGAGTGACACATGCTCTTTAGAGCCTCAAGTTTAAATGGCTGCCATAATATGTAAAACTCAGTAGTCAGCTTTGATTTTAACAATACTTGATATTTACTTCATTGTGTCAAAATTTATGAAAAATAATGGTTGTATCAAAATTAATTATGTTTTTATGTGCAAGTAGTGCTTTTCCTGACATCGTCAGTATTGTCCCATCATAAGATGGATTTTTAGGGCCCCATACCAAGGATACTGGAGCCCTATAGTTTTCACTTTGTCTGTCCCTCCGTCAACAATTTTTGAAGCAAAAAAAAATCCAAAGGTATAGGTAGGAAGCCACTGAAATTTTGCACATTTGTTGTGCATAATATGTAGATGTGTATTATATAATTTGGTGAAATACGGTTCATTAATTTAGAAAAAAACCTTTTAAAATCACAAATTTTGAGAATTGTCTTATTATAATAGGATTTTAACAAAAACTGATATATAGGTGTATAAGTTATTCAAAGTGATTGACAAATTAAAAAGAATATTCAAACCTTTGAGAGGCATCTTCTTGTAGTAGAATGCCATCAAAAATATAGGCATACATGTAATATATGCATTTCAAATTATTTCCTGTTAAAAACTTAGTTCCTGTTAAAACATGATAAGTTCTAAGAATCATATTTTTTGCTATGATTTAAATGAAAATAAATGAAAATAAAATCATTTGCTATTATGAAATGATAATGTGTATGAAAATTATTGGTTGCCCACCATTTACGAAAATGCCCACTAAAATACATAGTGTTTGGATTTTAACAAAACATGTATTATTAGAGAACATGTTCTGAATTAATTGCTGGTGTCAAAATTTATGAAAATTGACAACTTGTGAACATTTGCTTTGTATGCATTAGCATATTTGACTCACTTAAAATGTGCAAGAGTTTTCTCTAGTTTTAAGTCAGTAGGTCAAAAGTCAAGGTCACAGTACCTTTAAATTTAATGAAAGTTTGGGAGAGTTTTGTTGCCTAACAATGTATTTTAAGCGATCTTTAAGTTATCTTTGGTGAGGAGGCACACCACTAAATGAGCCTCCTGTGTACATGTAGTTTAATGTTAAATATGCAACTTTTGAAAAATTCTCAAAAATAAATAAGAATTTTGCCAGTATTTCCATCATGCTCATCGTATAGAACTTTAAGTACTTTACAATAAGGCCACACCAATTTAATTTCTTGTTCTACAGATTTTTCCACTCCAGATATTGGGGTGAGCGAGCAATTTGAAAATTTAATAAAAAAAAATTTAATTTGCACATTTTTGAGGCAAAGCTGAGCGATTATATTTTTTTTTTGTAAACATAAAATCATAGGTTCTGACAATATTGATCAAAACAAGATGGTATGAAAATTGATTTACCACTTGTACTTTGACATTTCTTTAATTTATCAACTGCTGAAGTGTTTTTTTTTCTCTCACTGGAACCTTTAAATTTCTTTTAAAGTCATATGAAACGAGTTTCTTGAAATTTTAATGTTATCAAATTATTGAACCAATGCATCTGGAACCTTTAAATTTCTTTTAAAGTCATATGAAACGAGTTTCTTGAAATTTTAATGTTATCGAAATTATTGAACCAATGCATGCATATATACTTAACTAAGTCTTGAATGCACGTTTGTATCTGGATTTTCGAAGGAAATATTGGTTATTGATTTGGGGATGTACGGAGGGCGGGCTGGCGGGCGGACGGGCGGGCGGCTGCCAAACAGTGTCTTCTCAATAACATGAAAATGCTTTGATGAAATTTTTTCAAATTTAGATATGTTGTTCCCTGTGACTAAATGAAGGTCAAGTTCAATTTTCACGATTTTAGCTTTTCTCCTTGTTGAGTTATCGCCATTTTTAACATCCAAAGGTGGTATTTATAATGTGATTGAGTTATTTATCTTTGTACAGAAATGGTTAATTATACATATAAAGTTTGATTACACTAAGTGTTTTTAAATAATTTTCTCTTATCTTTTATCAGATTATGACTAACATATGGTAAATGTTTATACCACAATTATAATTGGAGTGACAGATTTATTTGAAAATTTTCTGTTACCCAAGTGCTGATAATTATAAGCTATATAGGACTGTATAAATATAGTAAGAAATGTACTGTTCATTTTTAGTCATTTTGAGGATAATTACAGATAACTTTTATAGTTTTTTAAAAAACATTGTATTAATGATAAATAAAATTTTGGATTCTTTTTTCTTTTCTTTGGTAAATTGTTTGAAGAATTTTGTTGTCAGTTTGTTTGTTATTCTGTAAAAACTAATTTTCTGAATGTTATATATAATTTTTGTTGATGAAGTGAACTCCTTTGAAAACTAAGCTAATATTGTCTATTAATAAACATATATTTAGATTTCTGATTTTGGGCCCAGTTTTTAAGTTTGTCCAAATTGGGGTCCAAAATTAAACTGTGTTTGATTTCAGCATAAATTGAATATATATATATATAGGGTTCTTTGAAATGCTGAATCTAAACCTGTATTTATTTTCATTATAATTAGATAATACCACATTGAGGTCCAAAGGGTCCTAAATTAAACTTTTGTTTAATTTCATCAAAAATTGAATTCTTGGGTTCTTTGATATGCTAATTCTAACAATGTTTGAGTGTTAAATTATATCTAATTTTAGAGAACTTAGTCATCACTGGTTTTTTTATGAAGTGAACTCCTTTAATAAGATAATAATCTATTTTTATTATCTATAGGATATATTTCATTACATTTAAAGTTGTTGACATTGATAAGTTGCATATCTGTATTAGTTTGTGATAAATGAAAGAAAAATATTTGAAACTATTAATTATATTTGATTATAATTTGAAAATAGATATACATTGTGTTACATCATATCTTATTTTAGAGAATTATTAATCATGAATCATATTTAATGTAAGAGTACTATGTTAAACCATATTTCTGTTGAAAGGGAAATAATTCAAACTTACTCCATAAGCCAGTTATGATAAAATACAAATTTCTTTATAACTATTTTTTTTAAGTCATGTGTGTTAAGAAGGTAGATGTCACATTTGACAATGTTATGTGGTATTTTATTGTCGTGTGTGTTAATGTTTAATTTTTACCTGATCCTGTTTGGGGTTCAGATTTGCAAATATCATTTTCATTATTAATTAGATAATAATCTATTTAAAATATTCAATCACAATACAAATTCAGAGCTGTTTCAAGCTTAAATGCTTTGTCTATACTTGCTCTACTGTTCAGGATTCTACCTCTGCAGGAAAATCCGGCTTGCTGTCACTCAACAGCCTCTTGTTTATATTTATTTCACATCTATAACATATTATTGACAAAAAATATTGCATTCAGTGGTTGTTGATCGCAAGCTTATTAACTTTCGAGTTTGTTGCCGAAGTTTACTGGATCATGACATTGATAAACATTAAACTCATATATAGCACGTGGAAAGCATGACAGATAAGTGAATTGAAAGAGCCATGACATTTGTTTTTATATTTTCCATGTGTTCCCATTTGTTAATTGAACTATTTCTGAACAGTTGTTAAATGATTTGTTGTTTAAGAATCTGTTATTTCTATTTACCTTCAAGAGCATGTATGTTTATATTCTTTCATCACGGTTTTCCCCTCGCACTTGCGCTGTGCGGTGGCTGAAGTTATAATGAAAGGTCTCGTAGTTAAGGTCACTGCATACGGAAAAATATGGGCGAATTAGTGTCTGGGAAGTCAATAATTCAATATCGGTATATTTATGAAGATTTTGATAGTCTAAATGATTTTCTTTGAAAAAACAAGTTCACTTTCACTTCTTTTAGAGCAAAACCTAGCCATTCAAGTATATAAAATATGTTCAACTTTTATTTTTAAATTTGAAGTTTCATATGACTTTAAGAGAAATCTATCACTCATTGATTAATTTACCTGATTAAAAAAATAATCTTCTAAGTAAACGAAAATAAATATTTCAACTCAAAAAAATGCATGTGATGTTGTTTTATTCAATATCAATAATATATTTTCAATCTGTTCAATATAAACACTGATTTAATCATAAAAAGTTGATTCACTGCTGACAAAACTTTTAGCATTGTTCCTATTGAAATTTGCATTTGTTATTGTTTTTGTTTACTTTCAGAATACATTTAAGAAGGCCTTGATTTAAACATCGTCATTTTCCAGTTTTACTTTGTCAAACACACAAAATAACAAATTTTAATAGGAACAATGTTGAAAATTTTGTCAGATATCAACTTTTGATGATTAAATCAGTATTTGTATTGAACAGATTGAAAATATATTATTGATATTGAATAAATACAACATCATATGCATTTTTTTTAGTTAAAACGTGTATTTTCATCTATTTAGAAGATTATTTTTTTACTACGGTAAATTAATCAATGAGTGATAGATTTCTCGTAGAAGAAATTTAAAGGGGCCAGTGAATAAACTTCACAGAAAACAATAGCTATTGTATTTATTGAATGGGACAAAAGAACTTACAAAAGTTTAAATAGATTGAACAATAGGAGATGAATCTGTGGAAAAGTTTCATTTGGTTCGCAATAATGCTTGAAACAGTTGAAAGGGTTGCGATTTGACGTTGACTAAAGGTTGCACTTTGTAAATACAGCTGTTTCTCAAACCACGCCTCTTTTGGGGAGATATTTAATATTCATAGGTATGTTAATTTGTTAACGTACTGGTTCCCATTGATGATCTCTGTGTTTCATCTCATAGAGACATCACTTGGGAATGTAACCAGTATTGAGAAACATGGTAGCGGCTAAATTTTAATTCTTAGGAGGTCCAAAAATGGAGGTAAGGGTAGTATAGAATTTTAGTATAAGTTTAAACTCTTAGAAGTTCAGGGCATATAAATGTTGAAAATATGCCGCACAGCCCTATATTTTGACCTTTGAATAAAATAGTAGTGCATATAAACTTTCCGTTCTGGGATATTATTTTTCACGAAACTTCATAGTAAAAGTGTCACAATTTTAGCCGCAAAGGGAGTTCCTATGGGAAATTGCATTGTCAGTATTTACAGAATTGCAACCTATATAGGGTCAAAAAATAGAACATACAGAATTTCACAAAATCTGGTTTATCTCAGAGATTTTAAAGAATTTAACTCAAATATGAAGTTTTATAAATATTTCATGAAGATTGAGAAAATCCTGGGCCTTAACTATGATGACTCAGCATAAATTCACAGTTTACAGTATATATGGTTTACTTAAAGCCCTGAATTCAAAATAAATTCATAATATATGCCTATTTGTAATTTATATTGTTTAGAAGTGCTTATATTTACTCTTCGCAGTAATTGCAACTCATTGATCCTTCCTAAATATTTTTGGTGGGGTGTTTTTGTCCTGTCGATAACCCAAAATTAAGCCGTAATGCCTAAATGTGCTTTTTGTGACCGCGGCATAAAAAAGTACAAGCTAGAATTACAAAAAGACCTCAATAAAACTTACAATAGTGTGTTCTATCCTAAATATGTAGTAAATATTCCACATTGCTAGAAACAGGGAAAAAAATTAGGAAATGTGAGGCCCCAGGGGCAAAAAACAGAGAAAAATGCCTACCCCTGAGTCATAAAACAGATAATTTAACTTGAAATTTGCTATGATTTGTTTATTTTAAAGGTCTTTGGTAAAGTAAACAATAACTGTGCTAGGAAGTTATGCAAAAATCAGATGTAAGCAGTCATTTCAATCAAACTTTTAGTGAATTTATGCACCAGACTGATATCTTCATAAATACAACTTTTGCAAATATGGCTTTGTTTAAACACTTCTAGTTCATATATTAACTAACTTATGTTAGATATATGGTTAGGGATGATACTGTTGTGACAAGAATTCTAAACTGACCATTTGAGGCAGAAATTGTGAACTTTCTTTGACAAATAGGCATACAGTAAGATGTGGACTGGAGACACAGGCAGGATTGGATACTTTGTATAATCTTGAATGTTGGAATGCTTAACTACTAAACAATACATTTATAGTATTCTAAAATGCTTTCAATTTGTTATCAGAATAGTTTCAAACAGGTTTTGGACAGTTCATGTCAGATAACATGCACATAGGGTAAGCTGGAAATAATGAGAGTCTTGTTTTCAAATCTTTAAAAAATTGAAACAGGGGTAGGGATATAAAATTTACTGTAAAAGGAAACTTAGAGTATATGCAGCGATTTCTTTAAGGCTATAATTCTGATAAATAAGTATTGTTGTGAGAAAAAGTGTTTTTAGAGAGTTTTCTATTTGAATAAATGTTTGTATAGGTTGCACTTTGTAAATACAGCTGTTTCTCAAACCACGCCTCTTTTGGGGAGATATTTAATATTCATAGGTATGTTAATTTGTTAACGTACTGGTTCCCATTGATGATCTCTGTGTTTCATCTCATAGAGACATCACTTGGGAATGTAACCAGTATTGAGAAACATGGTAGCGGCTAAATTTTAATTCTTAGGAGGTCCAAAAATGGAGGTAAGGGTAGTATAGAATTTTAGTATAAGTTTAAACTCTTAGAAGTTCAGGGCATATAAATGTTGAAAATATGCCGCACAGCCCTATATTTTGACCTTTGAATAAAATAGTAGTGCATATAAACTTTCCGTTCTGGGATATTATTTTTCACGAAACTTCATAGTAAAAGTGTCACAATTTTAGCCGCAAAGGGAGTTCCTATGGGAAATTGCATTGTCAGTATTTACAGAATTGCAACCTATAATGCTCTGGCGATTGCTTTTTATCTGTTTAATGTTTACAAAAAAATCGGCGCGGGAAATAGACCCAGATTACTTTTCCGGATGAGGGAAGTGGGAATAGGTCCATCGATCAAGGAATAAAATTGGTGTGGCCTAAAAATAACTTTTTTACATTGATTCATTACCAAATAAGATGAATAATTCAGTATCAAATTTTGCCGTCGAAACGTGACTTCATTATAACAACTACCGTATCCAAAAAATGTCCCACGTTTGAACACAAGATTTCTATGTTCTGTAAGCAGATACTATTTCGTTTTTTATCCTTTATGCAGATTGAGTGACTTATAGACTATAGGATGATTGATGAATTTGTCTCATATAAATAAGAAGCACATATGGATTATTTTAGCTCTACTTTCGACCATTGTAAAAATCATTCTAGCTAAACGGTGGATTGCCCACTATTTATAATTTACCTTGGGGTGAAAAAGACCCATTTTGATATTTAGGTCAATATGTTTTCGATGCAGCAGGAAATGATAAACTGGAATTTGGGAAAATTTTTGTGTGTCACCATTTGACATAAATTGTCATCAGACATTACGGTCTTTTAAATCTGTTTCTTCAACTACAAATCCATAAAAATTGCAACTTGGATTATGTTCCCATGATGGTGTTTCATATTTAATTCTGTTCACCTGATTTACATTATTAAAAGGAGAGGTTTGTGGTATCCCTCAGTGAGACAGTAAGCAAATACTTACCCAAACAACATCTAGAGGTCAACAACCATTTATTTAGGAATTTTTATCCCTTTATGCGATCTTATTTTCAGAGATAGCCAGACTGAAGAGGAGTCACAAGGATCAGTTAAAGACAGTAGTCAAGCCTCTGCTATAGATATGCAGTTGTCAGAAGAAGGTAACAAAATTCCTATTAAGAAGCATTACTATGATACAATTCCATAAGATAATTGGAAAGGGGGTAATGAGTTGATTATTTAATGTATAAATTGCAGTTATTCAAAATTATAAGAATTTGGCAATAAAATAATGTTTATACGCAAAATCTTCTCCAAGTTCATATAATGAATACTATAAACTTGACTTTTGATCTTTATCAATTTTGGGAAAGATTGATAATAGTTCCTGTGTCATCAGTCAGAAACCTGATGTAACCATCTACTCTACTACATTCCAAATGAAAAGATATAGCTCCTATGATTTTGCTGTACCTGCATGATTTAAAATACATATAAAAACTTTATTTGCCTATTTGAACTAGACAATACATTTTTAAGAGGCATTTGTCAAAATAGTGCCTTTTAGATTATTCCCCACATGAAGTTGAAAGACAGTTGTGTCTTTGTACAGTATCATGAACTTTTTATGCCCCCGCCGTAGCGGAGGGGGCATTAAGTTTTACCCTTGTCTGTCCGTATGTATGTACATCCGTACGTCCCAATGTTGGTTTCCATTCTCTAACTTTAGTTTGCCTCAACCAAATGTTATGAAACTTATACACAATGCTTATTACCACAAAACACAGATCAAGTTTGAATTTTGGTGGTGTGACTTTTAACCGTTCTGGAGTTATGCCCCTTTACAAATGGAAAAATTGCTGAATTTTTCGTTTCCTTCCTCTAACTTTAGTTTGCCTCAACCAAATGTTATGAAACTTATACACAATGCTTATTACCACAAAACTCAAATCAAGTACAAATTTGGGTAGTGTAAATTTTACTGTTCTTCAGTTATGTCCCTTTATAACTTTATATGATATGCAAGTTGGGGCAACATCTGTGTCCCATGGACACATTCCCCATTTATCTTACTTACACATGACAATTTATTAATTTCCCCATGCTTAAAGATATTGATTTGATACTTGTTATTTAGTTTTACCATGACAAGGTATAGATCAAGTTCGATATTTGTTTTGTTCAGATGATTTTTCTGTCGATCTGTCTATTAATCTTGTTGATACAGTAGATTCGGGCAAATTGGATACCCAAAATATCAGCCAAAAATATCCTATTACCCAATATATTCAATTAGATGATAAATGTACAATGTATATTCATTGAATCTTCTGCAAAAAATTAATTGACCTAAGACTTTGATCTTACTAACCCTGACCACTGCTATATAAGGATTATGGAACTTTTTTAAAGAATTTTTTCAGGTACATTACTACAATGTTTGTGTTCAAAATGATCAGCTGGTTATGTAATACTCATACTTGTTTTCTGTTTATGAATCCTTTGTTTATTGAAATAAATCATATGTACTGTAATACCATCAATAGTTTGTGTCTTTGGTTTTTTTTAAAAACCAGAGACATGTATGTATGTTTCTGCATTAATGAAGTTACTGTTATATACATATATATATGTAATGTGCACAGGTAATCTATAAATCTCTAAAATGAATCTTACTTTTTCTATTATTTTTTTCTTTCGTCGTATTTTGCCATCATGTCGTCGTCGTCTAAAGACAATAACTTAAGTTTAAGTGTAGGGATCTCTAGGAAATTCTATCAAAAGGTTCAATACCACAAAAGGAAGGTTGGGATTGTTTTTGGGGGTCAATTGTTTTTTTCTCAAGATTAAAGAAATTGTCAATTTTCCAAAGAAAAATTGGGGGTCACAATTTATTTTGCTAATTCTTTGTATATAGTCTGAAAACAGATTTACTAAGTATTGCGCAACAGCACAGTGTATTGCACAACAGCAAGAAATCTTCAATTGAATATAAATTCAAATCATGTAACCAATTTCAAATTCTTTGACTACATTTATTCTGGGTCAGAAACCTATAATGTGTCAAATATTAAATTACAATCCAAATTTAGACCTGTATCAAGCTTGAATATTGTGTCCATTTTTACCCCAACTGTTGAGGGTTGGATCTCTGCGGTCGTATCCAGCTGTGCTCAGCAAAGCAGTTTATTAGTATTCGTATTGTCATCTGATAAAGTCAAGCAGATTGGAAGGTGCACAGTTTTCTCTGCTCTACAAATATTTCTTTTAGAACCCGTCCTTGTTTTCTTACCACAATAAACTTACTATAAACAAAATTTTGTTATTTAATTAACTAATCAAATTAATAGTGGTATTGAGATTGAAGAAAACAGACTTGCTAAATAGTGTACTATTATATCTTGCTGTTCGGTGTGAGCCAATGCTCCGTGTTGAAGGCCGTACTTTTTAACCGGATTTTCAAAGGAAAAATCGGTTATTGATTTGGAGATGTACGGCCGGCCGGCGGGGGAGTGGGCGGGCAGGCTGGCGGGCTGGCTGGTGGCTGCCAAACAGTGTCCGTTCATTAACATGAAAACGCTTTGATGAAATTTTCTCAAATTTAAATATGTTGTTTCCTGTGACTAAATGAAGGTCAAGTTCAATTTTCACGATTTTAGCTTTTTTCGTTGAGTTTTAGCCCTTTCAGTAGCCAAAAGTGGTACTTATTATGTGATTGAGTTATTTCCCTTTGAACAGAAATGGTTTATAAAGTTTGATTACACTTAAGTGTTTTTAAATAATTTTCACCTGTTATCAGATAACAAGGCATGTGGTACATATCAATCACAGAATTATAATTGGAGTGACAGATTTATTTGAAAATTTTCTGTTTCCTAAGTGTTGAGGATTATAAGCTCTGTAGGACATTATGAATATAGCTAGAAATTTACTGTTCATTATTAGACATTTTGAAGATAATTACAGATAAGTTTTATAGATTTTTAAGAGACATTGTGATGTTCAGTAGTTGTCGTTTGTTGATGTGGTTCATAAGTGTTTCTCGTTTCTCGTTTTTTATAAAGATTAGACCGTTGGTTTTCCCGTTTGAATGGTTTTACACTAGTAAATATACAATATATATATAAAATTATTCAGAAGAAGGTATACATTCAGTTTAAATTATATTTCTATTCTGTGAACACAAGAGTGCTATGAAAATTATCCCAACTTACTGCACTGAAAAATAAATTAATAGGCTTTGAACTAAAAGGGCATCTAACTCATTTTATAAAGGAAGACAATGAATAAAGACAACACTAAAGTTACTTTTATTAAGAAAAAACAATATTTTCTTGTCTACAAGATTGTAATTGCGTAACTTCCAGGTTCATTTTTCTGTCAGAAAAACATTGAAAAAAATCTGATTGGTCAAGGTTTTGATTGTATTTACATATATATTTCTATCCCCAATTTACTGATATATATTCCTATATCTGATATTTTTTTACACGATAAAATTTACATTAAACATATAGTAAATTGTTTGTTGTTTTGAAATAATATTACAATAGGTGATATATAAAAATAGGGAGATGTGGTATGATTGCCAATGAGACAACTATCTATCAAAATTCAAATGAAGTGGATGTAATTAATCAACATTCTTTTCAAATCAAATGTGTCAATAAAGGTTTTGATTTTATAAATATTTCCAATATTCTGTAAAAGAACAAATTCCTGGTTAGTTTGATAATACTTATTATCTTATTTGTTATGTTTACAAAAAATCTATCTGGAAATATGTTTTTAATTATAGTGGGGTGTGTAAAGATGTTAATATCAGTAACAATATACCTATGTCATGAAATTGCAGTAATTCCAAATACGTTTATGGCCTAAGTTCCCTAAATATCATCCCTCGTCAATCATTTGGATGAATGAGTGTCATAAAAGCATCCAAGACTCACTCCATACTTACTGTATAAAATGGATAAAAAGTGAAAAAGCTGACAAAAAGTCCTTATTTTTTTTTCAATTGATTAATGAAAATAGATATTCTTATTAAACATTTTACAAAACATTTCACTTCAAACGTTAACCATATATTTATCAATAGCCGTATTTCTCTCATCAAACAAGCTAAAAGAACTCTGGACAAGGAATTTGTTTTTGTCCTACCTGATAAGGCTGCCAATGATATCATTATTGTTTGAGGTAAATTTTATATTGAGGTTCTGCATAATCTTTCCAAATCGGAAATTCACCAACATTCCAAGTGACTCAATTTTCAGAAAATGCCTTGCTAACAAAAATAAACTTTTTACTACCTCTTTACAAGCAGAACCGAATAACATGAAAAAATACTAAAAAAACTGTTTGCATGGATAATATCTTTTGGTAGCGAGCCCAGCCGGGTCAAACCAAAGTCTTTAAAAGTGTTATTTGCTGCTTCTCTAATACACATGCAGCATTAAGGAGTAAGAGAAAAGACTTGTCGGCTAATAGTGAGAATAATGTGACATGTCTTCCTGAGGACTGTTACTTTGTGAACTAGCACATTATGTGTCGGTCTAGTACAAAACAGGGTAAATATCAATATTTCAATATGTTGTCATCCTGAATATGCATATTAATTTGCCGCTGGACGTAAAGCAGCCATGTATCATCATCATCATCATGGATAATATGCACAAATTTCTCAGAACCTATCCCGGGGTAAAATAAATATGTTTATTATACACAACTGAAAACTATAACTATTACAAGATTCTGTTAATTTATTTAAAGGTTTAGAAAACTCATCTTTGGATACAGTCATTGTAGAGGAAGATGAAATGATACCAGTTATTTCTGTGGATTCCATTAAACGTGTTGTATCAATGAGTCAGAGTTTTTCAACATCACAGCCACCACAAGGTAAAATGATTTTCTAATTATTCATTACAGTAAGGCATCTCCCACCTGCTGCTTTTCTGTACTTTTCTGCTAATCTTACCCAGAGGGTATTTGTCATTCTTATTCTTAACATTTTTGACGAGCCTGAATTACTTGTGTCCCTGTCTGAGACAAATCGATCCTGGATATTGGTGTTGTCTTTGGCAACATTTAGGTTCAGTCTTCGGTTAAAGTTTTTATAGACATCAATAACTTTGTCAAACCATAATGGAATTTTATTGAAAGAAAAAGGTCCGGTAAGGGCTAATTTTGGCTGAATATTCTAAGTACATCTGATGAAAGATTTTTGACATTTTTAAGCACTTTGTCTACTTCAGTCGATTCAATTAGTTTATGTAAAAGATTTGAACTGATCAAGTCATTAAAGACGCTCAAATTCAAGCTTTATTATGAAAAGTCTATCAAATATGCAATAAAAGGTCACTTTTCAGATGGTTTTTGTCTAGAATGTAAGTGGCTGCATTCGTGTTCAGTCTCAACCTTTATATATGTTATGTATTATCACTAGATACAACATATATTTAAATATTAAGACTGAACACAATTGTGGCCACTTCCATTTTAGACAAAAACAGTATTAAAATTAACACAAATGCTAAAATTGTGAAGATTTCAGTATTATTGCATGAGTTAATGATGCTAATACTTGATGCATCTGCATTGCATGTATTGTCAAAAACAGCCCATATTTATGTAACAAAAGTATTTAACTTTACAATAAATCATTAAATTTTTTCATTTGAACACATTTGTAAAAAATGCTATATTTTGTGGCCAAAAAGGGGTCTTACAGGGCCTACTCCTTTAGACAGAAGCTTTTTTATGAACCAAAGACTGTATCGAAAGCAAAATTTTGAAAATATTGATTTTCATTTTTCCATACTTTACTAATAAATGGACTTATTTTTTTTATGCCCCCACCGTAGCAGTGGGGGCATTAAGTTTTACCCTTGTCCGTCTGTACGTATGTCCGTACGTCTCAAAATTGGTTTCCGTTGTCTATCTTTAGTTTGCCTCAACCAAATGATATGAAACTTATACACAATGCTAATTACCACAAAACACAGATCAAATTTGAATTTTGGTGGCGTCATTTTAACCGTTCTAGAGTTATGCCCCTTTATAAATGGAAAAATTGCAAAATTTTTATTTCTTCTAAATATCAAGTTATTTTTAAAATTGGAGTTATCTTCCTTTGTCCATGATTATAGTTGAATCAACTACTATAAATGCTTTATACAATGCAATGTTTAATTTTGACTTCCACTGATAAAACACAGATCAAGTTGAATTTGGGTAGTGTCACTTTAACCATTATTGAGTTATGCCCCTTTATAAATCGAAAGATTGCAAAATTTTTAGTTTCCATTCTGTAACTTAAGTTTGCCCCAACCAAACATTATGAAACCAATACACAATATTCATTACCACAAAACTAAGATCAAGTACAAATTTTTTGTTTCCGTTTTCTAACTTTAGTTTGCCTCAACCAAATGTTATGAAACTTATACACAATGCTTTTTACTACATAATACAGATTAAGTACGAAATTTGGTGGCGACACTTTTACCATTCTTGAGTTATGTCCCTTTATAAACATAAAAATTGCTGAAATTTTCGTTTCCGTTCTCTAACTTTAGTTTGTCTCAACCAAATGTTATAAAACTTATACAAAACCGTGCTAGAGTTATGCGTGTTTACAAATAGAAAAATTGCTGAATTTTTAGTTTCTGTTCTCTTCTTAAGTTAACCTCAACCAAATGTTATGAGACTTACACACAATGCTTATTACCACAAAACTCAGATCAAGTTCAAATTTGGGTAGCGTCACTTTTACCGTTCTTCAGTTATGTCCCTTTATAACTATATGATATGCAAGCAGGGGCATCATCTGTGTCCACATGTGGACACTATCCACATTTATTAGGGCCCCGCCGAATGGCGGCCGCCCTATAGTGATCAGTCTGTCCGTCCGTCTGTCCGTCCGTCTGTCCGTCCCTCCGTCCGTCTGTCTTTGGTTTTAGTTGACAACCCTTTGTCCTATGGTAAAGATCGTGTCCGCTCTATATCTTGAGAACCGTTATGATTTCAAAGTTTATACTTGATATGTATATTACCCAACACCAGAGGGTCTGTCATAATTTATGAACAACTTCCTAGGTCAAAGGTCAAGGTAAAAAAATTTGGTTTAGTTGACAACCCCATGTCCAATGATAAAGATACAAATTTTTTACCACACATTATTCACAGCGGGGCCCACAGAGATGGCTCCCATCTCAATGATATCTAGTTTACATTTAGATACCATCAAAGTTTTTTGTTTTTCAGTCACCAATAACTTTCCCAATTTTGATGGAACTTTATGTAAGTTGGACAGATACCATTTTATGATCAAAAGGCAAATTATGAAAATATCTATGTTTTATATTTCTGAATTTTACTGATCAAAGGACTTTTTTTTATGACTTAGGGCTTACACAAGAGAACAAAGCTTGTAACTGCCAAAGGTCATTCTTTAGAGAATGAATGATCTGAATTGTAGTAGAGGGAGCTGACCCGACAGCTAGGGAGGTTGTGTAAAGCCCTAAGTCATCAATTGTTCAATAAAATTCTAATCAATCTTCAACAAGTTTAATTTAGAAATTTTATTGAACAAAATTTTTTTGATTTGCATGTAATGTTTTTAAATAATCTAAAACTATATTTACATCCCATGTTTCTGTATATTTGGGAGGAGATGGTCTAGCATTGAAAATACACCCCATAAATCGAGTTACCAATTTACGTTTCCCAATGTCTTTCCTGTTTGTCACAGAACAAATTGAAGATATTGCAGATTTCGCAGTGTTGATTGCACTGTAACTTAATCCACTGTCATAAAGTGAAGATAAAACAGACAGCACAGTGTTTATATCAAGTGGATCAGTTTGTTTTTGATTTGAAAAACACATCCATTTTTATACGCCCGTTTGCGGGACGTATTATGGTATACCTCTGTCCGTCCGTCCGTCCGTCGTCAACATGTCGGACATTAACTCAAAAATGCTTTAACCAATTTGCATAAAACTTTGGTGAATTGTTTATATCTATTGATGTGAGCTCCCTTTCATTTTTTATAAAATTTAGATTTTACGTTTCCGAGTTATGAGGTTTTATTCATTAAAAAAAGGGGGATTTTCCAGTTTTCGGACAATAAGTCAAGAATGCTTTCACCAACTTGCAAGAAATTGTGGTGAATTGTTCATACCTATTGACATGAGCTCCCTTTCGATTTTTATAAATTTTAGATTTTACGTTTCCGAGTTACAGGGTTTTATTCATAAAAAAAGGAGGGTTTTCCAGTTTTCAGACAAAAACTCTAAAATGCTTTCAGCAATTCTTATGAAACTTTGGTGAATTGTTTGTATGTATTGATGTAAGCTCCCATTAGAATTTTATAAATTTTACATTTTACATTTCTGAGTTATGGGGTTTTATTCATTAAAAAAAGGGTTGATTTTCCAGTTTTCGAACAATAACTCAAAAATGCTGTCACCAATTCTCATGAAACTTTGGTGAATTGTTTATATCTATTGTTGTAAGCTCCCTTTTTATTTTCATAAATTTCTAATATGACATTGAGAATTAATTGAACTTTATTTGTTTATAGTCTGACAACAGGTTTACTAAGTATTGCACAACAGCAAGAAATCTTTAATTGAATATTCAATTCATATAACCAATTTCAAGATCTTTGACTACATTTATTCAGAAACCTATAATATTTCAAATATTTAATTACAATCCAAATTCAGACCTGAATCAAGCTTGAATATTGTGTCCATTTTTGCCCCAACTGTTCAGGGTTGGACCTCTGCGGGCGTATCTAGCTGCGCTCATCGAAGCAGTTTATTTTAAATAAGGCCAAAAAAAAATACATGTCTGTTTACGGTTACCCGACCAACCCTACTTTTGAGCGCCGACCCTAAGTCATTTTATTTCTGTTGTAAAGTGAAAAATAAACTGAACTCGTGTCAAAAGCGAAGTTAGTGTTGCCAATAATATAAATCAATTGCCTGATACATCCCAATGTTCACAATCGTGAATATGACAGCTGTTTTAAGGAAATTCTTGACTCGTGTGATGAAATAAACACTTTGCCGCCATTTTTTGCCAACCAATAACCAAGAAAAATAATCCAATCATTAAAATAGCGGGTAAAATCGGCCCATGATAAACTTGAACCATGACTAGAGATCATGTCACAAAAAATAAAATGAAAAAATAAAATAAAATGGAAATACCGACCTACCTACCCTATTTTTTTTAAAGTATGTAACCTTAAACAGACATATATTTTTTTTTGGCCTAAGTTTAAATAAATATTGCTTTCCTGTGAATTGTCTCCATGAGTGTAATATGATGTCAGCAGTGAGTGTTGAAATTCCTTTATTTTCCAAGTATTTCCGGACAAGACAAAAGCTCCCAGTAGGGGGTTTGAAACTGGATGAATTTGATTCAGATCCTGTGGTAGATAGAGACTGTTTTTCGGCAGGATGTAGGATTGTTGGCTGATCTGATGTAATAGTTGCGGAAAACATATTTGTGTTGGCCAAAGTGGTGCAATCAATACTGCTTTGTCTAACTTGTCCTTGATGATTTTCTGGATAACCGTCCAATGACACTAAAAGGAGGAAAGATATAATAAAAATTATTACTAGTTCACTTATAGTAAAGGCATCAATTGCTATTGCATGTGGGTCTGGCTTAAAAAGAAACGTATTGAAGTTTCCTATTATTAAGCCTACTAGCAAATAAATGTATATCCATTGTCCCTACAGTGCTCTTTAATTTTTCAAATAAATGTTTTTAATGTCCATTCCATGTCATCATTCAATTTTCTAGATAGTTTATCAGCTTCTATGTTTAGCTTCCCAGCTAAATGTACCACATTGATCCATAATTTATGTTTTAAACACCAATACCCTATTTCTTTTGCTAAAATATGTAAATTTGTAATTTTTACTCCAAATTTTTCAATATAAGAAATAGCCAAGTTCATATGGATATGTTTTTGTGAAATATTTCTGGCCAAGGATTGTAAAGTTAGAAAAGCTGCCTTAAGTTCTAAAAAATTAATGTGCATTTCTCTTTCCTCTGCTGACCAAAAACTTGGTTTTTTTTTCTGGTAGTTTTTTTTACTCCGCCCCAACCAGTTTTACTAGAATAACTGAACAGTATTATATCAGGATCATTTTGCATAATTGGTTTGTAACTAGTAGGAAGATCACATGAGTTGGTAAGCAAATAATCATATGATAATTCCCATAAAACTTTTTCAACATTTTCTCTTTATATATTTCTAAATCTTTGTACTAAAATTGAGCATATTGTACAGCTGGTTCACTCGCAACCATTTTCCCTATAATTTGAGCAAAATTCCTGATACTAATTTCCTTAAAATGCATTGCCTCAAAACACAGATCCTATAAATTTGAAATTCTTTCTTGTGTTAATCTAACTGTCATATTTTAGGAATTAATTATGAATCCTAAAAAAGTTCTCTCTTTTGTTGGTGTAAACACAGATTTCTTTGGGTGTACTGTAAAAATTAATCTATCAACTAATTCCACAGTATTTTTTACATTTTTCTGACAGTCTTCATATGTGCTTGCTATAAGAAAGCTATCATCTATGTGAGGGACATTTATATGACCCATTATGGCAAACAAGAATATACTGGTTTAAGTAATTTTATAAAAATTCTTGGACTTGTTGTTAATCCCTGCAGGGGTTCAAATTTACTTTTGGGAATGGAAGGTCCAGGAACTTTGACCAAAAATACTTAAAGGTCCTCCATTATTCTTTGAAGGTCCTATTTTTATTGAACATTCAATTTATAAAAAATAGAAAATGCTTACCATTCCAAAGCACTCGTCATATCTTACTACATTAACCTCATTTTTTTCTAAATTTCGTCATAAAAAGGCTGCCCCTTTTCCCCAACACTATACGCTGTGTTAAATAACACTTTGTACATTTTAAATTGTTGTGGTTTCAATTACTGCTTTAGAACACACTGGCCTAACTGTTCATAGACAGCAGGTGAGATCCAATCTATTGTAGAATCTGATTAGTCATCCAATCAAATTACATGTATTATACCACACTTCCCTTTGTAAAAATGAAATTTTATTTTATGTACAATCTAAGAAATATTATTGCAAATCATCTAATAAAGATTGAAAGCATATTCTTTTTTCAAACCAGCAATTTTATGGAACAATTTTTTCATTGGCTAAAATTTATTGTCAAATCCACAGTTGACATATCGTAATAGCCTTCAGTTCAAAAGTTTCCTTTTTGTATGACGTCTCTTTAACCATCACGTTGGTGTGCCAAAATCATTCATGAAGTTTAGGGGAATTTTACATTATTTCAAACTGATACATTTTTCAATATTTATTATGCCCCTGCCGCAGCGGAGGGGGCATTAAGTTTTACCCTTGTCCATCTGTATGTCCGTACGTACGTCCCAAAGCTGGTTTCCGTTCTCTAACTTTAGTTTGCCTAAACCAAATGTTATGAAACTTTTACACAATGCTTATTACCACAAAACACAGATTGAGTTTGAAAATTGGTGGCGTCTCTTATACTGTTCTTGAGTTATGCGCCTTTTATAAACATAAAAATTGCTGAATTTTTCGTTTCCGTTCTCTAAGTTTAGTTTGCCTCAACCAAATGTTATGAAACTTATACACAATGCTAATTACCACATAATACAGATCAAGTTTGAAATTGGGGGGGCGTCACTTTTACCGTTCTTGAGTTATGCCCCTTTATAAACATAAAAATTGCTGAATTTTTCGTTTCCGTTCTCTAACTTTAGTTTGCCTCAACCAAATGTTATGAAACTTATACACAATACTTATTACCACAAAACTCAGATCAAGTACAAATTAGGGTAGCGTCACTTTTACAGTTCTTCAGTTATATCCCTTTATAACTTTATTAGATATGCAAGCGGGGGCATCATCTGTGTCCCATGGACACATTCCCCATTTATTTTCTTTTTGTAATGTGATAGATTATTTAAATTTGGAATAGGAAATTACTTTATGCATTAATTTTATGTTTTATGCAACAGGAAACAAATTGTTCTGTTTTCGGTTTTTTTACATTTTCGGATATTGTACGTTGCTATGTAACAAAGTATCGTCCAATCTAGTTAAAATCTCCAGGGCAAAATTTTGCCTTAAAAGATTGGGCCGTACCGGTTTTTATACGACCGCAAAAAAAGTTTGTGGTCGTATATTGGTATGACGTTGGCGTCATCGTCGTCGTCCGGCGTCGTCGTCCGAAGACACATTGGTTTTCACACTCTAACTTTAGTTTAAGTGAATGGATCTTTTTGAAATTTAACCATAAGGTTAAATACCACAAAAGGAAGGTTGGGATTGATTTTGGGGGTTATGGTACCAACAGTTAAGGAATTAAGGGCCAAAAAGGGGCCAAAAATAAGCATTTTCTAGTTTCCAGACAATAACTGTGGAACGGTGTATGGATCTCTCTGAAATTATACTACAAGTTTCCATACCACAAAGGGATGGTTAGGATTTGCTTTGGGGGTTATGGCTCAAACTGTTTAGGAATTAGGGGCAAAAAAGGGGGAAAAACAAGGTTGTCCTGGTTAATGGACAAATACTTTAGTACAAAACATAATTTAAAGCAGTGTAAGGGAGATAAATCAAATACATCATTGAAATTATCTCCCTTACACTGCTTTTAAATTATATATAAAGTAATGGTTAATGAACAATAAAGATAATTTAAAACAGTGTAAGGGAGGTAATCCAAATACAACGTTTTGGTTACTTCCCTTACACTGCTTTTAAATTATGTTTAAAGAAATGCATATTTATAAAGGAAGACCAGTAAAAATATCTGCAAATGTTGCATCTTTTTTTTTACAAAAAAATCCATATGAAAGATTTGACACTATATTTTAAATTCTATTATAAAATAGATTAAGTTAGCACTATGGTTAATTTAAATGGGTAATTATGGTTTGGGGGAAAAAATGGGGGGGGGGGGGGGTAAAAAGAAATTGTGGGGGGTCAATTTTTCTCATTTCAGATTTCAGAAATTAAAAAGAATTATTCTTCAAATATTATTTTTTTTTCAAATTTCAAATATTGAAAAATTTCAAGAAGTAATCTTTAATTGCACAGTATGGCGCATTAGATTTGTAAAATCTTTGATCACATTTATTTATTTGTTATGCCGAATCTAACAGTGTATTTAGATTTTAATTTTGGGTCCAGTTTTCAAATTGGTCTACATTAAGGTCCAAAGGGTCCAAAATTAAACTTTGTTTGATTTTAGCAAAAATTGAATATATGAGGTTCTTTGATATGCTGAATCTAAACATGTATTTAGATTTTAGATTTTTGGCCCAGTTTCAAGTTGGTCCAAATTGGGGTCCAAAATTAAACTTTGTTTGATTTCAACAAAAATTGAATATATGGGGTTCTTTGATATGCAGAATCTAACCATGTATTTAGATTTTTTATTTGTGGACCCCTTTATCTAATTGGTTCATATTGAGGTCAAAAGGGTCCAAAATTAAACTTTGTTTGATTTCATCTAAAATTGAATTATTGGGGTTCTTTGATATTCCAAATCTAACCGTGAATTTAGATTTTTAATTTTGGGTCCTGTTTTTTAAATTGGTCTACATTAAGGTCCAAAGGGTCCAAAATTAAACTTAGTTTGATTTTAATAAGAATTGAATTCTTGGGGTTCTTTGATATGCTGAATCTAAACATGTGTTTAGATTTTTGATTATGGGCCCAGTTTTCAAGTTGGTCCAAGATAGGGTCCAGTATTTAAACTTTGTTTGATTTCAACAAAAAATGAATATATGGGGTTCTTTGATATGCTGAATCTAAACATGTATTTAGATTTTTATACGCCCGTTTACGGGACGTATTATGGTATACCATTGTCTGTCTGTCCGTCTGTCCGTCCGTCCGTCTGTCCGTCTGTCCGTCCGTCGTCAACATGTCGGACATTAACTCAAAATGCTTTAACCAATTTGCAAAAAACTTTGGTGAATTGTTTATATCTATTGACGTGAGCTCCCTTTCGTTTTTTATAAATTTTAGATTTTATGTTTCAGAGTTATGGGGTTTTATTCATGAAAAAAAGGGGGATTTTCCAATTTTTGGACAATAACTCAAGAATACTTTCACCAACTTGCAAAAAAATTGTGGTGAATTGTTTATATCTATTGACATGAGCTCCCTTTCGATTTTTATAAATTTTAGATTTTACGTTTCCAAGTTGCAGGGTTTTATTAAAAAAAAGGGGGATTTTCCAGTTTTCGGACAAATACTCAAAAATGCTTTCAGCAGTTCTTATGAAACTTTGGTGAATTGTTTATATCTATTGATGTAAGCTCCCTTTAGAATTTTATAAATTTTACATTTTACATTTCTGAGTTATGGGGTTTTATTCATTAAAAAAGGGGGATTTTCCAGTTTTCTGACAATAACTCAAAAATGCTGTCAGCAATTCCCATGAAACTTTGGTGAATTGTTTATATTTATTGATGTAAGCTCCTTTTGATTTTCATAATTTTCTAATATGACATTGAGAATTAATTGAACTTTATTTGTTTATAGTCTGACAACAGATTTACTAAGTATTGCGCAACAGCACAGTGTATTGCACAACAGCAAGAAATCTTTAATTGAATATAAATTCAATTCATATAACCAATTTCAAGTTCTTTGACTACATTTATTCAGAAACCTGTAATATGTCAAATATTTAATTATAATCCAAATTCAGACCTGTATCAAGTTTGAATATTGTGTCCATTTTTGCCCCAACTGTTCAGGGTTGGACCTCTGCGGGCGTATCCAGCTGCGCTCAGCGAAGCAGTTTATTTGAGTGTAGCGTAATACAAGTGGATTCCAGTTTATGGGCTGTGTTAAGCTGTTTCAACAATCACACCCGCTGTATCACCCGTTTCATCAGGGTTTCTTTCGGAAGAGGTCACCTGAAAACCAAACAGACTCATACTGTTTCCTCGTTATTATAAATAAGAAGTTATGTTATGCTCTTATTTTATATTCTCCAGTATCCCGGTATCTTTTACAACAACCGGTGACTGCACATCAAATCAGTTGAATGTAAGAATGTAAGCAATCATATATGTTTCCTTTCAGTATAGTTACATATTTTAAGATTTTTATAGTTTTGTTCAAAATGCTTTTGTAATTATACGACACCAAAAAAATTTTGAGGTCATATACTGCTATCACGTCGTCGTCCGAAGACATTTGGTTTCTGGACAATAACTTTAGTTTTAGTTTTCGAATTTCTATGAAATTCAACCAAAAGGTTCAATACCACGAAAGGAAGGTTGGGATTGTGTTTGGGGGTGATGGTCCCAACCGTTTAGGAATTAGGGGCGAAAAACGTGCCCAAAACATGCATTTTTATTGTTTCAGGACAATAACTTCTGTATAAGTATTTTGATTGCTCTGAAATTGTACCACATGTTTTAATAAAATTGTCAATTTTTCGAAAGAAAAATTGAGGGTTACAGTTTATTTTGCTAATTCTTTGTATATAGTCTGAAAACAGATTTTTTAAGTATTGCGCAAAAGCAAGAAATCTCCTATTGAATATAAATTCAAATCATATAACCAATTTCAAGCTCTTTGACTACATTTATTCTGTGTCAGAAACCTATAATGTGTCAAATATTTAATTACAATCCAAATTCAGACCTGTATCAAGCTTTTTTTTCCAATTTTTTTGGGGGGGTTCATACTTTTTTTCTTCAAGATTTTTCAAAATTTCAAATTTTTTCAAAAAATAGGGATTTTTTTTTCATAATTTTGGATTTTTTTTCCCAAAATATTTTCTATTTTTACATTGATTATTTCTGATTTATATATTAAAGCAACAAACACTGATATTGCAGGAGATACACACCAGACAGAGTGTGTAAATTATTATATATAACAGATTAACTAAGTATTATGCAACAGCACAGTATTGCGCAATAGCAAGAAATCTTTAATTGCACAGTATTGCACAATAGCAAGAAATCTTCAATTGCACAGTATTGCGCAATAGCAAGAAATCTTCAATTGCACAGTATTGCGCAATAGCAAGAAATCTTCAATAGCACAGTATTGGGCAATAGCAAGAAATCTTCAATATGCACAGTATTGCGTAATAGCAAGAAATTTTCAATTGCACAGTATTGCGCCATAGCACAGTATTGCGCAATAGCAAGACATCTTCAATTGCACAGTGTAGCACAATAGCACAGTATTGCGCAATAACACATTATTGCACAATAGCATGAAATCTTCAATTGAAAATAAATACAAATCTTTTAACCAATTTCAATGGGATTAATTTAAAGTCTTTAATTTTTGGGGGTTCTAACCTTGTATTACTATTTTGGATATTCAGAGCTCCATTTTTAAATTGGTCTACATTGAGGTCCAATGGGTCCAAAATTAAACTTTGTTTGATTTCATCAAAAACTGAATTATTGCGGCACTATGATATGCTGAATCTTATTGTGCATTTAGATTTTTATACGCCCGTCAAAATTTTGACGGGACGTATTATGGTATTCAAATTTCATGAAACTTAATATAGTTGTTTCTTATAATGGTCAAACGATCTGTATACTTTTTGGTGAAAATAAGATTAGAACTTTTTGAGTTTCGGGACTTAGTATCTAAAACAGGTGTGTGTTTTTTTTCACATGTTGCGCCGTATCTCAAAAACAATTTACGATTATTGCTTAAAACTTTACACACATCTTAGTTATATTAATCTTAAGATCAGTATACTTTTTGGTGATGATTCAAAATTCTATTTTTGAGTTATTGAGTATTTTGTAAAAAAAGGGGGAGGGGTTTTTCACATGTCGCGCCGTATCTCAAAAACAAATTATGATTATTGCTTAAAATTTTACACACTTCTTAGTTATATTAATCTAAAGATCTGTATACTTTTTGGGTTTGATTCAAAATTTTATTTTAGAGATATTGATTTTTTTTTTTTTTTAAAGGGTGGTTTTCACATGTTGCACCGTATCTCAAAAACAATTTATGATTATTGCTTAAAATTTTACACACTTCTTAGTTATATTAATCTTAATATCTGTGTACTTTTTGGTTTTGATTCAAAATTTTATTTTAGAGATATTGAGTTTTTTGTAAAAAAAAGAGGGGTTTTCGCATGTCGTGCCGTATGTCAGAAACTACTTATGATTATTGCATAAAAATTCACACACAAGACGACGGGCGTATCATGCGCTCATGGCACAGCTGTTTATTTATTTTGGGCCCTGTTTTCAAATTAGTCCAAATTAAAGGGGCACTAGCTGTCAAATTCATGTTCATTAATTGGACTCAAATTCTCATATTTGATTTATAACAATGTAAAACATTTATCCAAACTATTAAAAGTCTAAAATAAACAATTTACAGGACATGGACTCGAAAATATGTAGCTTTGTTTCGTGAGTATTTTAGTCTAGACCCCAACTAATTAACTATCGAGTAAACCTTGGAAAACCTACGATGGCCATATAAGGGATATACACATAAATATAGATATAAATAGATTAAGCTACTTGTGCAATTGGATTTTTCTAGGTCTATTTAATTTCATATTATAGATTAAAAATATGTGTTAATCATCGTTTTTACCTGTAAAAGAATGAATTTTTGTGGATCGAATCAGTCAATCAAATTATTTACCTTTGTTTCACTTTCAATGTTGACATTCTTTTCCTTTAAATAACTGATCACGCACGATTTATGCGTTATCCATCTCTAGCTAAGGGGTTAAATTGAAGTTCACATGTATACGGATTCAATGAGGCCGAATTTTTCACTTGCAAGTGAATAATTCATCATCGATGTTTCTTAGCTTATTTTGACAAAATTGAACCATATTTGCTGCTAAAAGCGAATTAATATTTCATTATTTTACTTTCATTAATGATTGAACAAAAAAAATCATATTTTAAATTTTTTATGTATCTCGTAGCTAGTGCCCCTTTAAGGTTTGAAGGGTCCAAAATTAAACTTTTGTTTGATTTCAACTAAAATTGAATTTTTGTTTTTTTTTATCTCACCTGGCCCAAAGGGCCAAGTGAGCTTTTCTCATCACTTGTCGTCCGTCGTCTGTAAACTTTTACAAAAATCTTCTCCTCTGAAACTACTGGGCCAAATTTGACCAAACTTGGCCACAATCATTATTAGGGTATCTAGTTTAAAAAGTGTGTCCGGCCATCCTGCCAACCAACCAAGATGGCCACCATGGCTAAAAATAGAACATAGGGGTAAAATGTAGATTTTGGCTTATATCTCTGAAACCAAAACATTTAGAGCAAATCTGACATAGGGGTAAAATTGTTTATCAGGTCAAGATCTATCTGCCCTGAAATTTTCAGATGAATTGGACAACCCGTTGTTGGGTTGCTGCCCCTGAATTGGTAATTTTAAGGAAATTTTGCCGTTTTTGGTTATTATCTTGAATATTATTATAGATAGAGATAAACTGTAAACAGCAATAATGTTCAGCAAAGTAAGATCTACAAATAAGTCAACTTGACCAAAATGGTCAGTTGACCCCTTAAATAGTAATTGCCCTTTATAGTCAATTTTTAACCATTTTTCTTTAGTTATATTAATCTAAAGATCTGTATACTTTTTGGTTTTGATTCAAAATTTTATTTTAGAGATATTGAGTTTTTTGTAAAAAAAAAAGGGGGTTTTCGCATGTCGCGGCGTATGTCAGAAACTATTTATGCTTATTGCATAAAAATTCACACACAAGACGACGGGCGTATCATGGGCTCATGGCGCAGCTGTTTATTAAAATCTTTGACCACATTTATTTTGTGTCAGAAACCTATATTATGTCAAAAATTGGATCACAATCCAAATTCAGACAGTATCAAGCTTGAATATTGTGTCCAAACTTGCCCCAACTGTTCAGGGTTCGACCTCTGCGGTCGTATCAGGCTGTGCTCAGGGAAGCATTTTATTATATAAAATTTTAATTTCCCTCCTGTGAAATTTTCTTCTGTGTTTATCACTTACACTTAACGCTTGTCTTTGTTGTGAAGCCCACTCTTTATCTTCTTGTTCTTGATGCCCTTTTGTACTTGTATCTGTCCAGAAGTTTTTGCATGTTTTGGTTGAAAATAAGGTGGTGGTTTTTGCTATGGAGGTCCTGGACATTTCTCCACTCTCTGTCCCTCTAAAAAAGGCTCATTAAAACTCAGTTTATGTATTCTTCTTTCTTCTTTTTCAAGGTCCTCTAATCCAGACCTGCCAACTTTTGAAAATCCCCATGGGGGTTTTAGTGCACAACCAGATTTTTAAGGGTTACAATTTTTGTGGCGTTTCTGTGTGCACTGTTTTTATACGACCACAAAAAAATTTTTTGGCGTCGTCGTCATTGTCGTCCGAAGACACATTAGTTTTCGCACTCTAACTTTAGTTTAAGTGAATGGATCTCAATGAAATTTTACCATAAGGTTCAATACCTCAAAAGGAAGGTGGGGATTGATTTTGGGGGTTATGGTACCAACATTTAAGGAATTAGGGGCCAAAAAGGGGCCAAAAAATAAGCATTTTTATACGACCGCAAAAAAATTTTGTGTTCGTATATTGGTATGACGTTGGCATCGTCGTCGTCGTCGTCGTCGTCGTCGTCCGGCGTCGTCGTCCGAATACATATTGGTTTTCGCACTCTAACTTTAGTTTAAGTGAATGGATCTTTTTGAAATTTGACCATAAGGTTAAATACCACAAAAGGAAGGTTGGGATTGATTTTGGGGGTTATGGTACCAACAGTTAAGGAATTAGGGGCCAAAAAGGGGCCAAAAATGAGCATTTTCTAGTTTCCAGACAATAACTGTGGAACGGTGTATGGATCTCTCTGAAATTATACTACAAGTTTCCATACCACAAAGGGATGGTTAGGATTTGCTTTGGGGGGTTATGGCTCAAACCGTTTAGGAATTAGGGGCAAAAAAGGGGGAAAAACAAGGTTGTCCTGGTTAATGGACAAATACTTTAGTACAAAACATAATTTAAAGCAGTGTAAGGGAGATAAATCAAATACATCATTGAAATTATCTCCCTTACACTGCTTTTAAATTATGTATAAAGTAATGGTTAATGAACAATAAAGATAATCTAAAACAGTGTAAGGGAGGTAATCCAAATACAACGTTTTGGTTACTTCCCTTACTCTGCTTTTAAATTATGTTTAAAGAAATGCATATTTATAAAGGAAGACCAGTAAAAATATCTGCAAATGTTTTCATCTTTTTTTTTTACAAAAAAATCCATATGAAAGATTTGACACTATATTTTTATTAATTCTATTATAAAATAGATTAAGTTAGCACTATGGTAAATTTAAATGGGTAATTATGGTTGCCAACTCCATTGGAAATTTGAATTGAGATTATGACCATATCTTGAGGGAAAGAATTTTTTTGGGGGAAAAAGGGGGGGGGGGGGATAAAAAGAAATTGTGGGGGGCCAATTTTTTCTCATTTCAGATTTCAGAAATTAAAAAGAATTATTCTTCAAATATTATTTTTTTTTCAAATTTCAAATATTGAAAAATTTCAAGAAGTAATCTTTAATTGCACAGTATGGCGCATTAGATTTGTAAAATCTTTGATCACATTTATTTATTTGTTATGCCGAATCTAACAGTGTATTTAGATTTTTAATTTTGGGTCCAGTTTTCAAATTGGTCTACATTAATGTCCAAAGGGTCCAAAATTAAACTTTGTTTGATTTTAGCAAAAATTGAATATATGAGGTTCTTTGATATGCTGAATCTAAACATGTATTTAGATTTTTGATTTTTGGCCCAGTTTTCAAGTTGGTCCAAATTGGGGTCCAAAATTAAACTTTGTTTGATTTCAACAAAAATTGAATACATGGGGTTCTTTGATATGCTGAATCTAACCATGTATTTAGATTTTTTATTTGTGGACCCCGTTATCTAATTGGTTAATATTGAGGTCAAAAGGGTCCAAAATTAAACTTTGTTTGATTTCATCTAAAATTGAATTATTGGGGTTCTTTGATATTCCAAATCTAACCGTGTATTTAGGTTTTTAATTTTGGGTCCTGTTTTTTAAATTGGTCTACATTGAGGTCCAAAGGGTCCAAAATTAAACTTAGTTTGATTTTGACAAAAATTGAATTCTTGGGGTTCTTTGATATGCTGAATCTAAACATGTGTTTAGATTTTTGATTATGGGCCCAGTTTTCAAGTTTGTCCAAGTTGGGGTCCAAAATTAAACTTTGTTTGATTTTAACAAAAATTGAATATATGGTGTTCTTTGATATGCTGAATCTAACCATGTATTTTGATTTTGGACATTGGACCATAATAGGTAAATTAAAAAAATTCAAGTTCTTAGACCACATTCTTTCTGTGTCAGAAACCTATGCTGTGTCAAATATTTAATAACAATCCAAATTCAGAGCTGTATCAAGCTTGAATGTTGTGTCCATTCTTGCCCCAACTGTTCAGGGTTCGACCTCTGCGGTCGTATCAAGCTGCGCCCCAGCGAAGCATTTTATTGTAACTTCCAGACATAACTTGTGTGTAAGTGTATGGATCTCTCTGACATTGTACCACAAGGTTCCATATCACAAAGGGAATGCTGGGATTGATTTTGGGGGTAATTGCCTCCAAATTTAAGGAATTAGGGGCCAAAAAGGGGCAAAAAACAAGCATTTTTCTAGTTTCATGACAATAAGTCTATGGATCTCTCTGAAATTGTATCACAAGGTTCCATATCATAAAGGGAATGCGGGGATTGATTTTGGGGGTAATTGCCTCCAAATTTTAGGAATTAGGGGCCAAAAAGGGGCAAAAAACAAGCATTTTTCTAGTTTCATGACAATAACTTGTGTGTAAGTGTATGGATCTTTATAAAATTGTACTACAAGGTTCCATATCACAAAGGGAAAGCTGGAATTGAGTTTCGGTGTAATTGCCCAAAAGGTTTAGGAATAAGCGGCCAAAAAGAGGCCAAAAATAAGCATTTTTCTAGTTTCCGGACAATGACTTGTGTTCAAGTGTATGGATCTCTCTGAAATTGTACTGCAAGGTACCATACCACAAAGGGAAGGCTGGGATTGAATTTTTGGGGGTAATTCCCTCAAAATTTTAGTAATGAGGGGCCATAAAAGGGCAAAAAAACAAGCATTTTTCTAGTTTCAGGACAATAACTTGTGTGTAAGTGTATGGATCTTTATGAAATTGTACTGCAAGGTTCCATATCACAAAGGGAAAGCTGGGTTTGAGTTTGGGGGTAATTGCCCTAAATCCCTTCCCTAGATTTTCCATCAAACATGATGGAATTTTGTGATGGAAAAAATGTCATCACATTCCATCATGTTGATGGAGTATTGGAACAACTTTCCATCAACTTTCCATCAATGCTGGAAAATGGTTGATGGAAAAGGTTTGATGGAATTTGTGTTCATGATGATGGAAAATTGATGGCATAATTTCCATCTGATGGATAATTGATGGTATTTTTGCCATCTGATGGATAATTGATGGTATTTTTGCCATCTGATGGAAAACTGATGGTAATTTTGCTATCAGATGGAAAACCAATGGAATATTTCCATTACATGTAAAATGCATGGAAACTTGATGGAGAATTGACCATCAGATGGAATTTGATGGATGAGTAAGGAGAATGTCTTTAGAAAATCTTTCCATTTATGGCATTTTCTGTGATTTAATAAAACAATATTTGTTCTCTGTCGTCTATAGGTAGTCCTGTTACATGTGTGTATCTTTTCGTTCAGTGTCCCATTGAACTCGCTGTCCTTAAAGTTGAATTTGTTGATGGCAAATTCTGCAAAATAACAGTAAAAGAATCTAGCATATAAAAGAATAAGTTAACATTGTACAGATATAAAGTTAGTTAGTTACATTTGTTGTCAATTCTGAAATTATCAAATGAAAATAACACTTTTTGAAAAGATTTGTATTAATGTGTCACTTGCAGGGTCAATTTCTAAGAGTGTCAAATCCTTCTAAAAATTTAATATTCAGAGGTGGATTTAGGAAAGGGGGCTCCCCCTTTCTGAGTTTTAGAGCTACATAACTTATTGCATAGAAGTATTATAAGTCTTACTCCTAATGTTGACTTAATTGCCACCACCACCACCCTGGTTCAGCAGCTGATATATAACTGTACAATACATTAAACCTCATGTCAGTACTAAATTATCATCATTATAATAAGTGACTGTCCCTAGAAATAAAGAGGTTGTCCTTTCTTTTTTGTTTAATATTTGTTTTTCATAATCATTGTACTATAACATAATGGGTCTTGCCCATGTTTTATATCATACTTTTGGTGGGTAGTTTATATACTATACATGTATATATAAAGATATATTATCTTACCATTTGTGGATATATAAATGTCATATTGTCAGTCACACCACAGATCTCTAATTTTATAGCAAGATTACTTTTTCAGAAGTACTATTTTATAAAACAAATAATGTTTTAAAATGATACAAAATATGACTCATGTCCTACACAATTTTATGATATGTATATATATGCATATTTTTTGTGTCATTTGGTCTCTTGTGGAGATTTGTCTCATTGGCAAGCATACCACATCTTCTTTATTAATACTTTTTATAAATCTATGACCTTCTTTTTTTCTTGACTCTTAAAAGTTAATAAAACACTTTAAATGTCACTTCTTTGAACTAAAAGAGCATGCACATATTTTCAAAATTACGGAAATTCTAATACATTGTACTTACCAAAAGATATAATCCAAAATATGTTTACACCCGAGACGTCCCAAAAATATATATAGGCGGTGCTCCTATCATTGGCAGTAACACTACACAGTTTTGTACATACACATGGCGACACGAAACACAATCGGAATCCATTTTACGATTTCAAATGTTTCATAACGGCAGTCTTCACGCTGAGTGGCAGCCCAGGCAGCCCAGGCTTGTAAAAATCATATCTACAAGCCAACAGAATCTAACTAAAAATTTTCAAAAATTGAGCTCCGGGCCTGTAGATTTAGCAGTTCATCGTGAAGACTGTAACGGAAAGGAAAATATCGTGCGCCACATGGGCTCTTACATTTGTCACTCTATGCACCATTTCTGGTCGAAAAGGGCAATTGGCGCAAGGCGGACGTCCTTCCCGATCACTGTGTTTAATAGCTTATTTAAATGGCTGTCAAGTTCCCATTAAAAAAAATTGACTTGTATTTATTTTAATGTCAGATCCTTAAACTCCCATCAAAATTAGATACTAGTACTTACTACTAGCAAACTTGTTGGCCATTTTTAATGGCTGCTTAGATTGTTAAATTACCAATCAAAATGGTTCCCAACCCCTCCTCCTCATGTTCACTTATACCCTTAAGCATTTCATTGTCTTAATTCAATAATTGTATTTAGATACACATTGTTCACCAAGGCTTAACGATGCTCGCTGTTCAGTTTCAAATATTATATTAGGCCTAAAATAAAATATTGTCTGTTTCCCCAATCCCTATATATATAGCTACCGACCCTGCAAAAACGGGTCCGACTCATAAAATTTTATTGTCAAAACTAAGTCAAATATTATTTTATTCAGTTCAAATTTTCAGTCTTGCCAGATCGACCGATATTGTTCCAGCTTTTTGGAAAAAATTAAATTATTTCCCTACCTACCTACCCACACCTGGCTTGGCGGTGTCGGGATTGGGGAAACAAACAATATATTAATTTAGGCTTAATAAAAATCAGATATAAAGGATACATGTTAAGTTCTTCTCCTTTCTGTAATTAAATTTGCTGTCTCTGTACTTCCAACTAGTATTGCTGAGTAAAGGTAACTGGAATCTGCATGCAATCTGTTTACTATCAAAATTGGCAGCTCCATTTTAAAATCATTAAATCCCCTAAAAGTAAAAAAAAAATCCACAAAGAATCAATTGTTCAAGACGTTTTGAAGCAATAAATTCAATAGAAATATTATTGCATGTTTATACAGTACATTGGAAGCCATTTGGAATCAAATTAATTACCCTCCCCCTTTTTTTATCCCCTGAAGATTAAAAACCGGCGACTTATTATTTTCACCAAATAACCATTCACACAACTCAATATTTTTTTACATGTCTACCAGGTATGCCTGTTATGTGACAACAAGATTATTCATTGTCAAAAACTCATGTTAAAAATAAATATAATCTTCAGTTTATGATTTCAGACTGTTTCTGATGTTGATTTGTTCAAATAAAAACTATAAAAAAATCATAGTTCCTCAATAAATTATAATTTATAATCATAATATACACATGTTGAATTAAATTTTTAATGCACTTATCTGAAAACATCTGCATCGGATTTTCCAGCATCGTATTTTCAAGTTTGATCTCCATATCAGCGTAATCACATTTTGATGACGTATTTCTCAAGTGCGCTAACGTCAAAGTGACAATCTCGCCCCATATTATATTGATCAAAAGTTGATCCGTTCCCGTACCGGTATTATGAAAATAGATCAAGGGTGTCACATAAAAATATTACAACTGCCCAGTTTTAAATAAAAGAAAAATACAACGTTAATTTAATCGGCACAGGGTGCATGCGGATGAACTATTGGCCGCATTATCTAGAACGGTTTTTTCTAGGTTCGAACTGTTCAGTACAATTACAAAAAACACGTGGTCATGATTTGTTTACATTTTACACAAGTTGAGAAACCAATGTTTCATGATGTCGATCATTGATCTGATAATTAATAAAAACGCACTTATCTGAACTTGGGAGAAAATCAGAAAAGCCCCAGCTTGTCTGGCAAAACAGCCGTTGGCGTTTCTCGAGTTCCCTGCCGTTTATATCGCGAAAATCTCGGCATTTTTCTTACTTTGAAATACGGTCAAACTGAAATTCGTAATTCTTCCATGACCAGGAAGTTCAGCTAGCTGTGTAAACTGTAAAATTAAGTGACCCATTAAGTGCATGGCTTCACCTGACAGCTTTGGTGTCAAACACATTGTTAATTAAACACCAATAATCTTTGCTTTAGGCCCCTATGACTATGTCAAAAACAATTTGTCTATTTCAAAAATGTTTGCCAAAAAAAAATGAGTTACTTCCCCTTTTTTATCACCTTTTCACAATATATTCCGTTTATTTATGTTTTTTTTTTCGTAATTAAATAAATATAAAAGAAATTGAATGCAAATGCATATTAGAATATTTCTTTTAATTATTTTAACCTGAAAACACTTAGAAAATAAATATTTTGAAAATTGTTTTTTTTTTCATCTTCACCTCCATTCACTGAAACTTGATTTTACTTTAGTGCCTGAGTTTTCTTTTGGTTTAATTGCCATTCACATTATATTCAGTCACGTCTCAGTCATTACAACTGAACGGACGTGCTGGGTCAGCTCTCCTTTACCCGCTATCTTTGATGAGGGTTTACAGTTTGATGGATCAATGACTTACTACTTTCGATGACTGAAACCAATCCAACGCTGTACAGACTACGTTAGGCTATAATCCGCGTAGGGGCAAATTCCCGCGTCAACATACACTCCAAAACCCATTATGGATGGGGGAGTGGTATGCCGAGTGACGTCCGAGGGCTGTATCCTAGGTGTTAGATGATGGACCGCCATTTCACTGTCACACGACTTTGGTCCTGATATTGCTTCCTGTCATCGTTAATACTACGTCCGAGACTCATCTACCAGTACTCCATCATCGAGGTTAGCGGGCTGCCAAGCTGACCAATCTGGCCCTGAAAGCAGCCGTTGTGAAGACATAACATCAAAATAGTCAACAAAAGAAAAACCAAAACAACTCACAAAACCAAGATGGCGGCCTACCAAAATGGCGTCCTCCACCTGTTCCTGACCGATGGCACAAAATTATTTAAACGCTCACCAAACCCCTGGGGGCACCGAGCCGACCGTGCAAGGGCTGTATAGCCAGTCAAGGTCGTTAAAAACTTCCATTTGTTGTTGGTTTAATTGCCCTTTATTCAATGACATTTTACAAATAAAATTGTTATTTTTCTGACTAGAGCACCCTGCCCTTTTTAAATCCTGGCTAGAACACTGTATCTTCATGTGAATATATATATATTTAACAAACAATAGTGAATTTCAGTCCCAAAGATTTTACTTTTTTATTTGGTTGAATTTGTAATACATTAAACAGATTATATTTTTTCTTAAGTCCCAATACCAGGAATCATCCAGGACTTTTGTTTTTTTTTTTTCCATTCAGATAGAATTTGTAAATGTCCTGAAAGTTGGATGAATGATGATCGAAAAGTCCTGATATATTCTGGTTTATATAATATGATTTTTGAAAGTCTTGAGATATCCTGAGAATTCCCCCAGTTTTAAGCTGCTTGATTTGAAAGTGCTGACATTTTCTGGAATTCTCCCATTAAATTTTTCCTAAAAAAAGGACTTATAGCCTAACAGGATATTTTCAGGATATCCCAGGAAAATCTTGAGATATCCTTATTATAAAAGTTGTCAGGATTTATTTCTGCAAGGGGTGTATACATTATCATTTGATGGAAAATGTAAAAATAAAAGTATTGGTTACAGAACAGTCATATAATTAGAGACAAAAAGTAATTTTAACAAAAAATAATATGTCACATTTAATAAGTTTACACTGGTTGAAATAAAAACCAAAGTATTCTTGAAATCTTTTCCTGTTACAAGATATCATAAGTGTATTGCACAGTTTAGGAAATTGTTTGTTGCAACTTTCTAGCAAACAAACTCTTTCTTGCAACATTGCAGCAAAATACTGCAACTTTCTCACGAACAAATATTATTGCAGTAACATTGAGAGATTATGTTACAGGTTACAGCTGCAACAACATGTAACTTTCTTGCTTGTACTTCTTGTAAACAAATTTGTTTGCTCCAAGATAATAGAAAACTTTTTACTTCAGTAAGGGATGTTAAATTTTCAGACACAATTTTGCTGAAATTTTCTAAGTTTTTTTCCATCAAGCAAAATGACACAGAGTTTAAATACCATCACACTTTCCATCAACAAAATATTCTAAGTCCAAATTCCATCCCACTTTCCATCAAAGAAAATGTTTAAGTCCAATTTCCATCAAACTTCCTTTATTTCCATCCTATTTTCCATCAAGTGGAATAAATGCCATCATATTTTCCATCAGAGGGTAAAAATGCCATCCAATTTTCCATCAGGGGTTAAAAATGTCATCAAATTTTCCATCAAAAGAATGCGGATGGAAATAAAATTCATAATTTCCATCATCCTTTGATGGATTTTTATGCCCCCGCCGTAGCGGTGGGGGCATTAAGTTTTACCCTTGTCCGTCTGTACGTACGTACGTACGTCCGTCCGTCCGTACGTCCCAAAATTGGTTTCCGTTCTCTAACTTGAGTTTGCCTCAACCAAATGTTATGAAACTTATACACAATGCTTATTACCACAAAACACAGATCAAGTTTGAATTTTGGTGGCGTCACTTTAACCGTTCTAGAGTTATGCCCCTTTATAAATGGAAAAATTGCAAAATTTTTAGTTTCCGTTCTTTAACTTAAGTTTGCCTCAACCAAATGTTATGAAACTTTTATACAATGCTCATTATCACAAAACACAGATCAAGTTTGAAATTTGGTGGCGTCACTTTAACCGTTCTAGAGTTATGCCCCTTTATAAATTGAAAAATTGCTAAATTTTTAGTTTCCATTCTTTAACTTAAGTTTGCCTCAACCAAATGTTATGAAACTTATATACAATGCTCATTATCACAAAACACAGATCAAGTTTGAATTTTGGTGGCGTCACTTTAACTGTTCTAGAGTTATGCCCCTTTATAAATGGAAAAATTGCTTAATTTTTAGTTTCTTCTAAATTTCAAGTTATTTTTTTTTAAATTGGAGTTATCTTCCTTTGTCCATGATTATAGTTGAATCAACTACAATCAATGCTTTATACAATGCAATGTTTAATTTTGACTTCCACTGATAAAACACAGATCAAGTTGAATTTGGGTAGTGTCACTTTAACCATTATTGAGTTATGCCCCTTTATAAATAGAAAAATTGCTGAATTTTTAGTTTCTGTTCTCTACTTAAGTTAGCCTCAACCAAATGTTATGAGACTTACACACAAAACTCAGATCAAGTTCAAATTTGTGTAGCATCACTTTTACTGTTCTTCAGTTATGTCCGTTTATAACTATATGATATGCTGCCCCTTTTCCCCAACACTATATGCTGTGTTAATGAATAACAGTTTGTACCTTTTAAATTGTTTTGGTTTTAATTGCTGCTTTAGAACACACTGTCCTAACTTTGGGTCAGATAACAGTTTCTTTTCAAACTTGGGGTCAGTTTATTTTAATCACATATTTTGGCAAGATATATAGATGCTGGGAGGAATTTTTTCATCATGATTTTTTTAGAGGTAAAGTTTTAAAATGTTGTCCAACGAACAAGGGCACTTTTCCTTTCACTGTGTGTGGGTAAAGTCTACGTTCTCGTTTTTCCCTGTCATATATTTGGTCTTAAGCCAGATCCTGTCTTTGGGCTGCGTTAAGCCGTTTAATCAATCACACTCGCTGTATCACCCGTTTCATCAGTGTTTCTTTGGGAAGAGGTCACCCTAAAACCAAACAGACTCATACGTTTACTACTTCAGTTCTATTATTATATTCTCAAGTTTCCTGTTAACCTGTACGATGACCGGTCATGTGACTACACATCAAATCAATTGTGAAGAATTTAGGCATTCACATAAGTTTCCTTTCAGTATAGTTGCACATTTTAAGATTATTTTTATACTAGATTTTTATATTTTTGTTCAAAATGCTTTTTAATTTTTTTTAACTCTGGTGTAACTAACTACCGGTCTGAAGGTCTGAACCCGTAAATGGAAGGTTTCAGACCTCGGACTGCCGCTAATTTGAACCCCTGAACCTCTCCAGATTTCTTTGTTGACTTTAGGGATGTGTAAACATTTACAGTTTTCTGGGACTAAATAAGTGTCATCTAATTTTGTCAGTGTCTCTCTTTTCAATGGCTTGTTGATTGCCTGATCAGCTAACTTTACCATCTGATCATCTATTTTTTCCCCAAATTTCTTTTGTTCTTCATACATTTATTCCAGTTCATCTAGAAAAGTTTTGTTTTCCACACTGTCATTTGTGTCCACTATATCGTCAATATTCAGTTACTTATCCTCATCATCGAATATATCTTCAAGACCATTATCAGACACTTCACTTTCACTGTTAATTGTGTAAATGTCATTGTCAACTTTAATCTTCTGTGCATTTGTGTTCGCTTTTGTTTTAGGGACTTTTTCTGAGTAACAGCGTCCTGAACAGTTAACATATTTGCTGCCAAATTAGCGATTATCTCTGTTCTCTTGATTGCATCAATCATTTCCTCATCTCGAGGAGAATTGTCCACCTCAGACATGTGGCCTTGTAAGGCCGTCACCATTATAGCGTAACTTGACAATTTTCCAAAACTGAATCAAATAAATTCTTTTTCATGATGTTTAAAAATACATCCACGCGTGAAAGTATCTTCAAAAGAAACACTGTTAGTTCCTGCACTAAGTTGTACTATTTTCCCACGAATTCGATACGCTTAATCGTTGATTTTTGTTAAAAACCTTCGGATATCTGCTTTTAAGAATTGACCAATGGCGTCACATGACCGTAATGACCTTTGGCAGTTACAAACTTCTGTTCTCTCGTGGAAGATCCTAAGTCATCTATTGTTCAATAAAATTGAGACTTGTAACAGGTTATCATTCCTTTAATAACCAATATTGATAGCTGAACACTGAGCAATAAAGTCTGTAATTAGCCCTTAAAATTTGAAGTTTTTGTTTACAGCAAACAGTCAAGACAAGTCTCTAGCAGATATTTTAGCTTCATTAGCTGATGAAAATTGCAGTTCGTCATCACAGGAAATTGCACAACAAATAACTGCACTAGAAGAAGGAGATAGTATTCTTTTGGATAAATCTCAACATATTGATGATGAAGATGATAAACAGCAGGAAGAGGAAACTTTAGAGATGACACAAGTGGTTTTTGATGATATGGATAAAAATGAAGACAGTAGTAACCAACAAGAAGAGATGATGATACCTATATCTAGGTAAGAATCATTGTTATTGCTATTTTCTCAAATTTTCTTCTGATCTATCTGTATGATCATATTTAATTTCATGCTGCTCCAATGATACAGTTGGAATATGGATTTTTGTCAGGCGAAGGAGAATGCATTACATTTCATGTACTATATCCTTTGATGTAGCCAAGAAAAACCAGAGTGCCACGTTGAAATGTCTAGCCTGCTTTATTGTCCATTGATTTTATGTTGATAGTCCTAAATATAAAGTTTTACACAAGAATCACATTAACTTAAAATGATGAAAGAAAATGAGGTCAAGGTCAGATAAACCAAGCCAAAATTCATGTACACCTTACCACCATTCCATACACCAAATTGACCAATTGCTTCTATTTTAAGAAAAAAACAGACCAAAACACAAAAGCTTAACATTGAGCAATGAACTGTGAAAAGGTCAAATAAAACCTGCCAAACTTACATGTACATCGTAAAATATTTCCATACACCAAATATAGTTGACCTATTGCATACAGTATTAGAAAAACAGACCGAAACACAAAAACTTAACTTTAACCTCTGAACCATGAAAATGAAGTCAAGGTCAGATGACACCTGCCAGTTGGACATGTACATCTTACAATCATTCCATACACCAAATATAGGAGACCTATTGCTTATAGTATCTGAGATATAGACTTGACCACGAAAACTTAACCTTGATCACTGATTCATGAAATGAGGTTGACGTCAAATGAAAACTGTTGACAAGTATAAGCCTGAGGACTTGCATTCATTAATTCAACCTGACCCAGTGATTTTTACCCATGGAATCGTCCGATACCAAAACAACAGAAAATTCTGAAGCGGAACAGAATTAATTCTGACAAACCTTATTCGTAAAGCCTGGTCAATATAAAATCAATGCAAAGTGCATGAACTCTATTAATAATCTATCTTTAAAATTTTATTCTACGCTAGTACTATCCTGAACTCATTTCACAAATACTGAAAACCTCTTTTTCACCCGTAGTGATAAAAGGGTTGCGTTATTTTTTATTTGTAATATTTATTGACCAATTTATTATTTTGTATACTATATTATGTTGCTTTTGTTGCACATAATGGTGCCTGAGTGTATTAATAAAACTTGCAAGTTTCGCACATTCCTATTACTCATGATAAAAGAGAAATAAACATTACAAAAAATCTTACCTTGTTGTTGGAAAGCAAGACATAGCAATCCTAGATTCAATCGCTGCGGTGGCGGCATCAAAATTTAAATTAAGTCTGTGGTTAAATTTTTTAAGATTTTTAAAAATGAATTAAAAGTATTTGTCAGTCCCACGTGGAATTTTATGAAATTTGGAAGTATCCAGAGCAAAATTTTGAAAATATTTATTTTCATTTTACCATATTTTACTAATAATTAGACTTAGTTCTTTTATACATCGCAAAAATTTTTTGCGTTTGTATAATGCTATCATGTCGTCGTCATCGTCGTCCGAAGACACATTTTGTTTCCGGACAATAACTTTAGAACTTTTGTTTAAGTGAATGGATCCTTATGAAAATTTTACCAGAAGGTTCAATACCACAAAAGAAAGGTTGGGGATTGATTATGGGGGTTATGGTACCAACAGTTTAGGAATTAGGGGCCAAAAACAAGCATTTTCGTAGTTTCCAGACAATAACTTGTGTGTGAGCGTATGGATCTCTCTGAAATTGTACCACAAGGTTCCATATCACAAAGGGAAGGCTGGGATTGAGATTGAGGGTAATTACTCCAAGGGGGGGTTCAAAAAGTTTGGGGGTGGATTTTTAAGTCTCCAAAACGAAGTTTTGGAAGACTTATTGTTTTTGCTCAGTTCTTATTAAGTCACCCAAACAAAGTTTGGGAAGACTTATTGTTTTTGCTCAGTTCTTATTATTCTTCTTCTTCTTCCGCCGCTTTTAAATTTGAACTTGTCCGCACCTGTTCTCCAAAACCGCTTGTCAGATTAACTTAGGGTTTCACAATATGTTAGACTAACATGTCTAGTGGTGCAATCAGGGTTTTGTTTGTGCAATGGGGTTTATAAAGGGGTACTTTGAGGGGCAAAAAGAAAAGAGGATTTTACTTTAGAACCCTATGGGATTTTATTTTTAAAAATTTTCAAATGAGTATAAATTGAAAACTGTTTGTGATAGACACAATCTTTTTAATTGAAAATGTTCTAAATGATAAAGCCCATTTAATGAAATACAGGGTTAGTCCCCAGGGGTCACCCCCACCCCCTGTCATTTAAAAAAGTTCTAATACCTTGTAAGTGGTCAAGATCCCCACCCCTAAACCATATATATTTTGGTTTGTCGTGCTAAGATGGTTTGAATGATATACAGGGTTAGTCCCCAGGGGTCATCCTGACCCCCTGCCATTTGAGAAAGTTCTAATATCTTGTAAATGGTTGAGATCCCCACCCCTAAACCATATATATTCTGGTTTGTCATGATAAAGCACATCAAATGTAATACAGGGTTAGTCCCCAGGGGTCATCCCGACCCCCTGCCATTTGAGAAAGTTCTAATATCTTGTAAATGGTCAAGATCCCCACCCATAAACAACATATATTCTGGTTTGTCATGATAAAGTACATCAAATGAAATACAGGGTTAGTCCCCAGGGGTCACCCCCACCCCCTGCCATTTAAGAAAGTTCTAATATCTTGTAAGTGGTCAAGATCACCACCCCTAAACCATATATATTCTGGTTTGTCATGCTAAGATGGTTTGAATGGTATACAGGGTTAGTCCCCAGGGGTCATCCCGACCCCCTGCCATTTGAGAAAGTTCTAATATCTTGTAAATGGTTGAGATCCCCACCCCTAAACCATATATATTCTGGTTTGTCATGCCAAGATAATTTGAATGATATACAGGGTTAGTCCCCAGGCATCACTGATGCATATAACTTTACTGGACCAAACCCTCTGTTTCTTTTTCCCTATTATTATTATTATTATTATTTTTCTTCCACCTAATTTTGTCCGCCCATTTTCTCAGAGCCAAAGGAACCAATCTACATGATGGGGCACTATAACAAGGAACCCTGACTTTCCAGTTGCAGTGCAACTTTGGAACTAAAATGGCTGCCGTTACCATGGAAACTGAAAAATGGTGAAAAAATATAATTTTGGAGTTCGGTGAATTATTTGAGAATGCTTAAACTTAAAATCATTAGATTTTAATACAATGTAGGTGCCCACTATATACTGGTTTTGGATGATTTTGGCAATCATTGGAACTACTATGTTGCCATGGAAACTACACTAAAAATTTCAAAAATATCAAAATGCTCCAAATTTAATGAAACTTCACAGTAACGATGAGCAACATTGGTAGATGTGGAATTTGGCGTTGGAATTTCTAAAATGTCTGCCCTTACCATGGAAACAATGCAAAACAGGTAAAAATTCTCCAAAAACCTAAAAGTAGCATTTACTTTCTTAAAATGGTAGGTCAAATCGATTGAAACTTTGATGGTATTTTGGGAATGGTCTCTGTTACCATGGGAACCATCAAAAATGTCAAAAATTTCAAAAATTTCAAAATCCTCCAAAATTCATGAAACTTCATATAATTGTTGAATGGCAAGTCTGGATGAGACTTTTGACTTTGGAATTTCCAAAATGGCCACCGTTGCCATGGAAACTGCAAAAATGTCAAACATTTTCAAAATGCTTCAAACTTAATAAAACTTGATATTATTGTTAACTGGCAAGTATAGATGAGACTTTTGACTTTGAAATTTTCAAAATGGCTGCCGTTGCCATGGAAACGGCAAAAATGTGATTTTTTTTAATGCTCTGAATGTACTGAAAATTTACAGAAAGATGTATAGCTATGCATATATGTCAGAGCTCCAGATAAGAATTCACAAATTGGGTTTTTTACCCACCATTTTTTTATGTAATTGGGTGATAAAGTTTTTTAATTGCATTATAAATTCCAATTCACCCCTCAAGCAAATATCAAATTGGGTTTTTCACCACCAAGCTCCTTAATGTATTGGGTTTTTTCATCAACACAATATTGAATATTTAGGCATGTTATAATCACATTATATCAACCCCAGATGTGTTTCCATCTTAAATGTGTTTCTTTCTTTGTAGAATATGTGCTAGCTGTTTTATTTGGTTTATTCACTGACGAGCAATTGTACATTTAATTTGTGTCCCGTTTTAAACGTTCTGTCAGTTTTGTATTTTCTCAAAATTTATGTAAATTGCAGCTGGTGTCACTAGTTGGACAGGAACTAATTGCCTTTCTAGATCCCATATGATCACCCTACAGTTTAATTATAGTTGGGGTAGGTGTGGCTAAGTGTTTAGATTTTTGTGTAATATATGTGAAATTTAGGTGCTGTAAGAAAGTTTTTCCAGTCCTTTCACCTATTTGCCAGATCTACTTTTTAATAAAAATAAAAAGTAGTTTCCAGATTTAAGATATACCCCAAAACCTTGAGGTTTATAGGGTGGTTTATAATGACGGAGACCACATTCAACTTAAATTTACAAATAATTCTGCAACATCAAGTAAATAAATGACAATGTTATACTGCACTTGCCAATAAGACAACTATCTTAAGCATCTAAAACAATTAGACCAAAACAAAGAAAGTGTCAAGCTGCATTGACGTAAAAAACGGATATGTGTATTCACTCATCAACTAAAATGAAAAAAATAATATATAAACTGTTTTCGTTTAATTCAATTTACATAAATCTGGGTTAAGTTGTCCCTTATCAGAACTTTTGGTTTCCGATGCTTTCAAACTACATATCATGTCATAATTGATTTGGCCTTTCACTTTTTCCAACTGATTTCGTTTTTGACGGAACCCCGTGTTTATCGCTCTAGCCGGCAATGTTCTCGTTATGGTACGCAAACACGCCCGTGCGTTCAATGGCCGCTTCCTAAAATCACTTGCTGAGTCTTGTTATCATCATAAATTTCCCTCAGCTATCAAAAAGAAGCCGAAAACATGCTTCTATTCAATATTTTTACCGAACATTTTCTTTCTTTTTAATTCATTGTATGTTATGATAAATCCCGAGCAATTCGAAAAAATATGACAGCATGTCACACGCTAATTGGATAAACGCCGAGAAGATCGAAATGTTTTCATAAACACGTGTACCTTTTGAGCAACGGAAATTCTAACAGGGACCCATTACAGCTACTTGATGCAGGGCTCTATTTTTAGAACGAAAGGACATTTCCAATTATAAATATTATAAAAATAGATTTACGCGACGACTGTAATCAAGTAAGGGTAAATAACGCAAACGATAGCGAATAAAAGCGTTAAGAACCCATGTTTTTAGCATATAATTGGGTTTTCCTTTGAATTAATTGGGTTATTGAACCCTGCAATGGGCAATTGCATTGGGTTTTTATACGACTGCAAAAAAATTTTGTGGTCGTATATTGGTATGACATCCGGCGTTGTCGTCGTCGTCGTCGTCGTCGTCTGCCGTCGTCGTCCGAAGACACATTGGTTTTCGCACTCTAACTTTAGTTTAAGTGAATGGATCTTTTTGAAATTTGACCATAAGGTTAAATACCACAAAAGGAAGGTTGGGATTGATTTTGGGGGTTATGGTACCAACAGTTAAGGAATTAGGGGCCAAAAAGGGGCCAAAAATAAGCATTTTCCAGTTTCCAGACAATAACTGTGGAAAGGTGTATGGATCTCTCTGAAATTATACTACAAGTTTCCATACCACAAAGGGATGGTTAGGATTTGCTTTGGGGGGTTATGGCTCAAACCGTTTAGGAATTAGGGGCAAAAAAGGGGGAAAAACAAGGTTGTCCTGGTTAATGGACAAATACTTTAGTACAAAACATAATTTAAAGCAGTGTAAGGGAGATAAATCAAATACATCATTGAAATTATCTCCCTTACACTGCTTTTAAATTATGTATAAAGGTTACAATACACCATTAGATTTTATGGGCGCAGCCATTTTATGAGCATAACATGGTATTCAGAATTAAGAGTATAGCTAATCCTGATTGGTTGATATGTGCGCCCGTTATTTTTTGTAATTAGAGACTTCGTGCATTCTGCATTATACCAAAGGCCAAATAAATTATTTTCCTTAGCCCTAACGGAACTGAGATGTCTTTTAAACGCTAGGATGAGACACGTATTTTTAAGTGCAAAATTGATAGGCATGGGAGATAAGTACAAATTACGCTAAGAAAAGCAACGCGAACCTATATTTTTTGAACCAAAAAATACTGTCCTAATAACTTTTCTTTAATTCTAGCAAGGTTTCGTTAAAAAAATCAACTTTCTAAAGTCTGTATCTCGAAAAAGGCTATCATAGTCGCCTATGGGGAAATTAATTGTTTATTTCAATCTATACAGCATCGACATTTCTTTATCATTTATACCTATTACTGTCAAACGGTAGATGTCTCCTTATAACACTGACAAGTCTCATATACCATACCACATAGAAACAGTAGAAGTCTCCTAATAAAACCTAACAAGTCTCATATACCATACCACAAAGAACAGTAGATGTGTCCTTATAGACAATAACTAGTCTCATATACCATACCACATTGAACAGTAGATGTCTCATTATAGACAATAACTAGTCTCATGTATCATACCACATTTATCTATACTAAGAGTAGAAAAGGAAATGTTGAATGGAACCCTTATCCTGCCATACTGGATACTTGATATCATACGCAAAACTTTATAATAACTATTCTAATTTTATTAACAAACTAATATACTAAGACACCATTGTATACACAGTATACTAGTATCATATTCACAATCAATTCTAAATCTATTATACTGAATACATATGAAAATAATAATAAATGTATCATTTGGCTTTCTAGGGGGCTACTCATTAAAACTTACAATAATACTAATTAAAATAACCAAATCAAAAACACTACCTACTCAACACAATTTAAAATTAATTAAAAAATAAATTGCCTAAATTATGCAATTTTAAGAACCTGCAGTAGAGCCCTGACAGGTGAAAAATTTATTTTAATACCTGACTGGTAGAACCCAGACGGGTATAAATTTGAAAAATAAGAATACCTGCGGTAGATCCCAACAGATACTTTTAGAACCTGAGTGGTAGAGCCCAGACAAGTATGAATTTTGAAAACTGAGAATTCCTGTGGTAGATCCCAACAGGTACTTTTAGAACCTGAGTGGTAGAGCCCAGACAAGTATGAATTTTGAAAACTGAGAATTCCTGTGATAGATCCCAACAGGTACTTTTAGAACCTGAGTGGTAGAGCCCAGACAAGTATGAATTTTGAAAAATGAGAATTCCTGCGGTAGATCCCAACAGGTACTATTAGAACCTGACTGGTAGAGCCCAGACGGGTATAAATTTGAAAAAAGAGAATTCCTGCGGTAGATCCCAACAGGTACAAAAACTAACTTAATTATCACCCTGAAATAAAACAAAGCCTTAATAATTTATAAGATGTATTAATGAATTGGGGGAAAATAATTTCCCTGAAATTAAGTAGGCCAAATTGAACGAAAAACATAAAACTAAAACAAACAAAACACATATTGTTATGAGTAGCCCCTTTTAAATAAACATATAAAAATTAATTGACATTAAAATTATGACTATTTAATTTTTCAAGGTGCAGCTGGGGAAACGGTGGGTGGGCTGAATTAATTTTCCACAAGTAAAAATATGACTGCTAACAGTGCAATGCTCAAACGACAACTGACCATCCTATCAAAATTATATACAGATGTTCTCTGATTACACCCATGCTGTCATCATGCTGTTTCCTATCTATGATCTAACACCTATCCCTTAATCTCTTAATTAAAACAAAACTGCCAAGCTGCCAAGCTGACAAGCTGACCTTATCATTAACAAAATAAAACCAGGGAAAGTACATACCCTAGGAATTTATCAAAATATGTATAAACTCTAATTTAATTTTTTAAATTTCCATAGTGCTCAAAAAGTGTCAAAAACAGTAATTTTACTTGATATTTGATGTGAAACCGTATTTTTTGGTGACAAATGAATTATTGATTAACTAGTTTTTAAGCTATAGTCTGTTTCATTTTTGTATTGCGTTTTACCTTAGAAACAAGGGTGGGTTCGACTTTTGACTTACTGTGGAGAGAATATGTCATTTTCTGAACTTCTGCTGATTTGTTTGAAAAAAGCACGTACACGTCTAGAGTTTGGATATACAAATCGATTTTTAAACATGACAATCTCGATCTAAGTGCTGTTATCGAAATTACCAAATTCAGTGAAAATGTACAGAAATGATCCCCTTCGAACATTGAAATGTTCACTCGAATGACAGACTATAAAAAATAGAATAGGCATGACATTTTGTAGTTAACGAATAGTTTTCGATGTTTAAACACAAATATTTACACATTTTTCATATTTTGAAATGCTATAGTCTGTTTCAAAAATGTACTTTTATACGAAAATGGTTTCATTTAAAACTGTTGTTCAAAATTCAACGTAGTAGTTACATATTGGATCGGTTTTGGTATCAATATAATCAGTACTTGATGACATACAAAGAATCATTGGAGAAAGTGGACATTATCTTCAGGCCCTTTTTAGCAGTACCGCATTTACTCAAAAAATCAGAAATTTTTTTTTCCCATTTTTTGACTGGGGTCACCTCTGATAAAAAAATTGTGAAAATTCAGAGAGCGATGCCAGAACGTTTTGAAGATGATTTTTGTGTGGCATATATATTTGTGCATCTAACGAACTATGAATTGCATGATTCTAGAAAGTATTAAATACCGTATAGGTTACAATACACCATTAGATTTTATGGGCGCAGCCATTTTATGAGCATAACATGGTATTCAGAATTAAGAGTATAGCTAATCCTGATTGGTTGATATGTGCGCCCGTTATTTTTTGTAATTAGAGACTTCGTGCATTCTGCATTATACCAAAGGCCAAATAAATTATTTTCCTTAGCCCTAACGGAACTGAGATGTCTTTTAAACGCTAGGATGAGACACGTATTTTTAAGTGCAAAATTGATAGGCATGGGAGATAAGTACAAATTACGCTAAGAAAAGCAACGCGAGCCTATATTTTTTGAACCAAAAAATACTGTCCTAATAACTTTTCTTTAATTCTAGCAAGGTTTCGTTAAAAAAATCAACTTTCTAAAGTCTGTATCTCGAAAAAGGCTATCATAGTCGCCTATGGGGAAATTAATTGTTTATTTCAATCTATAGTAATGGTTAATGAACAATAAAGATAATTTAAAACAGTGTAAGGGAGGTAATCCAAATACAACGTTTTGGTTACTTCCCTTACACTGCTTTTAAATTATGTTTAAAGAAATACATATTTATAAAGGAAGACCTGTAAAAATATCTGCAAATGTTGCATCTTTTTTTTTACAAAAAAATCCATATGAAAGATTTGACACTATATTTTTAATTCTATTATAAAATAGATTAAGTTAGCACTATGGTAAATTTAAATGGGTAATTATGGTTGCCAACTCCATTGGAAATTTGAATTGAGATTATGACCATATCTTGAGGGAAAGAATTTTTTTGGGGAAAAAAGGGGGGGGGGATAAAAAGAAATTGTGGGGGGTCAATTTTTTCTCATTTCAGATTTCAGAAATTAAAAAGAATTATTCTTCAAATATTATTTTTTTTTCAAATTTCAAATATTGAAAAATTTCAAGAAGTAATCTTTAATTGCACAGTATGGCGCATTAGATTTGTAAAATCTTTGATCACATTTATTTATTTGTTATGCCGAATCTAACAGTGTATTTAGATTTTTAATTTTGAGTCCAGTTTTCAAATTGGTCTACATTAAGGTCCAAAGGGTCCAAAATTAAACTTTGTTTGATTTTAGCAAAAATTGAATATATGAGGTTCTTTGATATGCTGAATCTAAACATGTATTTAGATTTTTGATTTTTGGCCCAGTTTTCAAGTTGGTCCAAATTGGGGTCCAAAATTAAACTTTGTTTGATTTCAACAAAAATTGAATATATGGGGTTCTTTGATATGCCGAATCTAACCGTGTATTTAGATTCTTAATTTGGGTCCCATTTTTTAAAATTGGTCTTCATTGAGGTCCAAAGGGTCCAAAATTAAACTTAGTTTGATTTTAACAAAAATTGAATTCTTAGGGTTCTTTGATATGCTAAATCTAAACATGTGTTAAGATTTTTGATTATGGGCCCAGTTTTCAAGTTGGTCCAAGTTGGGGTCCAAAATTAAACTTTGTTTGATTTCAACAAAAATTGAATATATGGGGTTCTTTGATATGCTGAATCTAACCATGAATTTAGATTTTTTATTTGTGGGCCCCGCTATCAAATTGGTTCATATTGAGGTCAAAAGGGTCCAAAATTAAACTTTGTTTGATTTCATCAAAAATTGAATTATTGGGGTTCTTTGATATGCCAAATCTAAACGTGTTTTTAGATTTTTAATTTTGGGTCCCGTTTTTTAAATTGGTCTACATTAAGGTCCAAATGGTCCAAAATTAAACTTAGTTTGATTTTAACAAAAATTGAATTCTTGGGGTACTTTGATATGCTGAATCTAAACATGTGTTTAGATTTTTGATTATGGGCCCAGTTTTCAAGTTGGTCCAAGATAGGGTCCAGTATTTAAACTTTGTTTGATTTCAACAAAAATTGAATATATGGGGTTCTTTGATATGCTGAATCTAAACATGTATTTAGATTTTTGATTATGGGCCCAGTTTTCAAGTTGGTCCAAATTGGGGTCCAAAATTAAACTTTGTTTGATTTCAACAAAAATTGAATATATGAGGTTCTTTGATATGCTGAATCTAACCATGTATTTAGATTTTTTATTTGTGGGCCCCGCTATCAAATTGGTTCATATTGAGGTCAAAAGGGTCTAAAATTAAACTTTGTTTGATTTCATCAAAAATTGAATTATTGGGGTTCTTTGATATGCATAATCAAACCGTGTTTTTAGATTTTTAATTTGGGTCCCATTTTTTAAAATTGGTCTTCATTGAGGTCCAAAGGGTCCAAAATTAAACTTAGTTTGATTTTAACAAAAATTGAATTCTTGGGGTTCTTTGATATGCTAAATCTAAACATGTGTTTAGATTTTTGATTATGGGCCCAGTTTTCAAGTTGGTCCAAGATAGGGTCCAGTATTTAAACTTTGTTTGATTTCAACAAAAATTGAATATATGGGGTTCTTTGATATGCTGAATCTAAACATGTATTTAGATTTTTGATTATGGGCCCAGTTTTCAAGTTGGTCCAAATTGGGGTCCAAAATTAAACTTTGTTTGATTTCAACAAAAATTGAATATATGAGGTTCTTTGATATGCTGAATCTAACCATGTATTTAGATTTTTTATTTGTGGGCCCCGCTATCAAATTGGTTCATATTGAGGTCAAAAGGGTCTAAAATTAAACTTTGTTTGATTTCATCAAAAATTGAATTATTGGGGTTCTTTGATATGCCGAATCTAACCGTGTATTTAGATTCTTAATTTGGGTCCCATTTTTTAAAATTGGTCTTCATTGAGGTCCAAAGGGTCCAAAATTAAACTTAGTTTGATTTTAACAAAAATTGAATTCTTAGGGTTCTTTGATATGCTAAATCTAAACATGTGTTAAGATTTTTGATTATGGGCCCAGTTTTCAAGTTGGTCCAAGTTGGGGTCCAAAATTAAACTTTGTTTGATTTCAACAAAAATTGAATATATGGGGTTCTTTGATATGCTGAATCTAACCATGAATTTAGATTTTTTATTTGTGGGCACCGCTATCAAATTGGTTCATATTGAGGTCAAAAGGGTCCAAAATTAAACTTTGTTTGATTTCATCAAAAATTGAATTATTGGGGTTCTTTGATATTCCAAATCTAACCGTGTATTTAGATTTTTAATTTTAAGTCCCGTTTTTTAAATTGGTCTACATTAAGGTCCAAAAGGTCCAAAATTAAACTTAGTTTGATTTTAGCAAAAATTGAATTATTGGGGTTCTTTGATATGCTGAATCTAAACATGTGTTTAGATTTTTGATTTAGGCCCAGTTTCCAAGTCCAAGTTGGGGTCCAAAATTAAACTTTGTTTGATTTCAACAAAAATTGAAAATATGGGGTTCTTTGATATGCTGAATCTAACCATGTATTTTGATTTTGGACATTGGACCATAATAGGTAAATTTAAAAAAATCAAGTTCTTAGACCACATTCTTTCTGTGTCAGAAACCTATGCTGTGTCAAATATTTAATAACAATCCAAATTCAGAGCTGTATCAAGCTTGAATGTTGTGTCCATACTTGCCCCAACTGTTCAGGGTTCGACCTCTGCGGTCGTATCAAGCTGCGCCCCAGCGAAGCATTTTATTAGTTATTTTTATTGCGTGATCACGCAAATACGCAGCTTATCTGGAGCTCTGTATGTGCATTCACTATTAAAATTTTTTGAAACGGCTGCCACTTAGTGGCAATGGGGGAAGGGTGACATCCGCTATTGCTTGCAATGGCAAATCTAGTTATTCTTCTTCTTCTTCTTCTTTTTCTTCTTCTTCCGCCGCTTTTAAATTTGTCCGCACCCGTTCTCCAAAACCTCTTGTCAGATTAACTTAGGGTTTTACAATATGTTAGACTAACATGTTTAGTGGTGCAATCAGGGTTTTGTTTGTGCAATGGGGTTTATAAAGGGGTACTTTGAGGGGCAAAAAGAAAGGAGGGTTTTACTATAGAACCCTATGGGATTTTATTTTTTTAAGTTTTCAAATGATTATAAATTGAAAACCGTTTGTGATAGACACAATCTTTGTAATTGAAAATGTTCTTAATGATAAAGCACATTAAATGAAATACAGGGTTACTCCCCAGGGGTCACCCCCACCCCCTGCCATTAAAGAAAGTTCTAATACCTTGTAAGTGGTAAAGATCCCCACCCCTAAACCATATATATTCTGGTTTGTCATGCTTAGATGGTTTGAATGATAAACAGGGTTAGTCCCCAGGGGTCATCCCGACCCCCTGCCATTTGAGAAAGTTCTAATATCTTGTAAATGGTCGAGATCCCCACCCCTAAACCATATATATTCTGGTTTGTCATGATAAAGCACATCAAATGAAATACAGGGTTAGTCCCAAGGGGACACCCCTCAACCCCTGCCATTTAAGAAAGTTCTAATATCTTGTAAGTAGTCAAGATCCCCACCCCTAAACCTTATATATTCTGGTTTGTCATGCTAAGATGGTTTGAATGATATACAGGGTTAGTCCCCAGGGGTCATCCTGACCCCCTGCTATTTGAGAAAGTTCTAATATCTTGTAAATGGTCGAGATCCCCACCCATAAACCATATATATTCTGGTTTGTCATGATAAAGCACATCAAATGAAATACAGGGTTAGTCCCCAGGGGTCACCCCCCACCCCCTGCCATTTAAGAAAGTTCTAATACTTGTAAGTGGTCAAGATCCCCACCCCTAAACAATACATATTCTGGTTTGTCATGCTTAGATGGTTTGAATGATATACAGGGTTAGTCCCTAGGGGTCATCCCGACCCCCTACCATTTGAGAAAGTTCTAATATCTTGTAAATGGTCGAGATCCCCACCCCTTAACCATATATATTCTGGTTTGTCATGATAAAGCACATCAAATGAAATACAGGGTTAGTCCCCAGGGGTCACCCCCCACCCCCTGCCATTTAAGAAAGTTCTAATATCTTGTAAGTGGTCAAGATCCCCACCCCTAATTCATATATATTCTGTTTTGTCATGCTTAGATGGTTTGAATGATATACAGGGTTAGTCCCCAGGGGTCATCCCGACCCCCTGCCATTTGAGAAAGTTTTAATATCTTGTAAATGGTCGAGATCCCCACCCCTAAACCATATATATTCTGGTTTGTCATGATAAAGCACATCAAATGAAATACAGGGTTAGTCACCAGGGGTCACCCCACCCCCTGCCATTTTAGAAAGTTCTAATATCGTGTAAGTGGTCGAGATCCCCACCCCTAAACCATATATATTCTGGTTTGTCATGCCAAGATGATTTGAAATATATACAGGGTTAGCCCCAGGCATCAGTAATGCATATAACTTTACTGGACCAAACCAATTTTCACTGGACTTTGTCCAATGTCAGGCAACCCTGGGAGTGACAAATTATGGGAGTTTTGTTTGGGAGACTTCGTAACAGCATCCTGTTACAATCATTTCTTGTTTTTCAATTTGTTTTGGGGAGGTTCATACATTTTTTCTTCAAGATTTTTCAAAATGTCAAATTTTTTCAAACAAATTTTTTAGGGGGATTTTTTTGTTCATAATTTTTTGGGTTTTTAGCTCACCAGGGCCCAAAGGGCCACATGTGAGCTTATGCCATCACTTGGCGTCATCTGTTGTCATCGTCGTCATCGTAAACTATTTCAAGAACCCTCTCCTCTGAAACTACTGGGCCAAATTCTTTCAAACTTTAACTGAATGTTCCTTAGGGTATTTAGTTTATAAATTGTATCCGAAGTTTTGATCCATCAACAAACATGGCTGCCATGGCTAAAAATAGAACATAAGGGTCAAATGCAGTTTTTGGCTTATATCTCAAACACTAAAGCATTTAGAGCAAATCTGACTAGGGGTAAAAATGTTCAATAGGATAAGATCTATCAACCCTGAAATTTTCAGACGAACCGAACAACCCATTGTAGGGTTACTGTCCGAAAAAGTTTATTTTTATGAAATTTTACTGTTTTCATACGACCGCAAAAAATAAAAATTTTTTGGTCGTATATTGGTATGACGTTGGCGTCGTCGTCGTCGTCGTCCGGCGTCTAACTTTAGTTTAAGTGAATGGATCTCCATGAAATTTTATCATAAGGTTCAATACCACGAAAGGAAGGTTGGGATTGATTTTGGGGGTTAAGGTACCAACAGTTAAGGAATTAAGGGCCAAAAAGGGGCCAAAAATAAGCATTTTTGTAACTTCCAGACAATAACTTGTGTGTAAGTGTATGGATCTCTCTGACATTGTACCACAAGGTTCCATATCACAAAGGGAAGGCTGTAATTGATTTTGGGGGTAATTGCCTCAAAATTTTAGGAATTAGGGGCCAAAAAAGGGGCAAAAAACAAGCATTTTTCTAGTTTCATGACAATAACTTGTGTGTAAGTGTTTGGATATTTCTGAAATTGTACTACAAGGTTCCATATCACAAAGGGAAAGCTGGAATTGAGTTTGGGGGTAATTGCCCGAAACGTTTAGGAATTGGGGGCCAAAAAGGGGCCAAAAATAAGCATTTTTCTAGTTTCCAGACAATAACTTGTGTTCAAGTGTATGGATCTCTCTAAAATTGTACTGCAAGGTACCATACCACAAAGGGAAGGCTGGGATTGAGTTTGGGGGTGATGAATCATAAGGGGGTTCAAAAAATTGGGGGGGGGGGGGGGGGTTTCTTTTTTTCCTTTTTTTTTTCTTTTAAAATTTTCCATTTTAAGTTGGTTATTTCTGATTTATATTTAAAAGCAATTAATAATGATATGGTAGGAGATACACACCAAACAGGATGTGTAAATTATTATATAATAAGTATTGTGCAATAGCAAGAAATTTTCAATTTCACAGTATTGCACAATAGCAAGAAATCTTCAATTGCACAGTATTGCGCAATAGCAAGAAATCTTCAATTGCACAGTATTGCGCAATAGCAAGAAATATCCAATAGGTCCGGGTACACAGTTATCGTCCTTTGATTTTCGTTGTCCACGAATATAGTCCCTAGTGTGGACTGTGTGTTACTTGTCGATTTTTTTTATACCCCTTCCAAATTTATTTCTCCATGTTTTATGACTCAAATAGTAAGTAGGGGGGTGAAATGACACTGTAAAAAAATTTGGGTCATGAATTTTAAAGTAAAGTAGTGATTTGGTCCAGCTGAAAAATGTTAAAAATTAGCACTTCGGAAGCTGTCAAAAGATTTGAAGACCCCCTTAACATGAAATTGTCCATATTTTGAGTTAGAGCCGATGAAGTTTTCTATAATTTTGATATAATTTGTCCCAAAAGTAGTACAACACACTGTAAAAATATTATTGGGAAAGCGCAGGTGCGATTTTTTTAATTTTCATTTATTCTCTAAAAGAAATGCACTACGAAATAACCGTGTACTCGAACTAATAGCACAATATTGCGCAATAGCAAGAAATTGTCAATTGTACAGTATTGCGCAATAGCAAGAAATATTCAATTGCACAGTATTGTGCAAAAGAAGATACTTCGTATAAATTGCTTATTTCTTGACCAATTTCAATGGGGTTTTATTCTTCAATTCTTGGGGTTCTTTAATATGCTGAACCTAACCGTGTATTATGTTTTTGGATTTTAGGCCCCGTTTTTAAATTGGTCCACATTGAGGTCCAAAGGGTCCAAAATTAAACTTTGTTTGATTTCATCAAAAATTGAATTATTGGGGTTCTTTGATATGCCGAATCTAACCGTGTATTAAGATTCTTAATTTTTGGTTCCGTTTTCAAATTGGTCTACATTAAGGTCCAAAGGGTCCAAAATTAAACTTAGTTTGATTTTAACAAAAATTGAAATTTTAGGGTTCTTTGATATGCTGAATCTAAACATGTATTTAGATTTTTGATTATGGGCCCAGTTTTCAAGTTGGTCCAAATCGGGGTCCAAAATTGTTTGATTTCAACAAAAATTGAATATATGGGGTTCTTTGATATGCTGACTCTAACCATGTACTTAGATTTTTGATTTTTGGGCCCCGTTATCATTTTTGTCCACATTGAGGTCAAAAGGGTCCAAAATTAAACTTTGTTTGATTTCATCAAAAATTGAATTCTTGGGGTTCTTTGATATGCTGAATCTAACCATGTATTTAGATTTTGGATATTGGACCATAATAGTTGAATGTCCAATTTAAAATTTTTAAGTTCTTAGACCACATTCATTCTGTGTCAGAAACCTATGCTGTGTCAAATATTTAATCACAATCCAAATTCAGAACTGTATCAAGCTTGAATGTTGTGTCCATACTTGCCCCAACTGTTCAGGGTTCGACCTCTGCGGTCGTATCAAGCTGCGCCCTGCGGAGCATTTTATTGGTTATTATCTTTAATATTATAATAGATAGAGAGAAAGTGTAAATGGCAAAAATGTTCAGCTAAGTACAATCTACAAATAAGTCAAATGATCAAAATAGTCAATTGACTCCTTAAGGAGTTATTGCCCTTGAAACGTTTATTTTTTACATTTTTTCGTGCAAGTCTATTACTTTTTCAAAAATCTTCTTCTCTGAAACTACTTGGCCAAATACTTCCAGACTTTAACTATATGTTCCTGAAGGTATCTAATTTATAATTGGTATCCGAAGTTTTGATCCATCAACAAACATGGCCGCCATGGCTAAAAACAGAACATAGGGGTCAAAAGCAATTATTGGCTTATATCTCAAAAACTACAGCAGTTGGAGCAAAAGTGAAAGGGAGTTAGAGTGATAAATGGGTCATGATCTATCAGTTATGAAATTTTCAGACAAGTTCAACAACCCATTGTTGGGTTACTGTTTGAAATAATTTATTTTTATTAAATTTTACTGTTTTGGTTTATTTTCTTTAATATTTATAATAGATAGAGAGAAAGTATATATGGCAATAAATGTTCAGCTAAGTAAGATCTATAAATAAGTAAAATGATCAAAATAGTCAATTGACCCCTTAAGGAGTTATTGCCCTTAAAACTTTTTTTCTACATTTTTAGCTCACCTGGCCCAAAGGGCCAAGTGAGCTTTTCTCATCACTTGGCGTCCGTCGTCCGTCGTCCGTAAACTTTTACAAAAATCTTCTCCTCTGAAACTACTGGGCCAAATTTAACCAAACTTGGCCAATATCATCATTAGGGTATCTAGTTTAAAAAATGTGTCCGGTGACCCGGCCAACTAACCAAGATGGCTGCCATGGCTAAAAATAGAACATAGGGATAAAATGTAGATTTTGGCTTATATCTCTGAAACCAAAGCATTGAGAGCAAATCTGACAGAGGGTAAAAATGTTTATTAGCTCAAGATCTATCTGCCCTGAAATTTTCAGATGAATCGGACAACCCGTTGTTAGGTTGCTGCCCCTGAATTAGTAATTTTAAGGAAATTTTGCCTTATTTGGTTATTATCTTGAATATTATTATAGATAGAGATAAACTGTAAACAGCAATAATGTTCAGCAAAGTAATTTCTACAAATAAGTCAACATGACCAAAATGGTCAGTTGACCCTTTAAGGAGTTATTGCTCTTTTATAGTCAATTTTTAACAATTTTTCGTAAATTTTTGTTATCTTTTACAATCTTCTCCTCTGAAACTACTAAGATGAATTTAACTAAAGTTGTAAACAATCATCATTAGGCTATGTAGTTTAAAAATTGTGTTTGATGACCCCGCCCTCAAACCAAGATGGCCGACATGGCTAATAATAGTACATAGGGTAAAATGCAGTTTTTGGCTCATATATCTAAACCCAAAGCATTTCTAGCAAATCTTTCAAAAACAAAATTGTTCATTAGGTCAAGATCTATCTGCCCTTAAATTTTCAGACCATTCAGGCAACCCGTTGTTGGGTTGCTGCCCCTGAATTGGTAATTTTTAGAAATTTTTTCAGCTTTTGGTTATTATCTTGAATATTATTATAGATAGAGATAAACTGTAAAGAGCAATAATGTACAGCAAAGTAAGACCTACAAATAAGTCACATGACCAAAATGGTCAATTGACCCCTTAAGGAGTTATTGCACTTTATAATAAATTTTTAACAATTTCCATAAATTTTGTAAATTTTTACAAAATAATTTCCACTGAAACTACAGGGCCAAGTTCATTATAGATAGAGATAATTGTAAGCATCAAGAATATTCAGTAAAGTAAGATCTACAAACACATCACCATCACCAAAACACAATTTTGTCATGAATCCACCTGTGTCCTTTGTTTAATATGAACATAGACCAAGGTGAGCGACACAGGCTCTTTAGAGCCTCTAGTTTGTGAAAGTCAAATTACTTTTTCAAAAATCTTATTCTCTGAAACTACTTGGCCAAATATTTAAAAACTTTTAATTGAATGTTCCTTAGGGTATCTTGTTTATAGATTGTATTCGGGGATATGATCCATTCAAAAACATGGCGGCAGTTTCTTTAAATAGAACATAGAGGTCAAATGAAGTTTTTGGCTTTCATCTCAAAAACTAAAGCAGAAACAGCAAAACTGACATAGGTGAAAGTCTTAAACAGGTTTAGATCTACCTGTCAAGTAATCTTCAGACCAATAGGACAACTTATTGTTGGGTTACTGTCCAGAAAAAGTTAGTTTTTAGGAAATTTTACAGTTTTGGGTTATGTATTATCTTTGATATTATTATACCCCACGCAACGAGTTGCGGAGGGTATGATGTTTTTGACCCTTCCGTCTGTCCGTCCATCAGTCCGTCATTCCGTCAGTCCTGTTTCTTGTCATCTCAACTCCTCTCAAACCACACAACAGAATTTCACGAAACCTTTTTAGATAATAAGGACATACTATGTAGTTGTGCATATCGACAGGAAATTATGAGTAAATTCTTTTTTAGGAGTAACGCCCCTTTGAACTTATTTAATTTAATGTACTACTGCAACAGTTTGTCATCACAACTCCTCTCAAACCACACAATAGAATTTCATGAAACCTTTTCAGATAATAAGGACATACTACGAAGATGTGCATATCGACAGGAAATTACAATTCAATTTTTTATTCATGAGTTACGCCCCTTTGAACTTATTTGCCCAATATACTACTGCAACCTTTTGTCATCGCAACTCCTCTCAAACTTCACAACAGAATTTAATGAAACCTTTTCAGATAATAATGACATACTAGGTAGATGTGCATATCGACAGGAAATTATGATTAAATTTTTTTTCTCCAGGAGTTTCGCCCCTTTGAACTTATTTGCCCAATATACTACTGCAACCTTTTGTCATCACAACTCCTTGCAAACCACACAACAGAATTTCATGAAACCTTTTCAGATAATAAGGACATACTACGTAGTTGTGCATATCGACAGGAAATTATGATTCAATTCTTTTTCTAGGAGTTACGCCCCTTTGAACTTATTTAATTTAATGTACTACTGCAACAGTTTGTCATCACAACTCCTCTCAAACCGCACAACAGAATTTCATGAAACCTTTTCAGATAATAAGGACATACTACGTAGATGTGCATATCGACAGGAAATTACGATTCAATTTTTTTTCCAGGAGTTGTGCCCCTTTGAACTTATTTGCCCAATATACTACTGCAACCTTTTGTCATCGCAACTCCTTTCAAACCACACAACAGAATTTCATGAAACCTTTTCAGGTAATAAAGACATACTACGTAGATGTGCATATCGACAGGAAATTACGATTCAATTTTTTTCCCAGGAGTTACGCCCCTTTGAACTTATTTGCCCAATATACTACTGCAACCTTTTGTCATCGCAACTCCTTTCAAACCACACAACAGAATTTCATGAAACCTTTTCAGATAATAAAGACATACTACGTAGATGTGCATATCGTCAGGAAATTATAAGTAAATTCTTTTTCTAGGAGTTACGCCCCTTTGAACTTATTTAATTTAATGTACTACTGCAACAGTTTGTCATCGCAACTCCTTTCAAACCACACAACAGAATTTCATGAAACCTTTTCAGATAATAAAGACATACTACGTAGATGTGCATATCGACAGGAAATTACAATTCAATTTTTTTTCCAGGAGTTACGCCCCTTTGAACTTATTTGCCCAATATACTACTGCAACCTTTTGTCATCGCAACTCCTCTCATACTACACAACAGAATTTCATGAAACCTTTTCAAATAATAATGACATACTAGGTAGATGTGCATATCGACAGGAAATTATGATTAAATTTTTTTTTCCAGGAGTTACGCCCCTTTGAACTTATTTGCCCAATATATTACTGCAACCTTTTGTCATCGCAACTCCTTTCAAACCACACAACAGAATTTCATGAAACCTTTTCAGATAATAAGGACATACTAAGTAGTTGTGCATATCGACAGGAAATTGTGATTCAATTCTTTTTCTAGGAGTTACGCCCCTTTGAACTTATTTAATTTAATGTACTACTGCAACAGTTTGTCATCACAACTCCTCTCAAACCGCACAACAGAATTTCATGAAACCTTTTCAGATAATAAGGACATACTACGTAGATGTGCATATCGACAGGAAATTACGATTCAATTTTTTTTCCAGGAGTTACGCCCCTTTGAACTTATTTGCCCAATATACTACTGCAACCTTTTGTCATCGCAACTCCTTTCAAACCACACAACAGAATTTAATGAAACCTTTTCAGATAATAAGGACATACTACGTAGATGTGCATATCGACAGGAAATTACAATTCAATTTGTTTTCCAGGAGTTACACCCCTTTGAACTTATTTGCCCAATATACTACTGCAACCTTTTGTCATCGCAACTCCTCTCAAACCACACAACAGAATTTCATGAAACTGTGTAGATAATAAGGACATACTATGTAGATGTGCATATTGACAGGAAATTACGATTCAATTCTTTTTCTAGGAGTTACGCCCCTTTGAACTTAATTGATTTAATGTCCTACTGCAACAGTTTGTCATCACAACTCCTCTCAAACCACATAACACAATTTCATGAAACCTTTTCAGATAATAAAGACATACTAGGTAGATGTGCATATCGACAGGAAATTACGATTCAATTTTTTTCCAGGAGTTGCGCCCCTTTGAACTTATTTGCCTAATATACTACTGCAACCTTTTGTCATTGCAACTCCTTTCAAACCACACAACAGAATTTCATGAAACCTTTTCAGATAATAAAGACATACTACGTAGATGTGCATATCGACAGGAAATTACGATTCAATTTTTTTCCCAGGAGTTACACCCCTTTGAACTTATTTGCCCAATATACTACTGCAACCTTTTGTCATCACAACTCCTTGCAAACCACACAACAGAATTTCATGAAACTGTGTAGATAATAAGGAAATACTATGTAGATGTGCATATTGACAGAAATTACGATTCAATTCTTTTTCTAGGAGTTACGCCCCTTTGAACTTATTTAATTTAATGTCCTACTGCAACAGTTTGTCATCACAACTCCTCTCAAACCACACAACAGAATTTCATGAAACCTTTTCAGATAATATGGACATACTACGTAGTTGTGCATATCGACAGGAAATTATGAGTAAATTCTTTTTCTAGGAGTTACGCCCCTTTGAACTTATTTAATTTAATGTACTACTGCAACAATTTGTCATCACAACTCCTCTCAAACCACACAACAGAATTTCATGAAACCTTTTCAGATAATAAGGACATACTACGTAGATGTGCATATCGACAGGAAATTATGATTCAATTTTTTTCCAGGAGTTATGCCCGTTTGAACTTATTTGCCCAATATACTACTGCAACCTTTTGTCATCGCAACTCCTCTCAAACCACACAACAGAATTTCATGAAACTGTGTAGATAATAATTACACTTATTTTATTTCTCCAATGATAATGTGGGGACGTGGGGTATGTGAGCGCGCTCACTAAGGTTCTTTCATTATAGAAAGAGAGAAAGTGTAAATGACAAAATTGTTCAGCAAAGTAAAATCTACAAATAAGTCAAATGCCTGAAACTGAAATTACAAGTGAGCGATATCAGGCTCTCATGAGCCTCTTGTTTATGAAATTTATATTATAGGTTTATATCATCAATGTCTTTGAAGAGTTCAAAAATCAGTGCCGATCAATTATTTATAAAAGAGTTAAGCGCTTTGGAAATATTGATTTTATGGAAAATTGCATTGTAAGCTCTCTCATTTGTTCATTTTTTGCCAGAATTTTTTGAAACTTGTATCTTAGGTTTATATCAGCAATTTGAAAATAACTTCTGATCAAATAACTTTTTCAAAAATCTTCTCCTCTGAAACTACTGGGCCAAACTAGACCAAACTAGACCAAACTTGGCCACAATCATCATTGGGGTATCTAATTTAAAAAATGTGTCCAATGACCCTGCCTGCCAAAGTAGATGGCTGACTTGGCTGAAAATAAAACATAGGGGTTAAATGCAAGTTTTGTCTATTATTTTGAAAATTGTTATAAACAGAGGAAATCTGACAGGGGCAGATATGTTCAGAATGTTGAGCTCTTCCAATTGTCCATAAAGGTCAAAACTGTCAGACATCTTCATATAGGAGTTATCTTCATCTTCATAGAGGAGTTATTATACCTGAGGTATCCACTTCAGGGACTCCCTACTACAGATTCACCGAGCGTTGGTTCACTTTCGTTTGTAAAATGTACAGCAGTATCGTATTTTTAGTAAGTATTATAAAATATCCCATTAGTGTTCTTTTTTATTTTTAGATCTGTTGACTTTAATCTAGAAGGTTTAGATGACACTTGGAATATGTCACAGTTCTTAAAAAAAGATGCTGAAGATGAAACAGATGGTGATATTCCACAATTTGATGGAGTAGGGGATGAACTAGGTAAATACAGTTTTGGTCTAGATCTGTCTGTCTGTCTGAAACACATAAATACTCACATATACATATTAACATATATCTTTCACACTGGATCGGATATATAAACAGTTTAGTTTGACAATTTTTGCAGGAGTTATAGGACTTTGACTAAATATTTTTTATACGACAGCAAAAAAATTATTGTGGTCGTATATTGGTATGACGTTGGCGTCGTCGTCGTCGTTGTCGTCTGGCGTCGTCCGGCGTCGTCCGAAGACACATTGGTTTTCGCACTCTTACTTTAGTTTAAGTGAATGGATCTCTATGAAATTTTACCACAAGGTTCAATACCACAAAAGGAAGGTTGGGATTGATTTTGGGGGTTATGGTACCAACAGTTAAGGAATAAGGGGCCAAAAAGGGGCCAAAAATAAGCATTTTTGTAACTTCCAGACATAACTTGTGTGTTAGTGTATGGATCTCTCTGACATTGTACCACAAGGTTCCATATCACAAAAGGAATGCTGGGATTGATTTTGGGGGTAATTGCCTCAAAATATTAGGAATTAGGGGCCAAAAAAGGGGCAAAAAAACCAAGCATTTTTCTAGTTTCATGACAATAACTTGTGTGTAAGTGCATGGATCTTTCTGAAATTGTACTACAAGATTCCATATCACAAAGGAAAAGCTGGAATTGAGTTTGGGGGTAATTGCTGAAACGTTTAGGAATTGGGGGCCAAAAAGGGGCCAAAAATAAGCATTTTTCTAGTTTCCAGACAATAACTTGTGTTCAAGTGTATGGATCTCTCTGAAATTGTACTGCAAGGTACCATACCACAAAGGGAAGGCTGGGATTGATGATGGGGGTAATTGCCTCAATATTTTAGGAATTAGGGGCCAAAAAGGGGCAAAAAACAAGCATTTTTCTAGTTTCAGGACAATAACTTGTGTGTAAGTGTATGGATCTTTCTGATATTGTACTACAAGGTTCCATATCACAAAGGGAAAGCTGGGTTTGAGTTTGGGGGTAATTGCCCTAATTGTGTAGGAATTTGGGGCCAAAAAGGGGCCAAAAAACACATTTTTCTAGTTTCCAGACAATAACTTGTGTTCAAGTGTATGGATCTCTCTGAAATTGTACTGCAAGGTACCATACCACAAAGGGAAGGCTGGGATTGAGTTTGGGGGTGATGAATCATAAGGGGGTTCAAAAAATTTGGGGGGGGGGGATTTTTTTTTTTTTCCTTTTTTTTCTTTTTTTCCTTTTTTTTTCTTTTAAAATTTTCCATTTTAAGTTGGTTATTTCTGATTTATATTTAAAAGCAAATAATAATGATATGGTAGGAGATACACACCAAACAGGATGTGTAAATTATTATATAATAAGTATTGTGCAATAGCAAGAAATTTTCAATTGCACAGTATTGCACAATAGCAAGAAATCTTCAATTGCACAGTATTGCGCAATAGCAAGAAATCTTCAATTGCACAGTATTGCGCAATAGCAAGAAATATCCAATAGCACAATATTGCGCAATAGCAAGAAATTGTCAATTGTACAGTATTGCGCAATATCAAGAAATATTTAATTGCACAGTATTGTGCAAAAGAAGATACTTTGTATAAATTGCTTATTTCTTGACCAATTTCAATGGGGTTTTATTCTTGAATTCTTGGGGTTCTTTAATATGCTGAATCTAACCATGTATTTAGTTTTTGGATTTTGGGCCCCGTTTTTAAATTGGTCCACATTGAGGTCCAAAGGGTCCAAAATTAAACTTTGTTTGATTTCATCAAAAATTGAAATATTGGGGTTCTTTGATATGCTGAATCTAACCGTGTATTTAGATTCTTAATTTTTGGTCCCGTTTTCAAATTGGTCTACATTAAGGTCCAAAGGGTCCAAAATTAAACTTAGTTTGATTTTAACAAAAATTGAATTCTTGGGGTTCTTTGATTTACTGAATATAACCATTTATGTATTTAGATTTTGGATATTGGACCATAATAGGTAAATTAAAAATTCTTAAGTTCTTAGACCACATTCATTCTGTGTCAGAAACCTATGCTGTGTCAAATATTTAATCACAATCCAAATTCAGAGCTGTATCAAGCTTGAATGTTGTGTCCATACTTGCCCCAACTGTTCAGGGTTCGACCTCTTCGGTCCTATCAAGCTGCGCCCAGCGGAGCATTTTATTAAAATTGGAGTTATCTTCCTTTGTCCATGATTATAGTTGAATCAACTACAATCAATGCTTTATACAATGCAATGTTTAATTTTGACTTCCACTGATAAAACACAGATCAAGTTGAATTTGGGTAGTGTCACTTTAACCATTATTGAGTTATGCCCCTTTGTAAATCGAAAGATTGCAAAATTATTAGTTTTCATTCTGTAACTTAAGTTTGCCCCAAGCAAACATTATGAAACCTATACACAATATTCATTACCACAAAACTAAGATCAAGTACAAATTTTTTGTTTCCATTTTCTAACTTTAGTTTGCCTCAACCAAATGTTATGAAACTTATACACAATGCTTATTACTACATAATGCAGATTAAGTAAGAAATTTGGTGGCGACACTTTTACCATTCTTGAGTTTTGTCCCTTTATAAACATAAAAATTGCTGAATTTTTTAGTTTGTATCAACCAAATGTTATAAAACTTATACACAACCGTTCTAGAGTTATGCGTGTTTACAAATAGAAAAATTGCTGAATTTTTAACCGGATTTTCGAAGGAAATATCGGTTATTAAAATGGTTATATACGGCGGGTGGCTGGGCGGTTCTGGTGGCTGCCAAACAGCGTCAGCACAATAACATGAAAATGCTTTAACAAATTTTTTTCAAATTAAAATATGTTGTTTCCTGGGACTTAATGAAGGTCTCTATTAATTTTCAAGATTTTAGTATATCTCATTTGTGAGTTATCGCCATTTTTAATATCCAAAAGTAGAATTTTAAAATATTTTACTGTTGTTATCTTTTTATGATTTGTCTTATCTCAGAATAAAAATTGGAGTGACAGATTTATTTGAAAATTATCTATTTCCTAAGTGGTAATGATTATAAGCTATATCATTAGACATTCTGAAGATTATTACATTATTAATTATGTTAGAGTACTATGTTAAACAACCATAGTTCTGTTCAATTAGATATTATAAATATTTCAGCATATAATAATGATTTATTTTCATTATTAATTAGATCTTTGAAATATTTTAGCATATGATAATCATTGGAGTGACAGATTTATTTGAAAATTTTCTGTTTTCCGATTGAAATATAGGGGAAGTCCATTGGGGTAACCCCTACCCCCCTTTTTTTGATAACTTGTAAATGGTCAAGATTCCCACCCAGAAACCATATATATTCTTGTATGGGACAATATATCAAATCAAATGAAATATAGGGGAAGTCCAGGGGGGTAAACCCTACCCCCTTCTTTTTGAAAACTTGTAAACGGTTGAGATCCCCACCCCTAAACCATATATGTACTTGTATGGGACAATAAATTAAAGCAAATTAAATTTAGGGGAAGTCCCCTGGGGTAACCCCTACTCTCCTTTTTTTTGAAAACTTGTAAATGGTCAAGATCCCCACGGCGAAACCATATATATTCTTGTATGTTACAATAAAACAAATGAAATGAAATAAAAGGTGAGTTCCTTGGGGTCATTCCCACCTCCTACTGTTTAAGAACTTGTAAATAGTTGAGATCCCCGCCCCTAAACCATATATATCCTTGTATGGGACAAAAAAACAAATCTTATGAAATAAAGGGCAGGTCCCCTGGGAAAATTAATCAGTTTGTGTGTGTTATATTTGAACATAAATTAAATATATATAGGGTTCTTTAAGTGCTGAATCTAAACTTGTTTTTAATTAGATAATAATCTATTTTTATTATGAGATAAAGTTTTTGACATTGATAGATAAGTTGCAGATCTGTATTATTTTTTATACGACCGCAAAAATTAAAAATTTTTTTGTCGTATATTGGTATGAGGTTGGCGTCGTCGTCGTCGTCTGGCGTCGTCCGGCGTCGTCCGAAGACACATGGGTTTTCGCACTCTTACTTTAGTTTAAGTGAATGGATCTCCATGAAATTTTACCATAAGGTTCAATACCACGAAAGGAAGGTTGGGATTGATTTTGGGGGTTATGGTACCAACAGTTAAGGAATTAGGGGCCAGAAAGGGGCCAAAAATAAGCATTTTTGTAACTTCCAGACAATAACTTGTATGTAAGTGTATGGATCTCTCTGACATTGTACCACAAGGTTCCATATCACAAAGGGAAGGCTGTAATTGATTTTGGGGGTAATTGCCTCATAATTTTAGGAATTAGGGGCCAAAAAAGGGGCAAAAAACAAGCATTTTTCTAGTTTCATGACAATAACTTGTGTGTAAGTGTTTGGATATTTCTGAAATTGTACTACAAGGTTCCATATCACAAAGGGAAAGCTGGAATTGAGTTTGGGGGTAATTGCCCGAAACGTTTAGGAATTGGGGGCCAAAAAGGGGCCAAAAATAAGCATTTTTCTAGTTTCCAGACAATAACTTGTGTTCAAGTGTATGGATCTCTCTGAAATTGTACTGCAAGGTACCATACCACAAAGGGAAGGCTGGGATTGAGTTTGGGGGTGATGAATCATAAGGGGGTTCAAAAAATTTGGGGGGGGGGGGATTTCTTTTTTTCTTTTTTTCCTTTTTTTTTTCTTTTAAAATTTTCCATTTTAAGTTGGTTATTTCTGATTAATATTTAAAAGCAAATAATAATGATATGGTAGGAGATACACACCAAACAGGATGTGTAAATTATTATATAATAAGTATTGTGCAATAGCAAGAAATTTTCAATTGCACAGTATTGCACAATAGCAAGAAATCTTCAATTGCACAGTATTGCGCAATAGCAAGAAATCTTCAATTGCACAGTATTGTGCAATAGCAAGAAATATCCAATAGCACAATATTGCGCAATAGCAAGAAATTGTCAATTGTACAGTATTGCACAATAGCAAGAAATATTCAATTGCACAGTATTGTGCAAAAGAAGATACTTCGTATAAATTGCTTATTTCTTGATCAATTTCAATGGGGTTTTATTCTTGAATTCTTGGGGTTCTTTAATATGCTGAATCTAACCGTGTATTAAGTTTTTGGATTTTGGGCCCCGTTTTTAAATTGATCCACATTGAGGTCCAAAGGGTCCAAAATTTAACTTTGTTTGATTTCATCAAAAATTGAATTATTGGGGTTCTTTGATATGCCGAATCTAACCGTGTATTTAGATTCTTAATTTTTGGTTCCGTCTTCAAATTGGTCTACATTAAGGTCCAAAGGGTCCAAAATTAAACTTAGTTTGATTTTAACAAAAATTGAATTTTTAGGGTTCTTTGATATGCTGAATCTAAACATGTATTTAGATTTTTGATTATGGGCCCAGTTTTCAAGTTGGTCCAAATCGGGGTCCAGAATTAAACTTTGTTTGATTTCAACAAAAGTTGAATATATGGGGTTCTTTGATATGCTGAATCTAACCATGTATTTAGATTTTTATACGACCGCAAAAATTGAAAATTTTTTGGTCGTATATTGGTATGACGTTTGCGTCGTCGTCATCGTCGTCGTCGTCGTCGTCGTCGTCGTCGTCGTCGTCTGGCGTCGTCCAGCGTCGTCCGAAGACACATTGGTTTTCGCACTCTAACTTTAGTTTAGGTGAATGGATATCCATGAAATTTTACCATAAGGTTCAATACCACGAAAGGAAGGTGGGGATTGATTTTGGGGGTTATGGTACCAACAGTTAAGGAATTAGGGGCCAAAAAGGGGCCAAAAATAAGCATTTTTGTAACTTCCAGACAATAACTTGTGTGTAAGTGTATGGATCTCTCTGACATTGTACCACAAGGTTCCATATCACAAAGGGAAGGCTGTTATTGATTTTGGGGGTAATTGCCTCAAAATTTTAGGAATTAGGGGCCAAAAAAGGGGCAAAAAACAAGCATTTTTCTAGTTTCATGACAATAACTTGTGTGTAAGTGTTTGGATATTTCTGAAATTGTACTACAAGGTTCCATATCACAAAGGGAAAGCTGGAATTGAGTTTGGGGGTAATTGCCCAAAACGTTTAGGAATTGGGGGCCAAAAAGGGGCCAAAAATAAGCATTTTTCTAGTTTCCAGACAATAACTTGTGTTCAAGTGTATGGATCTCTCTGAAATTGTACTGCAAGGTTCCATACCACAAAGGGAAGGCTGGGATTGAGTTTGGGGGTGATGAATCATAAGGGGGTTCAAAAAATTTGGGGGGGGGGGATTTTTTTTTTTCTTTTTTTTTCTTTTTTTCCTTTTTTTTTTCTTTTAAAATTTTCCATTTTAAGTTGGTTATTTCTGATTAATATTTAAAAGCAAATAATAATGATATGGTAGGAGATACACACCAAACAGGATGTGTAAATTATTATATAATAAGTATTGTGCAATAGCAAGAAATTTTCAATTGCACAGTATTGCACAATTGCAAGAAATCTTCAATTGCACAGTATTGCGCAATAGCAAGAAATCTTCAATTGCACAGTATTGCGCAATAGCAAGAAATATCCAATAGCAAGAAATTGTCAATTGTACAGTATTGCACAATAGCAAGAAATCTTCAATTGCACAGTATTGTGCAATAGCAAGAAATATCCAATAGCACAATATTGCGCAATAGCAAGAAATTGTCAATTGTACAGTATTGCACAATAGCAAGAAATATTCAATTGCACAGTATTGTGCAAAAGAAGATACTTCGTATAAATTGCTTATTTCTTGATCAATTTCAATGGGGTTTTATTCTTGAATTCTTGGGGTTCTTTAATATGCTGAATCTAACCGTGTATTAAGTTTTTGGATTTTGGGCCCCGTTTTTAAATTGGTCCACATTGAGGTCCAAAGGGTCCAAAATTTAACTTTGTTTGATTTCATCAAAAATTGAATTATTGGGGTTCTTTGATATGCCGAATCTAACCGTGTATTTAGATTCTTAATTTTTGGTTCCGTTTTCAAATTGGTCTACATTAAGGTCAAAAGGGCCCAAAATTAAACTTAGTTTGATTTTAACAAAAATTGAATTTTTAGGGTACTTTGATATGCTGAATCTAAACATGTATTTAGATTTTTGACTATGGGCCCAGTTTTCAAGTTGGTCCAAATCGGGGTCCAAAATTAAACTTTGTTTGATTTCAACAAAAATTGAATATATGGGGTTCTTTGATATGCTGAATCTAACCATGTATTTAGATTTTTGATTTTTGGGCCCCGTTATCAACTTTGTCCACATTGAGGTCAAAAGGGTCCAAAATTAAACTTTGTTTGATTTCATCAAAAATTGAATTATTGGGGTTCTTTGATATGCTGAATCTAACCATGTATTTAGATTTTTTATTTGTGGACCCGCTATCAAATTGGTCTATATTGAGGTCAAAAGGGTCCAAAATTATACTTTGTTTGATTTCATCAAAAATTGAATTATTGGGGTTCTTTGATATGCCAAATCTAACCGTGTATTTAGATTTTTAATTTTGGGTCCCGTTTTTAAATTGGTCTACATTAAGGTCCAAAGGGTCCAAAATTAAACTTAGTTTGATTTTAACAAAAATTGAATTCTTGGGGTTCTTTGATATGCTGAATCTAAACATGTGTTTAGATTTTTGATTATGGGCCCAGTTTTCAAGTTGGTCCAAGTTGGGGTCCAAAATTAAACTTTGTTTGATTTCAACAAAAATTGAATATATGGGGTTCTTTGATATGCTGAATCTTACCATGTATTTAGATTTTTTATTTGTGGGCCCGCTATCAAATTGGTTCATATTGAGGTCAAAAGGGTCCAAAATTAAACTTTGTTTGATTTCATCAAAAATTTAATTATTGGGGTTCTTTGATATGCCAAATCTATCTGTGTATTTAGATTTTTAATTTTGGGTCCCGTTTTTTAAATTGGTCTACATTAAGGTCCAAAGGGTCCAAAATTAAACTTAGTTTGATTTTAACAAAAATTGAATTTTTGGGGTTCTTTGATATGCTGAATCCAAACATGTGTTTAGATTTTTGATTATGGGACCAGTTTTCAAGTTGGTCCAAGTTGGGGCCCAAAATTAAACTTTGTTTGATTTCAACAAAAATTGAATATATGGGGTTCTTTGATATGCTGAATCTAAACATGTATTTAGATTTTAGATTTTTGGCCCAGTTTTCAAGTTGGTCCAAATTGGGGTCCAAAATTAAACTTTGTTTGATTTCAACAAAAATTGAATATATGGGGTTCTTTGATATGCTGAATCTTACCATGTATTTAGATTTTTTATTTTGTGGGCCTGCTATCAAATTGGTTCATATTGAGGTCAAAAGGGTCCAAAATTAAACTTTGTTTGATTTCATCAAAAATTGAATTATTGGGGTTCTTTGATATGCCAAATCTAACTGTGTTTTTAGATTTTTAATTTTGGGTCCTATTTTATTAAATTGGTCTACATTAAGGTCCAAAGGGTCCAAAATTAAACTTAGTTTGATTTTAACAAACATTGAATTCTTGGGGTACTTTGATATGCTGAATCTAAACATGTGTTTAGATTTTTGAATATGGGACCAGTTTTCAAGTTTGTCCAAATTGGTGTCCAAAATTAAACTTTGTTTGATTTCAACAAAAATTGAATATATGGGGTTCTTTGATATGCTGAATCTTACCATGTATTTAGATTTTTTATTTTGTGGGCCTGCTATCAAATTGGTTCATATTGAGGTCAAAAGGGTCCAAAATTAAACTTTGTTTGATTTCATCAAAAATTGAATTATTGGGGTTCTTTGATATGCCAAATCTAACCGTGTTTTTAGATTTTTAATTTTGGGTCCCGTTTTATTAAATTGGTCTACATTAAGGTCCAAAGGGTCCAAAATTAAACTTAGTTTGATTTTAACAAAAATTGAATTCTTGGGGTACTTTGATATGCTGAATCTAAACATGTGTTTAGATTTTTGAATATGGGACCAGTTTTCAAGTTTGTCCAAGTTGGGGTCCAAAATTAAACTTTGTTTGATTTCAACAAAAATTGAATGTATGGGGTTCATTGATATGCTGAATCTAATCATGTATTTTGATTTTGGACATTGGACCATAATAGGTAAATTAAAAAAATTGAAGTTCTTAGACCACATTCTTTCTGTGTCAGAAACCTATGCTGTGTCAAATATTTAATCACAATCCAAATTCAGAGCTGTATCAAGCTTGAATGTTGTGTCCATACTTGCCCCAACTGTTCAGGGTTCGACCTCTGCGGTCGTATCAAGCTGCGCCCAGCGAAGCATTTTATTGATTTTTGGGCCCCGTTATCAACTTTGTCCACATTGAGGTCAAAAGGGTCCAAAATTAAACTTTGTTTGATTTCATCAAAAATTGAATTCTTGTGGTTCTTTGATATGCTGAATCTAACCATGTATTTAGATTTTGGATATTGGACCATAATAGGTGAATGTCCAATTTAAAATTTTTAAGTTCTTAGACCACATTCATTCTGTGTCAGAAACCTATGCTGTGTCAAATATTTAATCACAATCCAAATTCAGAGCTGTATCAAGCTTAAATGTTGTGTCCATACTTGCCCCAACTGTTCAGGGTTCGACCTCTGCGGTCGTATCAAGCTGCGCCCTGCGGAGCATTTTATTGACACATGAAAGAAACAATATTAGCAAATATTAATTAAATTTGATTATAATATGGAAATAGATATAACATGATATCTGATTTTAGAGAAGTATTTTGCTGGTTTTTTATTGGTTTATGTAAATAAGTTTGAGTTATTTGTTTTGAAAAGTGATGTATTTAATTGATAGATATAAAATCATATCTAATTTTAGAGATTTATGAGTGGTTAAGTCATATCTAATTTTAGAGAATTATTTTGCTGTTTTGTTACTGGTTCATGGAAATAAATTTGAGTTATTGGCGAAATATCATTGGTAAATTGTTTGAAAGTTTTTTGGTAGGCTGTGTGTCTGTCTGTCTGTCTCTCTGTCTGTTTGTCCTTCAGTTTGACAAATCAGTTTGCCACACTTTTATGCCTGCGCTGTAGTTGAGGGGGCATTAAGTTTTACACTTGTCTGTCTGTAAGTATGTATGCTGTATGTCCCAAAATTGGTTTTCGTTCTCTATGGGACAATAAAACAAATCAAATGAAATATAGGGGAAGTCCATTGGGGTAACTAACACCCCCCTTCTTTTTGATAACTTGAAAACGGTCAAGATCCCAACCCTGAAACCATATATATTCTTCTATGTGACAACAAAACAAATCAAATGAAATAAAAGGCGAGTCCCCTGGGGTCACCCCCACCCCCTCCTGTTTGAGAACTTGTAAACGGTCATGTCCCCACCCCTAAACCATATATATTCTTGTACGAGACAATAACACAAATCAAATGAAATATAGGGAAGTCCATGGGGGTCACCCCCACCCCCCTTCTTTGTGAAAACTTGTAAACGGTCAAGATCACCACCCCGAAACCATATATATTGTTGTATGGGACAATAAAACAAATCTAATGAAATAAAAGGCGAGTCCCCTGGGGTCACCCCACCCCATCCTTTTTAAGAACTTGTAAACCATTGAGATCCCCACCCCTAAACCATATATATTCTTGAATGGGACAATAAAACAAATTAAATGATATATAGGGGAAGTCCATGGGGGTCACCCCCACCCCCTTCTTTTTGATAACTTGTAAACGGTCTAGATCACCACCCCTAAACCATATATATTGTTGAATGGGACAATAAAACAAATCAAATGAAATATTGGGGAAGTCCATTGGGGTAACCCCCACCCCCTTCTGCTTGAGAAATTGTAAACGGTTGAGATCCCCACCCTAAACCATATATATTCTTGTATGGGACAATTAAACAAATCAAATGAATTTAGGAGAAGTCCACGAGGGTAAACCCCACCCCCTTCTTTTTGAAAACTTGTAAACGGTTGAGATCCCCACCCCTAAACCATATATAATCTTTTATGGGACAATAAAACAAATCAAATGAAATAAAAGGTGAGTCCCCTGGGGTAACCCCGACCCCCTTTTTTTAAAAAACTTATAAACAGTCAAGATCTCCAGCCTGAAACCATTTTTCTTCTTGTATATTACAATAAAACAAATCAAATGAAATAAAAGTCGAGTCCCCTGGGGTCTTTTTTGTGATTGAGTTATTTTCCTTTGAACAGAAATTGTTAATTATATGCATTAAGTTTGATTACACTAAGCCTTTATAGAAAATTTTCACCTGTTTAGAAGTCCTGTGATCAGTTTACTTAACATATGGTTAATGTCTTATCTTGAGTGACAAATTTATTTGAAAATTTTCTGTTTTCTAAGTGTTGATGATTAAAAGCTATATAGTAGTAAATATAGTTAGAAATTTACTGTTCATTATAAGACATTTTGAAATGTTTTTTAAAAGATTTTTAAAAGACATTGTATTAATGATAAATAAAATTTTTGATTTTTTTTTCTTTACTTTGGTAAATTGTAAATTGTTTGTTATTCTGTAAAAACTAATTTTCTGAATGCTATATATATTTTTTGGATTAGGCGAACTCCTTTTAAAACTTAGCTTAGATTGTCTATTAATAAACATATATTTAGATTTCTGATTTTGGGCCCAGTTTTCAAGTTGGTCCAAATTAGGGTCCAAAATTAAAAATGTGTTTGATTTCAACATAAATTGAATATATATAGGGTCCCTAAACCTGTATTTATTTTCATTATTAGTTAGATAATACCACATCGAGGTACTAAGGGTCCTAAATTAAACTTTTGTTTAATCAACAATTGAATTCTTGGGTTCTTCGATATGCTGATTTTAACAATGTTTGAGTGTTAAATCATATCTAATTTAAGAGAACTTAGTCATCACTGGTTGTTGTTATTATACTATTGATTATAATTTGAAAAATTAAATCATATCAAATTTTATAGAACTTAGTCATCACTTTATTCATTATAATCATATCTATTTATCAAGTTTGAGTTATTTCCCTTTGCACAGAAAATATATGGATAAAATTAAATTGTGTTTCATTTCAACTTAAATTAAATATATATTGGGTTCTTTCAAATGCTGAATCTTAACCTGTATTTAAAAATTAGATTTTTGGGCCCAGTTTTCAAGTTGGTCCAAATCAGGGTACAAAATTAAACTTTGTTTGATTCACAAAAATTGAATTTATGTGGTTCCTTGAAATGCTGAATCTTACCATGTATTGAGAGATTTTGGATTGTGAGCTCCTTTATCAAATTGGTCTACATTGTGGTCAAAAGGGTCCTAAATTAAACTTTTGTTTGATTTCATTGAAAAATGAATTTTTGGAGTTCTTTGATATGCTGATTCTGACAATGTACTTAGATTTTGGATATTGGACCATAGTAGGTAATTAAATAAATGTTCAATTTCAAATATTTCAGTTCTTTGACCACATTTCACAAACCTATGCTGTGTCAAATATAGGGTTTTCATTAAGAGCCGGCCCCCCGCGGAATGTCGCCGTTTGAAAAGACGGAAATCGCCGGTTCAAATGCTTAAACAAAAAATATTTTTGAAGAGAGTAAAATAAAAACAAAGTTTTATTAACCTTTTGTCTCATGCAGTTTTTAGTTTCATAGATTTTTCAAAAACGATGCCTTTTAAAACCGATAGGACCATTTTGTCTGACTGAAAGTAAACTTAAAATCGGCGTCAGTAAGACGTTTGCCTGCATTCAAATACGATGTTCAATCAATCGCTTGAATGATCAAGATTGTCAATGGTAAAATCAAGAGGGATATCGAAATAAAAACGTATGTTATCAATGGATAACTCATGAGAAACCAAAAATTAAAAAGTTTTAGGAGGCAATTTTTTAAATTGAATGTCAATAAATTAAATGAAACTATATGAAATGAAAAACCAAAAGTAAATGATTTCTTTACCAGCCAAAAGACAAAATCATTGGAACCATTTACAGGTAAAACTTTTTATTTGAAGTTATTAAATTTCAAAGAAGCCTTAGAAGGTCTGTACAGTCTCATGTTTATATAAATGAGGCCTGCCCAAGCTTGCCTTCTATGCCCTTTTTATAATGTAACAAGTATTTCATTAATTATTACCACCCTTTAACTCTTGGGGAGGGAAGGGGGGTTGAAAATAGTGCCTAGGCTAGGAGGGGTGCTGCCCATTTTTTTTTTTTACCTTTTTTTTCAGTTTGTAGTATATAGTTCCAGGTTTATTACTGCCCATTTGTTGTGGATAGGGCCATCAAAGAAGCCTATGATAGGAGGAAGGCTTCCCATTTTTATACGACCGCAAAAAAATTTTGTGGTCGTATATTGGTATGACGTTGGCGTCGTCGTCGTCGTCGTCGTCGTCCGGCGTCGTCGTCGTCGTCGTCGTCGTCGTCCGGCGTCGTCGTCCGAATACATATTGGTTTTCGCACTCTAACTTTAGTTTAAGTGAATGGATCTTTTTGAAATTTGACCATAAGGTTAAATACCACAAAAGGAAGGTTGGGATTGATTTTGGGGGTTATGGTACCAACAGTTAAGGAATTAGGGGCCAAAAAGGGGCCAAAAATGAGCATTTTCTAGTTTCCAGACAATAACTGTGGAACGGTGTATGGATCTCTCTGAAATTATACTACAAGTTTCCATACCACAAAGGGATGGTTAGGATTTGCTTTGGGGGGTTATGGCTCAAACCGTTTAGGAATTAGGGGCAAAAAAGGGGGAAAAACAAGGTTGTCCTGGTTAATGGACAAATACTTTAGTACAAAACATAATTTAAAGCAGTGTAAGGGAGATAAATCAAATACATCATTGAAATTATCTCCCTTACACTGCTTTTAAATTATGTATAAAGTAATGGTTAATGAACAATAAAGATAATCTAAAACAGTGTAAGGGAGGTAATCCAAATACAACGTTTTGGTTACTTCCCTTACACTGCTTTTAAATTATGTTTAAAGAAATGCATATTTATAAAGGAAGACCAGTAAAAATATCTGCAAATGTTTTCATCTTTTTTTTTTACAAAAAAATCCATATGAAAGATTTGACACTATATTTTTATTAATTCTATTATAAAATAGATTAAGTTAGCACTATGGTAAATTTAAATGGGTAATTATGGTTGCCAACTCCATTGGAAATTTGAATTGAGATTATGACCATATCTTGAGGGAAAGAATTTTTTGGGGGGAAAAAGGGGGGGGGGGATAAAAAGAAATTGTGGGGGGCCAATTTTTTCTCATTTCAGATTTCAGAAATTAAAAAGAATTATTCTTCAAATATTATTTTTTTTTCAAATTTCAAATATTGAAAAATTTCAAGAAGTAATCTTTAATTGCACAGTATGGCGCATTAGATTTGTAAAATCTTTGATCACATTTATTTATTTTTTGTTATGCCGAATCTAACAGTGTATTTAGATTTTTAATTTTGGGTCCAGTTTTCAAATTGGTCTACATTAATGTCCAAAGGGTCCAAAATTAAACTTTGTTTGATTTTAGCAAAAATTGAATATATGAGGTTCTTTGATATGCTGAATCTAAACATGTATTTAGATTTTAGATTTTTGGCCCAGTTTTCAAGTTGGTCCAAATTGGGGTCCAAAATTAAACTTTGTTTGATTTCAACAAAAATTGAATATATGGGGTTCTTTGATATGCTGAATCTAACCATGTATTTAGATTTTTTATTTATGGACCCCGTTATCTAATTGGTTCATATTGAGGTCAAAAGGGTCCAAAATTAAACTTTGTTTGATTTCATCTAAATTGAATTATTGGGGTTCTTTGATATTCCAAATCTAACCATGTATTTAGGTTTTTAATTTTGGGTCCTGTTTTTTAAATTGGTCTACATTGAGGTCCAAAGGGTCCAAAATTAAACTTAGTTTGATTTTAACAAAAATTGAATTCTTGGGGTTCTTTGATTTGCTGAATCTAAACATGTGTTTAGATTTTTGATTATGGGCCCAGTTTTCAAGTTGGTCCAAGATAGGGTCCAGTATTTAAACTTTGTTTGATTTCAACAAAAATTGAATTCTTGGGGTTCTTTGATATGCTGAATCTAAACATGTATTTAGATTTTTGATTATGGGCCCAGTTTTCAAGTTGGTCCAAGTTGGGGTCCAAAATTAAACTTTTTTTGATTTCAACAAAAATTGAATATATGGGGTTCTTTGATATGCTGAATCTAACCATGAATTTAGAATTTTTATTTGTGGGCCCCGCTATCAAATTGGTTCATATTGAGGTCAAAAGGGTCCAAAATTAAACTTTGTTTGATTTCATCAAAAATTGAATTATTGGGGTTCTTTGATATTCCAAATCTAACCGTGTATTTAGATTTTTAATTTTAAGTCCCGTTTTTTAAATTGGTCTACATTAAGGTCCAAAGGGTCCAAAATTAAACTTAGTTTGATTTTAGCAAAAATTGAATTCTTGGGGTTCTTTGATATGCTGAATCTAAACATGTGTTTAGATTTTTGATTATGGGCCCAGTTTTCAAGTTTGTCCAAGTTGGGGTCCAAAATTATACTTTGTTTGATTTTAACAAAAATTGAATATATGGGGTTCTTTGATATGCTGAATCTAACCATGTATTTTGATTTTGGACATTGGACCATAATAGGTAAATTAAAAAAATTCAAGTTCTTAGACCACATTCTTTCTGTGTCAGAAACCTATGCTGTGTCAAATATTTAATAACAATCCAAATTCAGAGCTGTATCAAGCTTGAATGTTGTGTCCATACTTGCCCCAACTGTTCAGGGTTCGACCTCTGCGGTCGTATCAAGCTGCGCCCCAGCGAAGCATTTTATTTATTTATAGTTGTACCCTTCACCTCAAGTTTTACTGAAAAAGCAGGTAGGAGGGTAAATGCCAAGGCTAGGGAAAAGGCTCTCTTTATTTTTTTTAGTTATAATTTTCCCCTTGCTGATCATTAGCCCACTCGGTGAAAAAAGTACCAATGTTAGGATGGGTCCTGCCTCAGTTTGGATTTTTTTTACATTAACTTATCTCGAATGGAAGCCTTTGTTAAAAGTGCTGGCTAAGAAGGGGTGGACATTTTCCCACTTCAGCATATATGTCCTTTCCCAGGTTTGCATGTTTTTATTGAAATATAGAACACATGAAAATAATATTTCTTTTCTGGATCAAAACTGAAATTGTCAGATTTTGCAGATGACATATATACACGTAGGTCTTCACATAAATATGAGAAGATGTGGTATGAGTGCCAATGAGACAACTCTCCATCCAAGTCACAATTTGTAAAAGTAAACCATTATAGGTCAAAGTAAGGCCTTCAACACGGATCTTGGTATTAATAGTTTATGCTGACCCTCCGTTGCTTTCTTACTTTTTGCGAAATCTGACAATACAATAACAATTAAGATTATTTTTGATATATTTTTATTTGTCTTATTTTAATACGCAATATCACAAGATTGACCTTACAAGCTAAAAAAAAAGATAACATTCCTATGAAACCCCATTTTTTATGCACTTGTAAATAGTTTGAAATGCCTCAGAGTGCACCATTTTCAATGTAAGGTCAAAAAATTTTTCGTGGGGGGCAATCCCCCCCTTACCCCCCCTTTTTGGTCAGCCACTTCAAATTAGTAAACAGCCTGTTCAATGTCAAGTTATTGAAAGCCCTGCAAATATTCAACCACAATCCAAATTCAGAGCAGTTTTAAGCTTAAATGAAGTGTCCATACTTGCTCAACTGTTCAGGGTTTGACCTCTGCAGGAAAATCCAGTTTGCTGTCACTCTGACAGCCTCTTGTTAGTTTCTGTTCTCTACTTAAGTTTGCCTAAACCAAATGTTATGAGACTTACACACAATGCTTATTACCACAAAACTCAGATCAAGTTCAAATTTGGGTAGTGTCACTTTTACTGTTATTCAGTTATGTCCCTTTATAACTATATGATATGCAAGCGGGGGCATCATCTGTGTCAACATGTGGACACTATCCACATTTATTTCATTGACATATACCTGTTCCTTCATCTAAATAAAAGTTTTTTCAACTTTATCATAAGCAAGCACTTACGAAACAATGTTTTGTTACATCTATTTCAACTATATTTGGTGTATGGAATGATTGTAAGGTGTGCATGTCCAACTGGCAGGTGTCATCTGACCTTGACCTCATTTTCATGGTTCAGTAGTTAAAGTTAAGTTTTTGTGTTTTGATCTTTTTATGCCTCCGCAGTAGCGGAAGGGGCATTAAGTATTACCCATGTCCGTCCGTCCCATCTGTCCCGAACTTCCCTAACATCCCAAAAAATTGTTTCCGTTCTCTTACTTAAGATTGCCTCAACCAAATGTTTTAAACTTATACACAATGCTTCTTACCTCAAAACACAGATCAAGTTCGAAATTGGGTGGCGTAATAACTTGTTCTTGAGTTATGCTCCTTTATAAATGAAAAAAATTGCTGAATTTTTCGTTTCGTTCTGTTCTTTAAATTTAGTTTGCCTCATCCAAATTTAATAAAACTTATACACATTGCTTATAACAATAAAACACAGATCAATATTGAAACTGGGTGGCGTCACTTTTACAGATCATGAGTTATTCCCCTTTATAAACATAAAAAGTCTCTAACTTTAGTTTGCCTCAACCAAATTTTATTAAACTTATGCATAATGCTTATTACCACAAAACATAGATCAAGTTTGAAATTGGGTGCCCCTTTATAAATGGAAAAATTGCTCAATCTATTGTTTCTGTTCTCAAACTTTAGATTGCCTCAACCAAAGGTTATGAAACTTATACACAATGCTTATAATCACAATACCATCTTAACTACGTGAATCCTGCATCTGTATGTGAAAGTTGACTCATGCATATTTACCAGCGGGGGCAGGGGCATCTGTGGCCCATAGACACATTCTCCATTTATTTTCTGATACTATATGCAATAGGTCAACTATTTTTGGTGTATGGAAATATTTTACGATGTACATGTCAGTCTGGCAGGTTTTATACGACCTTGACCTCATTTTCAGGGTTCATTGCTTAGTGTTAATTTTTCATGTTTTGGTCTGTTTTTCTTAAACTATTAGCAGTAGGTCAACTATATTTGGTGTAGGGAATGATTGTAGGTATATATGTCTGTCTGGCATTGTCATCTGACCTTGACCTCATTTCCATGATTCATTGGTCAATGATAAGTTTTCATGGTTAAGTTAGTTTCTATATTTGGTGTATGGAATGATTGTAAGGTGTACATGTATTACTGGTTTGGTTTATCTTACATAGACCTCTTTTTCATGGATCATGTTAAGTGTATGTGATACTTGTAGTAAAGCTGTAGAATTATATTTAGGGCTATCAACATAAAATCAGTGGTCAGTAAAGCAGGCGAGACATTTCAGTGTGTGCACTCTTGTTTACATTAGCTACAATGTTAATGCAGACAACTATGACGTCATCAAGCATTTGTCAAATGATAAGCAAATGTTTTCCTACAGAACTACCTATATACAGGTTCATTGTCATCCTAATTATGCCATGGAGACTACAGTAAAGCTTGTAAACCTAACAGTGAAGTGACCACCATTGTTATTTTTATAAATACTTATGGTGGAGTACTGTTGTTAAAGAACTCTTCTTATACTACAGCCAAAATTTTGCGTTCGTATTATGTTATGGCCATGTCTGTGTCGTCGTCCGAAGACATTTGTTGTCCAAAGACACATTGGTTTTCAGACAATAACTTGAATATAAGTGTATGGATCTCTTTGAAATATTAAAATAAACTGAATAGAGGATTTTTGATTTCTATAATGGCCCAAGAACACAGTTATTTCGTAGTGCATTTCTTTTAGACAATAAATTCAAATTAAAAAAATCGCACCAGCTCTATCTCAAAAAGATTTTTACAGTGTAGTGTACTACTATTGGGACAAATAATAAAAAAATTATAGAAAAGTCTTAAGCTCTAACTCAAAATATTGACAATTCTATGTTAAGGGGTCTAAAATTCAGTTTGACAGCTGCAGACATACTAGTTTTTGACCTTTTTTAACTGGACCAAATCGCTAATTTACATAAAGATTCATCACCCAAATTTTTTTAACATGTAATTTCATCATTTTCTTAAAATTTCATGCATAAAATATAAAGAAATAAATTTGGAAAGTGTACGAAAAAAATTTGCAAGTTATGTGTATAATTATACACTGTTTATAAGAGATATTCTCATCTGTTAGATGATTTTCCGAGCCTTGTTTGATCTTGTTTCCTTGTTATGGTTGGCTTCTTACCTGGCCATTGCCATTTTGTTTACAGGCTTCAATGACCAGATGACGTCATTTTTTTTTATGGGAGATAACTCGTGCAAAAACCAAGGGGGATGAATAGGGTTGTTCGATGGAGGGTTCAATTTGACAGGGTTACCCTATTCACCGCCCCCGCCAATTTTTGGAAAAACATTGAAATTAAATTATTACACATGAATCCATATTGGTCAATCAATAATTACTATTTATATAATAACTATTGTTATTGCCCTTAAAAGATGGATTTTTTATTATTATGCCCCCGCCGTAGCGGTGGGAGCATTAAGTTGTACCCTTGTCCGTCTGTACGTACGTCCCAAAATTGGTTTCCGTTTAACTTGAGTTTGCGTCAACCAAATATTATGAATCTTATACACAATGTTATTACCACAAAACACAGATCAAGTTTGAATTTTGGTGGCGTCACTTTAACTGTTCTAGAGTTATGCCCCTTTATAAATGGAAAAATTGCAAAATGTTTAGTTTCCGTTCTCTCACTTAAGTTTGCCTCAACCAAATGTTATGAAACTTATACACAATGCTTATTACCACAAAACACAGGTCAAGTTAGAATATTGGTGGCGTCACTCTAACCGTTCTAGAGTTATGCCCCTTTATAAATGGAAAAATTGCAAAATGTTTAGTTTCCGTTCTCTAACTTAAGTTAGCCTCAACCAAATGTTATGAAACTTATACACAATGCTTATTACCACAAAACACAGGTCAAGTTTGAATATTGGTGGCGTCACTTTAACCGTTCTAGAGTTATGCCCCTTTATAAATGGAAAAATTGCAAAATGTTTAGTTTCCGTTCTCTAACTTAAGTTTGCCTCAACCAAATGTTATGAAACTTATACACAATGCTTATTACCACAAAACACAGATTAAATTTGAATTTTGGTGGCGTCACTTTAACTGTTCTAGAGTTATGCCCCTTTATAAATGGAAAAATTGCAAAATTTTTATTTTCTTTTAAATATCAAGTAATTTTTATACGACCGCAAAAAAATTTTGCGGTCATATATTGGTATGATGTTGGCGTCAACGTTGTCGTCCAAAGACACATTGGTTTTCGCACTCTAACTTTAGTTTAAGTGAATGGATCTCTATGAAATTTTACCATAAGGTTCAATACCACAAAAGGAATGTTGGGATTGATATTGGGGGTTATGGTACCAACAGTTAAGGGATACGGGGCCAAAAAGGGGCCAAAAATAAGCATTTTTGTAACTTCCAGACATAACTTGTGTGTTAGTGTATGGATCTCTCTGACATTGTAACACAAGGTTCCATATCACAAAGGGGATGCTGGGATTGATTTTGGGGGTAATTGCCTCTTAATTTTAGGAATTAGGGGCCAAAAAAGGGGCAAAAAACAAGCATTTTTCTAGTTTCATGACAATAACTTCTGTGTAAGTGTATGGATCTTTATGAAATTGTACTACGAGGTTCCATATCACAAAGGGAAAGCTGGAATTTAGTTTGGGGGTAATTGCCCAAAACGTTTAGGAATAAGGGGCCAAAAAGGGGCCAAAAATAAGCATTTTTCTAGTTTCAGGACAATAACTTGTGTTCAAGTGTATGGATCTCTCTGACATTGTACTGCAAGGTACCATACCACAAAGGGAATGCTGGGATTGATTTTGGGAGTAATTGCCTCAAAATTTTAGGAATTAGGGGCAAAAAAGGGGCAAAAAAACAAGCATTTTTCTAGTTTCAGGACAATAACTTGTGTGTAAGTGTATGGATCTTTATGAAATTGTACTACAAGGTTCCATATCACAAAGGGAAAGCTGGGTTTGAGTTTGGGGGTAATTGCTCTAAATGTTTAGGAATTTGGGGCCAAAAAGGGGCCAAAAAACAAGCATTTTTCTATTTTCCAGACAATAACTTGTGTTCAAGTGTATGGATCTCTCTGAAATTGTACTGCAAGGTACCATACCACAAAGGGAAGGCTGGGATTGAGTTTGAGGGTGATGAATCATAAGGGGGTTCAAACATTTTTTGGGGGGGATTTTTTTTTTCTTAAAAATTTTCCATTTTAATTTGGTTATTTCTGATTTATATATAAAAGCAAATAGTAATGATATGGTTTGAAAATGTAAATTAAAAATTTTTAAGTTCTTAGACCACATTCATTCTGTGTCAGAAACCTATGCTGTGTCAAATATTTAATCACAATTCAAATTCAGTGCTGTATCAAGCTTGAATGTTGTGTCCATACTTGCCCCAACTGTTCAGGGTTAGACATCTGCGGTCGTATCAAGCTGCGCCCAGCGGAGCATTTTATTAAAATTGGAGTTATCTTCCTTTGTCCATGATTATAGTTGAATCAACTACAATCAATGATTTATACAATGCAATGTTTAATTTTGACTTCCACTGATAAAACACAGATCAAGTTGAATTTGGGTAGTGTCACTTTAACCATTATTGAGTTATGCCCCTTTATAAATCGAAAGATTGCAAAATTTTTAGTTTCTATTCTGTAACTTAAGTTTGCCCCAACCAAACATTATGAAACCTATACACAATATTCATTACCACAAAACTAAGATCAAGTACAAATTTTTTGTTTCCGTTCTCTAACTTTAGTTTGCCTCAACCAAATGTTATGAAACTTATACACAATGCTTATTACTACATAATACAGATTAAGTACGAAATTTGGTGGTGACACTTTTACCATTCTTGAGTTATGTCTCTTTATAAACATAAAAATTGCTGAATTTTTTGTTTCCGTTCTCTAGCTTTAGTTTGTCTCAACCAAATGTTATAAAACTTATACACAACCGTTCTAGAGTTATGCGTGTTTACAAATAGAAAAATTGCTGAATTTTTAGTTTCTGTTCTCTGCTTAAGTTAGCCTCAACCAAATGTTATGAGACTTACACACAACGCTTATTACCACAAAACTCAGATCAAGTTCAAATTTAGGTAGCGTCACTTTTACCGTTCTTCAGTTATGTCCCTTTACAACTATATATGATATGCAAGTGGGGGCATCATCTGTGTCCACATGTGCACATTATCCACATTTATTTCTGAAGTTTTTGCCTATTTTCTTGAAAACTACAGTTAATAGATAGAAACTGTAAACAGCAAGAATGATAAGAATTTCGTAGGCCTGCAAGCATTAAAAACTTGTACAACTTAAAATATTTCACAACCATTCATAGCGGCTACCTCAACTTGCCTTTCCTTGGTCCCATGAATGTTTTAATGGAACAAGTCTTATTTTTAGGAATTATTGCCCTAAAATTATGATTTTCGAAAAAATTTCAGCTTTTTGCATGTTATTTGACAAACAAAAATAGAAATGATAATTTGTAGAAAGCAAAAATTATCATCAATACAAGGTATATTTTTGACAATTTAGTCTCTTAGAAGCCTCTTGTTTCGTGTCCTATTCATGTTCTTGTTAACAGACCTTGGAAATAATTTTGAAAGTTGATTTTGTCTGGGACATGTATGTAGTAAACGCCAATCGAGTTGGATATCCATCTTGAAAATTAAAGATCTGTTGTAAATGAAACTCTTTGAGTCCAAACTAATATTTCTTGTTGATAAATTTTATTGAGACAAAGATGCAATAAGTGTAAAACAGGCTTTTTGGAATCTCTGTTAATACATTAGGGTAAATTTGTATGTTTTTATGATTGAATGCGTTTTATTTATTCCAGAAAAAGAAACAGAAGCAGAGAAAAATCTTCGGAAACCATTTTTTTCTAACCAGGTACCAACTAGAAATATTGGAAACATTTCGTACACACAGTCTCTTGGTTCAAATAGTCAAAACGAAAATGCAGACCAAATATCATCACAGTCTCAAAACGAAACCATTCCAGCTACAGTTTCTTCTAGGAAAAGATATAGGGAAGATAGAAAGGTCCCTGTCAACTCAGAACACTGCTTTGATAATTTTGGTAACATAGTTTCATCTCATCAAACTGGAAATGACATTCATAAAGGCAATGTCAATTTGCATTCACTTAGCCAAATTAATTCATCCCAAAGCAGACTTGGTAACAATAGCAATCATAGCAAGATAAATCTATTGCACACATCAACACATGATAATGACCATGGATGTAAACAATCACCAATACATAGTAGTCAGAACAAAATGCAAGAGCCAACAAGTAGTACTGGTAGTTTGTGTTGTATCAAATCACCCGTTAATGAAGACAATATAAGAAGTTTTCAGTCCATGAATGCTCAGTCACTTTTCAGGATGACCCCTTCACCAGAAAAAGATAACTTTACTGTGCATCATTATTCTCAGGATAGTTTACAAGGAAGCAAGGAAATAGGATCAATTCAAGAGCAGATGCTTCAATGTCATAATAATCATGGTTATCATAGAAACATACAATTGCCATCCTTGAATGATCCAATGCTTCAATCACAATTTCACATGTCAAATGTTAATCAGTATGACAGTATTAAAGGGCATCCAATTGAAAATCAGCACTCATCATACAGGCAATATCCTGCTACATCAAATGTGCAATCCTTTTGTCAGCCAGTTGTGAATAACTCATTACAGACAGGGTACCAGATGGATTCTGGTTCTCAGAAAACTTTGCCAGGATCTCACTATAAACGAAGCCAAAATGGGATTCTCTCTTCAAGATCAGATCTCCAAATGCCTCATACACCATCATATAAAATTCCACAAGAGCAACAAATGCAAAAGTCTTCAGAGAATATTCTTTTTACACCAGTGAATCTGCAAACTTCACTGTTACCTCAGTCGTTTTCAATTCAACAAGATCAGTTTGGATCTATTGTGCCATCTCAAATCACCAAAGGACATTTGATAGATTGTAACAATCAAAATAATCAGTCTGATCAACATTTTTCTGCAACAAATGCATTAGGTAATTTGCAAATTTCTCAAGTATTACCAATGAATGAGCAACACAATGTACACAACATTCAGTATACATTGCCAGTGTCCTCAAATGATCAATTTTACATGCTAAGTCATGTGAATTCGGTTGACAATTTGCATGAATATTCTCATGGAAAGGTCCTACAGACATCTTCAACTGGTAGAAATGTGTCATTGTCAAGCTTGACACCTGTAAAGCAGCATAGTGGGAGTAATAGTAATCACTTTCAGGAAAAAAGCTTTTGTCAGTTAATGACAGAAGATGAGTATCTTTCAAAACAAGATAATTCAGAAGATAATATCTGTTTCCCAAATTCACAGCTGTCTGAAAACACTACCAATTTTAAGTCAAAGCCCTATACTAAATTGATTCCGAAGTGCCATCAATATATAGGACAGTCATCCCATCAACAGTTATGTTTACCCAGTAATAGCAAACCATTTTTGGGTGAACTCAGTAAAAATAAAAGAATACATATTTGTGCAAATATTGAACAAAAGAGGCGCGAGGAGAAAAATTTGGCTGGATTTAGTCAAACTTTATCTTTGCCAGTAGTAAGCAAACATCAATCAATCAATAGTTCTTTACAGGCAGCTATTACAGAAGATTTGGAGAAAAAACAGGAGAAGTCAGTCATTCACCAAACTCACAAAGAGCAACATAACAGTAGCTACAGACAAAAACATTCAGGGATGCAACCTATGCAACATAATCCAAAAGCAAATGAGTTATCAAAATCAACCAACATCGGACAGAATCTTCAAAGAATTCCTTCAGCATCTACAATTATGCATGAAAATATAAAAAAATCAACTACGATTAAAAATAAAATAAATAGTAGTAAAAACTTTCCTTCTAAAAATGAGCCATCTACTTTAGAAAGGTTACTATTGTATGGAGATGATAATTCCAATGTGGAAACTTCTTCCAAAGAAAGTTTTGCAGAAAATGCTACAGAAGATTATTTACAGTCTAGCCTTACAAATCAAAGTCCTGATCTGTTTTTTGATTCATCACAATCGTCATCTTCACAAAGAGCATACTCTCAAGCACAGACAAATTGTGAAAGCTCAGTAAAAAAGAATATCAATAAAAATGAAAGAAGTGAGAAAAAAAATACTTTATCTAGTCTAGAGACTCTTGTCAAGAATGTTAGGCAAGGATCAAGCTTTGGATATCAATATGACAGTCCTGTACGAAATCATGATTCATATATGTTTGATCCTTTTTCTGTTTCTGACACAAATAACCGATGTAATACCACTAAATCTTCCAGTTACACCTGGAAAAAATCTCCAGTTCACAATTATGATAGTGAATCACCAAGTGACTATAGTCATCCTAAATTTTCTAATCTTTATGATGGTAGCAAGTCACCTAATCAATTTTGTGGTTATAAATCACATAGCCAGTTTGGTAGTAAGTCACTTAGTCATGTTGGAATAGGAAGGAGTTTATCATATAGTGGTTCCTTGCATTATGATAATTTTAACTCTATGGATACATCAAAAGATCAAAATAAGATTTATTTACATGATAGAATTCAACATCCATTGGATCTAAACCACACATCGTCAGGATATAGTAAAAATGTCAAAAAACAAAAAGCAGCTTTAAAGAGGTCACATAGTTTCACATTTGAGAAACGAGTACAACAGGGGACAAGAACAAATTCAATTCAGCAAATGAAACCTCATTCTGATGTGAAATCCAAGAAACCACTTACACCCAATCGAGCATACTCATTTACATTTCATCTTCCAACACCTTTTTACAAAAAACTGAAGTTTAAAAATGAAAAGCAACTGAAACATGACATCAGTGTTGTAAGAATGCACCCAATGGATGCTAGAAGATATAGTCTGTTGAAAATTGGCAGAGGAATTGTTAAAGTTAAAAAACTGACTCAAATAGACATTGATAAATCTGGTATTGTTCTAAAAGCCTCACTGGAAGAGCTGTTAAGAACAGTGGTAAATGACCAAAAACATAGTTGCCGTTTCTGTCAAAAATGTGTTCAAAATTCTAAAATGAAATCACCTTATGATATTAAAACTCAGGATGTTAAATTTGTGAATGAGATAAATGTTTCAAATAAAAAAGAAAGCTTGATTTCAAAGAAACATAAATCTTTGACTAGTATGGCAAATATTTATCCTGAAACAATGATTGCTCCTCCTGCACAGACTTTAGATGCATCATCCAAGGATTGTCATAGTATTCAAAAAGTAACACTGACATCAATTATTGAGAATGTTTTGTTAACATCCATTCGCAAAGATAATGAGGAAGAAACTACAAATACCACAGTCATAAATAATGATCTACTACACACTGTTACAGGTTCTTCAACTTCTAGTCATTGGAAAGGAAATGATCAACAATCAATGGAATATTTCATGTCACATAAATTTGAAAACAATGGAAATTGTAATAAAAATGTGTCACATGAAGAAAAAAAAGATTCAAAAAGTACTTCCCCAAACCAGAGTCATCAAGCAATTTCAAATTTCGAAGAAAAGGAGCTTGTAGGATATTCAGGATTAGATAAGCTGATGTTGTACAATAAATGTAGTCCTGATAGTAAAAATCTTTCATCAGGCAAATTTGATTCAAGCTTGCTGGAAGCTAATCTCTCAGGAAATGATAAGCAATTTTGTGAAAACTCAGAAAAGACATTTTCAAAAATTAGAAACTGTTTGGCTTCTGTGAAACATATTTCAGGGAATTTAAGTGCAAATATGATGTTTCCAACCCATAACCTTTCATGTCCAAATGGAAACTCTGAGAAAGAGAAAATTGGTTCAATTAAAGAACTTATAACACCAAATATAGCTTTAAACAATTATGGTCATGAATCTAAGAAGTTGGCAAAACAGCATCCACAAAAGAATTCAATGTTATGCAGCAAGTGCAGCATGGACAAAATGTTGACAAGTTCTCCTACTGTCATAGATGATGAAAGTGTAATCTTAAAGGATGTAAGTTTGACTGATGCGTCGGATGGTTTATTGACACCCAATGTTAGTAAGTCAAGGACACCAGTGGCAGGTGGTAGTCCAGTTAGTCAGCAAAATGTTGATGCATATAAATTGTTTGATGGAGAAACTCTTGATTTTAAAGACGATTTTGACAATAAATTTAAAGATTTGAATCATTATGTTAGAAAAAGTGAAATAACTGGTGCAAACACAAAAACTGAAAAGGAAAATAGCTACATTGCAAAAAGAGTTGTAGAATCGCTAGATACAGCCAGTTCAGGATCTAATTCTGGTAAAAACAAAGATGATATGTACTCAGTTTTAACAGTGACAGGGAGGACAAAATCATCAGTCAATTTGACTGATAAAAGTAGAATAGCAGGTTTTTTAGAAAATGAAGAATTTGTTGCATCAGAAAAATTTCTTGACCACAATTCCATCAAATGTTTGGAAAGGGTCCATACATATCCCTACACAACAAAGCCTGGTAAAGCCAACATTGAAAATGAAGTTATACCATTAAATTCATTGACATTTGAATCTGTGCCAATTAAAAGAAAATTAGCCAATATGGCTGATTTAAAAGGTTCAGATTGGTCCAACATGCAAGAAAAGGAAACATATACTTATAGTGAACTTCCAGATGTTAATGAAATAATTCAAAAATATGTGCAGGGAGTAGAATTTAAGACACAGGCTCCCAAAGGAAATTATCTTACAGCCGGTTGTAAAAGACAAAAATTACTAGCAAATTTAACTGTTACATATGGACCTGCAAAATGGAAGAAAAAGGTAAAAAGTCATGAAATATCCAATGTTTCTTCAGAATCATTAGATGATGACTTTCTCCATCATTCTGACATTCTTTCCCCTGAAAAAGAAAATGATGTACAGAACATTGAACAGAAGAGGTTGTGTGGTTATTACCAAGGTTTTACAATTGACTGGAATGGGAAACCTTACAAGAGGAAACCTTCACTTAGTATGAACCGTAAGCTTCAAGTTGCCTTTCTGAGTAAGAAGGCAAAAAGAAAAAAACAGGTGAAGCATGCAAGTAAAATTAGAAAAATACCAAAATCAATATTGGGACTATCATTGCTTCATGAAGCAACATTGGCAAATTTAACAGAATCAAAATCATCAAATGAAGCTGATCTTGCAGAAACTGATTCCGAGTTTGATGATATCCTTTCAAAAATGGCTCTCTATTCCTCCCCAGAAACTGACAGTTTAGATAGTTTGCCTCCTCAACCATTTTCTCCAGAAGAGTTATCTTATGATCTTCAAAGTACATCAAGTTCTGAATATTCTAATATCTCAACTTTTGCTGATGGAGAATGTTTGGATAAATACAAAAAAATAAGTCATAAAAAAGAATCTTCTAACTTGGAAATGAAAACATCAGAAATAAGTTATGTATGTGATACTGACAATTCAGAGAGTTTGTTGAATGAAAGTTTTAACATTGATGGTTTTTCAAATTTTGATGAGCAACATTTTTCAAAATCTGATTGCTGTAAGATAAAAAAGAAAGCTGTTGTTAGGCTGAATCGTTTGTCAGTATATGAAATTGAAAAGTACAAGAGGGAAAAGCAAAATACTGAAACTGAACAGGAAAATTCACCACCAGGTTTAAGTCCCCCTAATATCACACAGTATCCCAAAAATGGTTCAGGTTCACATTATAGAAATGAAGAAAATCATACAGAGCAATCACACATATATCCAACAGATTCTTGTAATACTGAATATGGGGATCTGAAAAGCCTTAGTGAGCCAACTCTCATAACAGCAGACAAGATTATTAATGTACAGTTATTAAAGTCTGGTGAAACTCAAGATGGAAGGAAAATTATGGAGATTTCTATGCCAAAACTTGTAACAGATGACATAGCCAATATTAATCCAGTATATTTGAAGGAAACTGAATCTCTGCAAGCTTTAGTTAAAGATGATGTTTGTGAGCTTCTTCAACATAACTTGATTTGTGCAAGTGATTACAGAGTTTTCACATCTAAAGCATTACCTCCATCTAAAAAACATGTGACTGATTCAGCCTTATTACTGAACTTAAATCAGGCAAACAACCAAAACGCATTTTGTAGTAATCCTGATGATCTTCCAGAAAAACCAAAGTAAGTCAATGTTGATCTAGTTTATTAGCTTATATTGACCAAAGAGCCAGTGTGAGCTTTTACAATCATTTCTTTAATAAACAATCAACATTGATCTGTTAACGTTTTACATTGTTGGCCAGTTGAATGACAGATGGTTGGACTGATAAAACAGGGTCCTTATTTTGTGTAATTATGTGGTTTTAACACAGATCTTATAATTTCAGAATATTTTCATATAGCAAAAATGATCAGCAAGATCTACAAACAAGTCACATAAAATCAATGGTCAGCATACTAGGCGAGACATTTCAGCGTGTGCACTCTTGTTACTAATTTTTATGTTACCACAAAAATTTGTAGCTGTATAATGATAAGGCAATGTAGTAGTCATCTTCGTCATCGTCTGAAGACATTTGGATAGTTATGGCCGAAACTGTTTAGGAATTAGGGGCCAAAAACAAGCATTTTCTGGTTTCCAGACAATAACTTGAGTAAAAGGCTATGGATCTCTATGAAATTGTACCAAATGGTTCCATACAAAAAAAAAAGAAGGAAATTTGGGACTGATTTTGGGGGTTATGATTCCTATCCGTTAATTAGAAATAAGGGGCCAAAAACAATACTTTTCTAACGTTTAGAATAAATTGCTTATTTCTTGACCAATTTCAATGGGGCTTAATTCAAAGTCTTGAATTCTTAGGGTTTTTGTCTCGCCTTAACAGAGTCAAAAAGCGAGACATAGGTATGCTGTTTCCTAGTTTGTGATTAGGTCTAGTTTAAGGTGAACCACTAGAGGTTGGTCAATGATATTTGGTATGCAGTTGTATTAGCACTGGCACATCTCATTTCCATGGAGATTATTTGGCCCTGCCCCCTCAGTCATGATCTATTGACTTTGAAACTTTTGCTTAGTTTACATGTATTAGTTTGTGATTAAGTCAGTTTATGGGGAACCACTAGTGGTAAGTCAAAGATATTTGTTATGCAGTTGTATAAGGATTGGCATATCTCATTTCCATGGAGATTATTTGGTCCTGCCCCCTCAGTCATGGTCTGTTGACTTTGAATCCTTTGCTTAGTTTACATGTTTTAGTTTGTGATAAGGTCAGTTCAAGGGGAACCGTTAGTGGTAGGCCAATGTTAATTGGTATGCAGTTGTATATGCATTAGCACATCTCATTTCCATGGAGAATATTTGGTCCCGCCCCATCAGTCATGGTCTATTGACTTTGAGACTTTTGCTTAGTTTACAAGTATTAGTTTGTGATTAGATCAGTTTAAGATGAACCACTAATGTTAAGTCTGATATTTGGTATGCAAAGTTATTGGCATTCGCAAGCCTTGTTTCCATGGAGATTATATAGCTGTACCCCCTCATCATGGTTCATTGACTTTTAAACTTTTACATAGTTTACAAGTCAATGTTTGTGTTTAGGTTTGTTTAAAGGGAACGACTTATGATAAGTCTATGGTATTCGGTATGCAGTTGTATTAGCATTGGCAAATCTGATTTCCATGGAGATTGTTTTGCCATGTACCTTCAGTCATGGTTCATTGACTTTGAATATTTGCAAAGCAAACATGAAAAAGTATTGCTATTTTAATTTCAACATTTGCATTATCAAAAGTACAAAAAGGTGAGACATATCTCTGTGGCATTCTTTGATATGCTGAATCTAACCCTGTATTTAGATTTTGGACATTGGACCATAATAGTTAAATGTCCAGTTCTTAGACTACACTGATTCTGTGTCAGAAACCTATGCTCTGTCAAATAATTAATTACAATCCAAATTTAGAGCTGTATCAAGCTTGAATATTGTGTCCATACTTGCCTCAACTGTTCAGGGTTTGATCCTTTGGGTCGTATCAAGCTGCGCCTGTGGAGCATTTTATTTAATATATTAAAAATATAGTAGATAGAAACTTTCATAATGAAAAAATGATCAGCAAGACCAGATCTATCAATAAGTTATTGGAGTTATTGCCTTGTTATGATGATTTTTACCAATTTTTTGGCATTTTTGCCTATTATCCTGAAATTATAAAAGATAAAGACACTTTTAGAAGTAAAAATGATCAGCAAGACAAGATCTACAAATAAGTCAACAGGGCTGAAATTGTCAGTTGACTCATTATTGGAGTTCTTTGCATTTGTCTTTAATGAAGATTTTTACCAATATTTTGAGGTTTTGCCTGAGTTATCTTAAAAACTATTAAAGATACTAAGATAGTCAATTTAAATAACAAAAATGATCAGCAACACAAGATCTACAAATAAATCTAATTTTGCTTAAATCTGTAGTATTAAGAACTAGTTTTAGGAGTTACTGCTCTTGAATGACGATTTTGTTTACCCCTTTTTTCTTTTTTGGCCAAAAACTAAAGAAGGTAGAAGGAATCTCTAAACAGAGAAAAGGATCAGCAATACGTTGAGATCAACAAAAATAGATTTTTTTCATGAATTCTATTCTAGTCTACAATGTTGGAGAGTGTTTATTGTTGAAGATGCACATAGATCTAAGTGAGCGACAAATATCTCAAAAATGGTAAGAAATAGACATCATGGACATGGAAATCTGTTTTAAGAATAGAAATTATTTTTCCAAAATGGTCTCATTTATAACCATATCAATAAATGTGATAACAACATCAAAGAATGACATAACCTCATCAAATACTGTAAATAACACATTATGTAGTGTAATTAGACATCAAATTTTGGAATATTATTAAGTAATGTCAAAACCATATTAAGTTAAGACAAAACATCATCAAGTAATCATAAAACCATGTCATGTAATGTCAAAGCACAACATAAGACAGCTGTGGTGTTCCATACAACAGAGACCAAAGGACATTGATGTAAGCAACGATTGGTCACTGTAAGGCCTTCAGCAATGGGCAAAAGCCATACTGTATAGTAAGTTATAAAAGCCTTCAACATGAAAAATGTAAACAAGAAAACAAATGGCCTGATTTATGACAAGTGAAAACAAATATGACAGACAGCATCCAATGACATCGACTGAATTACAGGCTCCTGACTTTGGAGAGGCACATGAAGAATGTGATTCAGGGTTAAATATGTTTTTGAGCCCTCAAACTGCAGACTTACACCTGGGACAGTGGATAACAATACAACATGAGCATGATGAGAACAAACAAAAAGAAACTAATATAAAGACAAAATACTCAAAGTACTGCTCATAGAATAATATTATGATGCCTTTTTAACTTTTTAGCTCACCTGGCAGAAAAGCCATGTGAGCTTTTCTCAGCACTTGGCGTCAGTCGTCTTCGTCCGTCATCGGCGGCCGTTCACTTTTATAAAAATCTACAGCTCTGAAACCACTGGGCAAAATTTTACCAAACTAAGCCACAATCATCATTGGGGTATTTAGTTTAAAAAATGTGTCTGATGACCCCGCTTGCCAACCAAGATGGCTGACATGGCTAAAAATAGAACATAGAGGTAAAATGCAAGTTTTACCTTTTATTTTGAAAACCACTATAAATAGAGAAATTCTGACTGAGGCAGAAATGTTCAGAACGGTGAGCTCTAGCTATTATCCATTTACGATAAAACTGTTAAACGATTTCTTACCCTTAAATGACGAATTTAACCATTTAAAATTTTTTTTCCCTATTATCTCGAAAATTATAATAGATAGACTGAAACTTTAAACAGCAAAAATGATCAGCAAGACAAAATCTACAATTAAGTCATCAAGACCAAAATCCTCAGATGAATCCTTAATAGAGTTATTGCCCTTTAAAAAGGATTTTTACCAAGTTTTGGGGTTTTTGCTCAATATTTTGAAAATTGTAATAGATGGATAGAAACTTTAAATAGCTAAAATGATCCACAAATAAGCCGTATGGTCGAAATCTTCAGTTGACTTGTTATTGGAATTATTGGAATCATATTTTTTTTTACATTTTTTTTGCCTTTTTTGCCTTTTATCTTGATAACTAAAATTTAGCAAGAAAAAATTGTCAGCAGGTTGAGATCTACAAATATGTCTACATGACTGAAATTGTCAGTTAACTCTTAATAGATTTGTTCCCATTTAATGATGATCTGTTACTAAAATGTGGCCATAGTTGAAGATGCAGGTGAATGACAGCCTCTTTAGAGCCTCTAGGTTGATTTGAGCATCACTTTGTAGACAAAACACATGTCTGACAAACAAAATTTTAATCCTGGTATCTAAGATGAGTTGATTTACTTTTAGTCCAGGGAATCTGGGGTTTTACCTCAAACAAATTGCAACAGAATTCATTTTTCCGGAAAAAAGAAGGTTACAACTATAGAATTAACATATCAAAAATCGGCAAAAATCGGACCACTGCAAAATTGCATAATTTTGCGAAATAAAAAGTTTAAATTCGACTGAATTTCATGCAACGTAATGCGCGCCATGCTTCATAAGGAAAATAACTTGAATAATGCAACTTCAATGTCAACAAGCGGCATTTGTTTTTGACTTGGATTTGACCCATTGGAACTGAAAATTGGTGAGTAAAGCTTGAATATAACAATAAATGTATAAATATAAATACATTTATCGTATTTTGAATCTTTAAAAGTATTGTTTTTCCCCGAGTAGCAATATTTCACGGTATCACCCCTTCACTTGACATTTTCGATTCCAACATATTTTACATTGATTTATTCAAAGAAATCATGTTTCCTAGTCTTGTAAATGGTTTTATAAGTAATAATAATTGTTTAGCGACGTTTTCCACTGTTAAAAATAACATTTCATAGGGGGGTTACGTCAAAAATAAAAAAGTATGGAACGCCATTGGTGACAAAAAGAATGAACGAGCAAATACAAGTATTTGCATTTTCATTCCTATAAATGCTTCTGTAGTAATTTGTTTGTTGTTTTTAAGTATCTTATAATGGCCCGCTGTAGGCATCGGGGTGTTAAGTGTTCTATTACCCTTGTTTTTCCGTCAGGATTACGGTTTCCAGAGCATAACTTATGTTTGAATTGACCATTATTTTTAAATATTAACACAGTGTGCATATCCATTAAATAAGGGTCAACTAGATTTTTAGCCATATCTTATGTAGTACATCCGTATCTACACAGACTCATTAATTCACCATGCAATCAGTTGAAAATAAATGTTGTGTTTTACTGTTTAATTAGCAAATAAAATATGAAATACAATTATTGTTTCCATTCAACCTATCCATGGGCTATTTATATAATTTAACTTTTAATCGAATTAAATTTTTATATGGTTATGATTGAAAAAACAAACTTTCCGTTTCAGGAGAAAATGGTGACCAAAGAGAAGCCTGAAGAAAGAAAGCAATGGTTATTTATCCCAATATACCACTAGAACAACAAAATTGAGTGATAGTAATTATTATCACAATATATTTTTCATTGAATGATGAAGCTTAATTTTTTTATATGACCATCCGTTCGTCTGCGCACGCGTTAATGTGATGTGATAAGTAAAGTTAATGTATTCATGATTTCTTCAAATTGTACTTCTAAGTACAATTAAAAATATCCATTTCGTTTTTGGTTATGTCACTGTAAATTGTTGTTTTATGTAATAAGTACTGTGAAGCAATTAGAACATAATCTTACCGTCAAACAAATTTTGAAAGTCTGCAGAATTGAGTATTTACTAGCGAATTCGCTTTGCTTCCAGTGACGAGCTACAGTGATTAAGCATGATATTGTTTTAATGATATTGATCGTTGAGTTTTATTAACAATATAAAAATAAACATTTCAAAATTGAAAATTATTTTATTGTAGAACGTGAACTAAAAAAAAAAAATTCTTCACCAGACTGCATTGAAACTAAATTATATTCTTCATTCATTTCAGATGTCTGGAAGTAGCTGTGTGATATGCAACGAACCTTTGGAGAATGGACAAGTTCTGATAACAATAAGAGAAAAAGGTGCCAAAACAATCAATGAAGTAAGCAAACATAGACAACAAAACGTATGTGTCGTAGCCGGCCAAATACTACACCAAGAATGTCGAAAAAAAATATACAAATGCTAAAGAGATTCAGAAAATTGGTAAAGAGAATGCTGATCATGACAGATTTAATCGAGACACGCAATCATCACAGTATTTTAATTTTAGAGAGCATTGTTTATTTTGTGGACAGTCAGCTCAAATGTCAGATAGAAAATATGGAATAGAAGTATATCCAGTTAGAACTTTTGAATTCCAACAGAAAACTGAGGCGATATGCAAAGACCGAAAGGATTCATGGGCTGCTGACGTTTTTGCAAAACTTGAATATGCACAAGACTTACCTGCAGCAGATGCTATTTACCATCAGAAATGAAGCGTTAACTTCAGGACAGGGAAAAATATACCTATTGGAACACCAGATCAAAAACGAAAAAAGCAAGGTAGACCAGATCACACTGAGGCAAATACAGCTTTTCTGAAGACCATGGATTATTTGGAAGACAACGAAGAGGACCAATTGACAGTGAAAGACCCCGTTCATCAAATGACACAGTTTTGTGGAGATCTGGCATACACAACAGTACACATGAAATCAAAGATCAAAACACATTTTGGTGATGAAGCTTTTATTACCGACGTCTGTGGAAAACCAAATGTGGTCACTCTTCGTAAAACTGCAAGAATTTCATCAAAATCAAAAACTTCAGATCCTGAAACAGAAAAAGAGATATTATCAAAACAGCAGCTAAACTTATCAAATCTGATATCAAATCAATGGAATTTTCAAGGTCGGTGTATTCATCACCAGCTACAATAGCATCTTGTGAGGAAAACATCGCATACTTACCTGACAGTCTTAAACAGTTACTTGGTGGAATATTTTCTGAAAAAGATTGCGATCTTAAAGTGGCAGCCATTGGCCAGTCTATCATGCAAGCAACAAGATCAAGATCTCTGATTGCCCCTTTACAGCTAGGTCTAGGAGTTCAAATGCATCACCATTTTGGGTCCAAATTTTTCCTCGATACCTTATACCAACTTGGCTTTTCGTCATCTTATAAGGAAGTTCTAAAACACAGCGTGAATTCTGCTCTCCAGGGTAATGATTCTCCTCAAGAACTTGAAGGGCGATGTATTCTACATGTGGCAGATAATGTCGACCATAATATCAGAACACTTGACGGTCATGGGACATTCCATGGAATGGGGATAATAGCAGGCATCACACCTGGTTATAACCACAAAACTATTGTGCAGAGATTGAATGTTTCGCTTGACGATATTAAACAAATAGGGAAAATCGATCTTCATCAGTACAACTTTGACCGAACATCAAAACTTAGTTTAAAATTCGAATCACTTGCAGCACAACATTCGGATTTGTTACCTGATAACCTCAGTCTTCTCTGTAGTACTCTTTGGCCAAAGAAAATGATTGGGTGGTCGGCAATGTGTAATTTAGTGCAAGATGGAGCATACCCTGGTAAATCGACAATTGTATTTTTGCCTATGATAGACCTTGAGCCGGGAAACCTTTCATGTATCTTTTTGACCATGAAGTTCGTATGTAATGAAGCGTTTAAGTACAGAGCTAATCCAATGCTTACATTTGATCAACCGCTTTACTGGAAAGCACTCACAATTATTGATAATGAACCAAAGGAAAGCGATTTGAAATCAATAGTTCTCAGATTAGGTTTTCACCTCGAAATGAGCTTCCTGGGATCGATTGGTAACATTATGAGCGGATCTGGACTAGCTGAGCTCATTGAAACTGTCTACGCACCAAACGCTGTTTCGCATATGTTAACCGGAAAGGCAGTTGCAAGAGCAGTACGCGGTCATTTCCTCATTTATAATGCTTTAACCTCATTATTGATGTGCGAACAGTTTCAGGTATCTTCCACTGTCTTGAAAGATTATGACATTGAAAATGGAGAACATGTTTCATTTCTTGAAGAAACTTCAGGTGACTTGATAAGTGAAACTGATATTGAAGACTCTGAAAATCACAGTAAAAACACTTTTCCCCAGGATTTAAATGAACTGAGTTCTGTTTTTGATGAAATCCTCGAACGACGTGTTCAAGTAGACACCCTTGATCAAAATGAGATATTGAGAAAAATACGAGACAGTATATCAACTTTTAGAAAATCACATATCGAATAACGGACAGCTTGACTATGGTTTTTATATATGGATATGGTGGACTTGCTTCGAAAATTCATTAAAGCTGAAAGAACTGGAAACTGGACTCTTCATCTTCAAATCATTAAAGAGATGTTACCGTACTTTGCTGCTGCTGGACATAACCTATATCTCAAATCAGCGTATGTATACCTGGAACAAATGCATGAGTTATCAAGAACAAATCCTGTCATTAATGAAGCTCTCATGTCAGGCTTCCATGTGATGAGAAGAAGTGATCGGTTCTGGTCAGGTTTATCATCGGATCTGGTCATCGAGCAGGTTCTGATGAGATGCATTAAAACCACTGGAGGTTTTACTGGTCTCACAAGAGGTAGAGGGATGACAGATGCTCAGAGAACATTATGGATTTTATCTATGCCACAGTGTATCCAGATGAACGAGGCAATACAACAAATAACTGGTGTTAATTTTGAAACTAGCGAACAGCACAAAGAAATGTGCATTCCAAGAAAAGACATTTCTGGACTTTCTTGAGGAGAGAAATCCATTTTCAATAGATAAAGAACTTCGAAACATCGAAACAGGAGCAACTGGCGACAACAATGTAAATTGGTACAACGCACTGGTCATAGGACACAATATTATATCGTCAATGGAAGGGAAATACATCGACGAGTTTGTATTTAAAAGGAAAAACCAAGTTACAACTCTATCTTCAAAATTTAATATCAAAGTAGATAATGAAGAAATATCTGTCGATCCGCAATTGTTGTTTCAACGACTGGTAACTACTGCAAATACCATGTTTCCAGATATATCCGAAGTCTTTAAGTACTTTAAGTACGAGCTAAGCGCTGTACCAGCTGCTCTGTTTGAACCGTCAGGATGTGACACGACATGGCATAGGAAAAAAAGGACTGAAGCGGTTGCGTGAGAATGCCATTTTCAGAGAGTTAGCTTCCGTATTTTTAAAACAAGATGCAACTTCAGATGATATAATACAATCAGGACAGGCAGCTCTCGTTATATTATACGGAGGTGAGACCGGAGAAAGCTTAGACCACTTACGCTACAGAAAATTTAATTATAAAGTTCTTACCAATTCTTTGTCTTGCGTACATGTCCAGTCCTTACCTACTTCAAAAGCAGCGTCTCAACACTGTAAACGTACATACTATCAAATTCAAGAATGGACAAATGACTCTGTCGATATGTTTAGTCCATCAGACTGGGGATGGGTTCTACAAGGTACATCACTTTGTCCAATCAGAACGATTTTGCCTCCTGCTCCAGAGAAGTTATTGCATGTCATAAGGTGTAAATGTAAATCCAGATGCGATACACGCAGATGCACTTGTAGAAAAAACGGCCTTGAATGCAGCTCAGCATGTAGCGAATGTAAGGGATTGAACTGTTCAAACTGTAAGATACTGGAGATTGATGATGATGAGGAAGATAGTGACATTTAGTTCTAACATTTACATGTTTGGTTGGTGGTGTGTCTCTAATATAAGCAAGAACTTTGAAACAACAGTTTGTTCTATAAGTTTTACATTTATGACAATGTGAATTTAGAAATATTGTTTATGTCTCCCTCTTCTATGACTGTGTTTTTGATTTAAACTACATTAATATGTCAAAATAATGAGAACTATTTTTTCTGTTGAAGTGTGCTCATTCTTTGAGGGATTAAAATTCTTTATGTAAATTTAACACGAAATGTTAACATGAAATTTTAAAAGATTTGTTACATTTATAAATTTTCCCTGTTTTCAGCGATTTTCTATTCAAAATCAGCATTTTTTTCCAAAAAAAATTATGGTTATGCATTTTTAATATTTCATCACGATGATACATATGAATCAAACTTTTCCTGAAAAAAGCAAGCACTTTGAGTAAAAAACTTTAAAAAAAATCACTTTTTCCAGTTTTTAGCGATTTTCAAATAAAAATCCCCATTTTACCCCAAAAACACAAATTTCCCGTGGTCTATGAAACGCCGATTTTTAATATGTCACAACCAGGTATCCAATGAAGTGAAATTGATACAAAATGTTTCTGTTGCAATTAGTTTAAGGTTGAGCCACTTTTCACCTCAGATTCCCTGGACTATTTCTGAAAGCTATTGCAAAGCTAATTACAACTAATAATAAATCATGTTCTCCCAGACTCGAGTATCAATCAATAAACATCCATTGGATCTATAGTGTAAAGATGTTATATTGAAACAATTCAAATGAGAAAAACAGACAACCAAATTTAATGTAAAACAATAAAAAAACAAAATATATAGCAGACAACAACCAGCAACAACCACTGATCTTGGAAGGCACCTAAAGAATGTGGTGGGGTTAATATAAATAAGAAGTTGTGGTATGAGTGCCAATCAGACAACTATCCATCCAAGTCACAATGTGTAAAAAGTTAACAATTATAGGTCAAGTACAGCCTTCAACATGTATTTCATTCATAGAGTAACTGTTTTACATGTCCTTCTGTCAGCTTTCATCTGATCATGAACTTATTTCAATGTTTGATTGAGGTTAAGTTTTAATGATTAAGTCAGTTTGACTCTTACTACTGGTATAATAGCCGGATATTACTAAAAAGTCTATAATTGATATTAAGAGTGAATGTAAGGCATACATATATATCTGACATATTGCTGGTTCCTCAAGTCTCCCAAACAAAGTTTGGAGACTTATTGTTTTTGCTCAGTTCTTTTTGTCCCCCGCATATAAATGTGTTGCAGGGACATGGAAATACCGGATGTCCGTCTGTGAGTCCGTCCGTCCGGTCTTGTTAGTGCTCTCACGTGAACAATTCTTGCCAGATTTTTATGAAACTTATATCATAGGTTTATATCAGCAATGTCTTGGACGAGTTTAAAAATCAGTGCTGATCAATTATTTTTAAAAGAGTTATGCCCCTTGGGACACATTAATTTTATGGAAAATTGCATTGTTAGCGCTCTCATGTGTACAATTCTGGCCAGAATTTTATGAAACTTAAATTATAGGTTTATATTAGCAATGTCTTGGATGAGTACGAAAATCAGTGCCCATCAATTATTTTTAAAAGAGTTATGCCCCTTAGAAACATTGATTTTATGGAAAATTGCATCGTTGCAGCGCTCTCACATGTTCATTTCTTGCCAGATTTTTATGAAACTTATATCAAAGGTTTATATTTATGTCCCTTGGAAACATAAATTATATAGAGAATTGCATTGTTAGCTCTCATATGTTCAATTCTTGTCAGAATTTTAAAAGTTATGTCCCTTGGAAACATAATTTATATGGAGACTTGCATTGTTAGCGCTCTCATATGTAAAATTCTTGCCAGATTTTTATGAAATTTATATTATAGGTTTTATCATCAATGTACTTGAAGAGTCCCAAAAAGCAGTGCCTATCAATTATTTTTAAAAGAGTTATGCCCCTTGAAGATATTGATTTTATGGAAAATTGCAATAGTATTGCTCTCATGTGTTCAATTCTTGCCAGAATTTTATGAAACTTATATCATAGGTTTATATCAGCAATGTCTTTGACACTTTCGAAAATAAGTTCTGATCAAATATTTTGAACGAGTTATGCCCCTTGGAAATATAAGTTATAATGGAAATCATTATTTGCTCTGAAGCTTTCATTTCTCTTAAGAATTATAAACAAAAAGTTTTAAACAACAAAAAATAAAAGGTGATTTTTTTAGTTATTGCCCTTGTACCTTTGATAGATACAACATTTGAAACGCGGGGGACTGAGTTGGGGTGACATATTGTTATTCTATGTTTCTTTTTAGTCCCCTACCGACGAAGTTGAAGGGGACTATAGGTCTGTCTGTCTGTCTGTCTCTCTGTCTGTCTGTCTGTCTGTCTGTCTGTCAGTCAGTCCGTCCGGCAAATCAGTTTTCCACACTTTTTTTGTTCATGCTTGAAGATATTGATTTAAAATATGGTATATACTTTTATCATGACAATTTACAGATCAAGATTAAATTATGTTCTGGTCTGATGATTTTGTGCAGAGTTATGGTCCTTGGACTTGGACTTAGAAAATTCACTCAAATAATCAGTTTTCGGCACTTCTTTTTGTCATGCTTGAAGATATTGATTTAATAATTGGTATATAGTTTTATCATGACAAGTTACAGATCAAGTTCGAATTTTGTTCCGTTCTGATGATTTTGTGCAGAGTTATGGTCCTAGAAAATTCACTCAAATAATCAGTTTTCCACACTTTTTTTCGTCATGCTTGAAGATATTGACTTGATATTTGTTATATAGTTTACACCATGCAAAGTTATAGATCAAGTTAGCATTTTGTTCCAGTACAATGAATTCTTAACAGTTAGGGGACTATGTATTGCCATGCAATACTCTCAGAATGCTTGTTTTCTTCTTTTTTTTTTTCTTCCTCTTTTTTTGTCCAATTTATATCTCGGAATTGTGTGAACCAATTTTAATGCAACTATACAATAATGTTAATCAGCATGTGCAGATGATCATGTGTAATCGGGGTATGGCATTTTCAAGATGGCTACCATTGCCATTGAAACAGCAAAAATTTCAAAAATTTCAAAATGCTCCAGACTTAATGAAACTTTACAACAATGTTGATTGACATATATAGATGCGCTGTTTGACTTTGGAATTTTCAAAATAGCTGCCTTCACCCTGGCAATTGGGGGACGAGGGTGCAATCCGTTATTGCTAGCAATTACAAAACTAGTTATTCTTCCTCTCCTGCTGCCATTTAGCTCACAGGGCCAAGTTAGCTTTTCTCATCAATTGGCGTCTGTCGTAGTCGTCGTCAGTTAACTTTTACAAAAATCTTCAAAAAACTATTGGACTAAATTTAACCAAACTTGGCCACAATCATCATTAGGGTATTTAGTTTAAAAAGTATGTCTGATGACCCCGCTTGCCAACCAAGATGGCTGACATGGCTAAAAATAGAACATAAGGGTAAAATGCAAGATTTGTCTATTATTTTGAAAACTGTTATTAATAGAGAAAATCCGACTGAGGCAAAAATTTCAGAATGTTGAGCTCTACCAATTGTTCCTTGATGTCAAAACTGTCAGGCGATTTCTTATAGGAGTTATTGCCCTTAAATTACAAATTTTACCATTTGTTTCATTTTTGCCCTTTATCTTGAAAACTATAACAGATAGAGAGAATCTTTAAGTCGCATAAATGATCAGCAAGACAAGATCTACGTATAAGTTTGCATTGTCAAATTGTCAGTCGACTCCTAATTAGAGTTATTGCCCTTTGATGACAATTTTTACCAATTTTTTGCGTTTTTGCTTTATATCTTAAAAAATGTAAAAGATAGATAGAAACTTAAATAAGCAAAAATGATCAGCAAGACAAGATCTACAATTAAGACTATATGGGGGAAATCATCTAACAACTCCTTTATATTGGAGTTATTGTTCTTTAATGACAATTTTTACCATTTTTTTTGCGTTTTGCCTTATATGATAAAAATATTATAATAGATAGATAGACACTTTCGATCACAAAAATGATCAGCAAGGCAAGATCTACTAACAAGTCAAATGTTGTTGATATAGTTAGTAGACTGTCCCTCTTTATAAGAGAGATTGCCCTTGAATGAGGCTTTTTTATTTTACCCTCTTTTGTGTTTTGAGCAAAAGCTAAAGAAGATAGAGAGAAACTAAACAGACTAAATGATCAGCAATACAAGATCAACAAAACAAAGATTTTTGTTTTGAATTCTACTCTCGTCTACAATGTTGGAGAGAGTCCTTTGTTGAATATGCACATAGACCAATGTGAGCAACACAGGCTATTTAGAGTCTCTAGTTTTTTGTGGGGGTTCATAAATACCCTGCCACGTCTGGTCTGTGTTTTTATGCTCCTGCCAAAGAGCGGGGGGGTCATTGAGTGTTACTTTGTCCGTCTGTACGTCCATATATACATCCGTCCCGAAATTGGTTTCCTTCTCTAACTCTAGTTTTCCTCCACCAAATATTATGAAACTTTTACACATGCAATGTTTATTACCACAAAACACAGATCAAGTTTGAATTTGGGTGGCGTCACTTTTAACGTTCTAGAGTTATGCCCCTTTACAAATAGAAAAATAACTGAATTTTTCGTTTCCATTCTTTAACTTAAGTTTGCCTCAACCAAATGTTATGAAACTTATACACAATGCTTATCGCCACAAAACTCAGATCAAGTTCGAATTTTGGTGGCGTCACTTTTTACCGTTCTTGAGTTATGCCACTTTATAACATTATATGCAAGGGGGGGCATTATCTGTGTCCCATGGACACATTCTCCATTATTGTTACTTGTTTTTCTGCTTTGTATCGATCTGTTGAGCCCTTTTTGAACTGATTTTTATAGTTTGTTCATATGTTGTGCTGTTTCACCACTGTCCCAGATTAGGGGAAGGGTTGGGTGCCCGCAAACATGTTTAACCCCGCCACATTCTGTATGTGCTTGTTCAAAGCAGGAGCCTGTAATTTAGTGGTTGTCGTTTTTTGCTGTATATCATATTTGATTTTCATTCATTGTTTTGTACATAAATCAGGCCGTTAGTTTTCTTGTTTGAATTGTTTTACATTTGTCATTTTGGTGCCTGTTACAGCTGACTGTGGTATGGATTTTGCTGATTGTTGAAGGCTTTACGGTGACCTATAGTTGTTAACATCTTAACTTCTTTGTCATTTGGTCTCTGGTGGAGAGTTGTCTCATTGGCAATCATACCACACATCTTATTTTTATAACAATAAAGGAAAAGCAGTTGAAAATTAGCCAAAACTTTTCATTTATCCTGCAAGAGTTGTTATTTCAGTTAAAATCCATAACTTGATATCAACCTGAGACATCAAGACCTACTGAATTAAATGTTTTAAATAAATCAATAAATATATATAATACCAAACTCGGTGCGTATATATAACAGGTTTCTATAAAGAAGTCAATAAGTTGCCTCTGCCTATTTTCTGAAGTCTATTTTAATGTTGAAAATTCGAAAAACTATAACTAAATCAAATACCAAAAGACATTTGAAAACCAAGACCATGAGGAAAAAACATATATCTTATGATCACAAAAAAATTATTTCATGACCCAAATGATGAACAAATCTAAATGTTGTTTCTATATTAGTACAACTAAAAGATAACCCTTTCCTCTATAGTAAATTTTGGCTGCCTATTAGGACAAAATTTGCGAATTGTTCCTATGTTTGTTAATTTTCCAAATGGTCTTGTTCATTGGAATGAGTATACATATAGGTGCATACAATCGAGCAATTTAGTCTCCCGGGTCCTTTGATCAATAGTTTTGATCATCATTATTCCTCCATAATCAGATACGTCCTTTAGCAGGTCGGGACCACTAGATTTTTGACGTCAGAAATATGTTCCGTTCTGATGATTTTGTGCAGATTTATGGTCCTAGAAAATTCACTCAAATAATCAGTTTTCCACACTTTTTTTCGTCATGCTTGAAGATATTGACTTGATATTTGTTATATAGTTTACACCATGCAAAGTTATAGATCAAGTTAGCATTTTGTTCCAGTACAATGAATTCTTAACAGTTAGGGGACTATGTTTTGCCATGCAATACTCTCAGAATGCTTGTTTTCTTCTTTTTTTTTTCTTCCTCTTTTTTTGTCCAATTTATATCTCGGAATTGTGTGAACCAATTTTAATGGAACTATACAATAATGTTAATCAGCATGTGCAGATGATCATGTGCAATCAGGGTATGGCATTTTCAAGATGGCTACCATTGCCATTGAAACAGCAAAAATTTCAAAAATTTCAAAATGCTCCAGACTTAATGAAACTTTACAACAATGTTGATTGACATATATAGATGCGCTGTTTGACTTTGGAATTTTCAAAATAGCTGCCTTCACCCTGGCAATTGGGGGATGAGGGTGCAATCCGTTATTGCTAGCAATTACAAGACTAGTTATTTTTCCTCTCCTGCTGCCATTTAGCTCACAGGGCCAAGTTAGCTTTTCTCATCAATTGGCGTCTGTCGTAGTCGTCGTCAGTTAACTTTTAAAATTTTTTGAATTTTGGTGGCGTCACTTTTACCGTTCTAGAGTTATGCCCCTTTATAAATGGAAAAATTACTGAATTTTTCGTTTCCGTTCTCTAATTTTAGTTTGCCTCAACCAAATGTTATGAAACTTATACACAATGCTTAATACCGCAAAACACAGATCAAGATTGAATTTTTGTGGATTCACTTTAACCGTTCTAGAGTTGTATATGCCCCTTTATATATGGAAAATTTTGAAAATTTATATTTTCTTCTAAATATCAAGTAATTTTTATACGACCGCAAAAATTTTGCGGTCATATTGGTATGACGTTGGTGTCTTCGTTGTCCTCGTCATCGTCCGAAGACACATTAGTTTTCGCACTATAACTTTAGTGTAAGTGAATGGATCTCTATGAAATTTTACCATAAGGTTCAATACAACAAAAGGAAGGTTGGGATTGATTTTGGGGGTTATGGTACTAACAGTTAAGGAATTAGGGGCCAAAAATAAGCATTTTTGTAACTTCCAGACAATAACTTGTGTGTAAGTGTATGGATCTCTCTGACATTGTACCACAAGGTTCCATATCACAAAGGGAAGGCTGGAATTGATTTTGGGGGTAATTGCCTCAAAATTTTAGGAATTAGGGGCAAAAAAAGGGGCAAAAAACAAGCATTTTTCTAGTTTAATGACAATAACTTGTGTGTAAGTGTTTGGATATTTCTGAAATTGTACTACAAGGTTTCATATCACAAAGGGAAATCTGGAATTGAGTTTGGGGGTAATTGCCCAAAACGTTTAGGAATTGGGGGCCAAAAAGGGGCCAAAAATAAGCATTTTTCTAGTTTCCAGACAATAACTTGTGTTCAATTGTATGGATCTCTCTGAAATTGTACTGCAAGGTACCGTACCACAAAGGGAAGGCTGGGATTGATGATGGGGGTAATTGCCTCAATATTTTAGGAATTAGGGGCCAAAAAGGGGCAAAAAACAAGCATTTTTCTAGTTTCAGGACAATAACTTGTGTGTAAGTGTATGGATCTTTCTGAAATTGTACTACAAGGTTCTATATCACAAAGGGAAAGCTGGGTTTGAGTTTTGGGTAATTGCCTGAAACGTTTAGGAATTTGGAGCCAAAAAGGGGCCAAAAAACACATTTTTCTAGTTTCCAGACAATAACTTGTGTTCAAGTGTATGGATCTATCTGAAATTGTACTGCAAGGTACCATACCACAAAGGGAAGGCTGGTATTTAGTTTAAGGGTGATGAATAATAAGGGGGTTCAAAAAATTTTGGGGGGGGGATTTTTTTTTTTCTTTTTTTTCTTTTTTTCATTTTTTTTTTCTTTTAAAATTTTCCATTTTAAGTTGGTTATTTCTGATTTATATTCAAAAGCAAATAAAAATGATATGGTAGGAGATAAACACCAAACAGGATGTGTAAATTATTATATAATAAGTATTGTGCAATAGCAAGAAATTTTCAATTGCACAGTATTGCACAATAGCAAGAAATCTTCAATTGCACAGTATTGCGCAATAGCAAGAAATCTTCAATTGCACAGTATTGTGCAATAGCAAGAATTATCCAATACCACAATATTGCGCAATAGCAAGAAATTGTCAATTGTACAGTATTGCGCAATAGCAAAAAATATTCAATTGCACAGTATTGTGCAAAAGAAGATACTTCGTATAAATTGCTTATTTCTTGACCAATTTCAATGGGGTTTTATTCTTGAATTCTTGGGGTTCTTTAATATGCTGAATCTAACCGTGTATTGAGTTTTTGGATTTTGGGCCCCGTTTTTAAATTGGTCCACATTGAGGTCCAAAGGGTCCAAAATTAAACTTTTGTTTGATTTCATCAAAAATTGAATTATTGGGGTTCTTTGATATGCCGAATCTAACCGTGTATTTATATTCTTAATTTTTGTTTCTGTTTTCAAATTGGTCTACATTAAGGTCCAAAGGGTCCAAAATTAAACTTAGTTTGATTTTAACAAAAATTGGTTTCTTAGGGTTCTTTGATATGCTGAATCTAAACATGTATTTAGATTTTTGATTATGGGCCGAGTTTTCAAGTTGGTCCAAATCGGGGTCCAAAATTAAACTTTGTTTGATTTCAACAAAAATTGAATATATGGGGTTCTTTGATATGCTGAATCTAACCATGTATTTAGATTTTTGATTTTTGGGCCCCGTTATCAACTTTGTCCACATTGAGGTCAAAAGGGTCCAAAATTAAACTTTGTTTGATTTCATCAAAAATTGAATTCTTGGGGTTCTTTGATATGCTGAATCTAACCATGTATTTAGATTTTGGATATTGGACCATAATAGGTGAATGTCCAATTTAAAATTTTTAAGTTCTTAGACCACATTCATTCTATGTCAGAAACCTATGCTGTGTCAAATATTTAATCAATCCAAATTCAGAGCTGTATCAAGCTTGAATGTTGTGTCCATATATATATAGTTGGCCCAACTGTTCAGGGTTTCGACCTCTGCAGTCGTATCAAGCTGCGCCCTGCGGAGCATTTTATTAAAATTGGAGTAATCTTCCTTTGTCCATGATTATAGTTGAATCAACTACAATCAATGCTTTATACAATGCAATGTTTAATTTTGACTTCCACTGATAAAACACAGATGAAGTTGAATTTGGGTAGTTTCACTTTAACCATTATTTAGTTATGCCCCTTTATAAATCGAAAGATTGCAAAATTTTTAGTTTCCATTCTGTAACTTAAGTTTGCCCCAACCAAACATTATGAAACCTATACACAATATTCATTACCACAAAACTAAGATCAAGTTCAAATTTTTTGTTTCCGTTTTCTAACTTTAGTTTGCCTCAACCAAATGTTATGAAACTTATACACAATGCTTATTACTACATAATACAGATTAAGTAGGAAATTTGGTGGCGACACTTCTACTATTCTTGAGTTATGTCCCTTTATAAACATAAAAATTGCTGAATTTTTCGTTTCCGTTCTCTAACTTTTAGTTTGTCTCAACCAAATGTTATAAAACTTATACACAACCGTTCTAGAGTTATGCATGTTTACAAATAGAAAAATTGCTGAATTTTTAGTTTCTGTTTTCTACTTAAGTTAGGCTCAACCAAATGTTATGAGACTTACACATAATGCTTATTACCACAAAACTCTGATCAAGTTCAAATTTGGGTAGCGTCACTTTTACCATTCTTCAGTTTTGTCCCTTTATAACTATATGATATGCAAGCAGGGGCATCATCTGTGTCCACATGTGTCCACTATCCACATTTATTTAGTACTTTTTTTCTTTTTTTTTTTTTTTGTCTGCCGTTCCCTTTTTTCATACCAAATAACTCTGAACAACAACTCAAACTTTAATTGGAACTTTAACTCGTTAAACAAACGACATATGGAAATCAGTTTAAAAATAGAACAATTTTTTCGACAAAGGATAACGTGGTTTTACCTCATCAAGTAATGTGATAACCACATCAAAGAATGACAGGACCATATCAAATACTTGAACGGACACATCATGTAGTGTAAAATATCAAATCTTGAAACATCATTATGTAATGTTAAAGCCATATAAAGAATTGGCCAATCATCATTATGAAATAACAAAACCACATCATGTAATGAAACAACTACATAACGGTTAGCCAAATACACATAAAGTAATGTTAAAACCACATTGCATAATGATACAACCACATCAAATAATGGTGAAACCACATCGAATAATGACAAAACCATATTAAGTAATGACAAAACTATACCAAGTCAATACGAAACCATATCATGTAATATGGAAATATCATTAAGTATGTAATGATTATTCCATATTGAGTTATATCAAAACATTATTACGTAATGTCAAAATCATATTATGTAAAGACAAAATATCATCAAGTGATAATAAAACAACATAACGTACTATCAGAGTGCCACATATGACAGCTTTGGCGTGCCATAGGTGTCATATGTTTGCTGTCTCGTGAATGAATGTCTGAAATCTTTGTTTATTTAGGGGCTAGTTTTCAAGTATTTCAAACACTTTTTTCTTAGGCCATAAACAATTATTCGTTAATCTGAGCATAGAACTAATACAGTCTGCGAATGTAATCACATATGAAGAAAAAGAAATGACACGAGATATTTTCAGACATTCTATGAAAAAAGGCTTTATTTATCAGTAAAATACATGTGTTCTGTATTATTTTTAATACGTAGTAGTCCATCATGCATTGCAATTTATTCGCTGGATTGGTCAATATTGAAGTAAAACTAATTGAGTATTATATTAACAAACAATTATATTGGCGGGAACATTAGTATGCTAAATTATACATTCCCTTATAAGGTAGTGTACCCGACCTGTTTAATGCTAATATATTTTGCAGCAAGTGATGCGATGTAGACATCTGCATTAGGATTTTACTCCCATTTGATCAGACTTTGTAACTATTAAAGTCAATTTTCAGACTTCAAAATTAAAAAAAAAAGGTACAAGTGTTTTTTTTGCTGTCGATTTTTCCTACAGTTTTCAACCAAGACCTTATTATGCATATACTATAACAGAATGCTTTGAAGATATTTCTCATTTTTCCAGACTTGGACACTTTGTCATATTCTGTGTGTAATCAACGCTATCTTCTTGTAATTTTCAAAACCTTTCAGATCTTTGATACTAGCAGAATTAAGTTATCTTGCTGTTTTCCCATGCATGTTACCATTGTAACCCTGATTTCCAATGCATGTAACCATTATTGCCCTTATTCCCCATACATGTATCCATTGTAAGCTGGATTTCCACGTAACCAGTTTTATAGTTCTCATTAGATATGTCCGATCTTAATATCAGGAAGTTTGGAAAATTAATACAGGTGCATGTATGTGATCAACGTAACTAATTTTAACCATTGCGTCAATGGAGGTTACAAAACAAGATAGCTTAATTATGGTGCTCATTTTGTGCCATATCTACATTATAGACCATTCCTAATTGTTAACAAATACATGTACCGACATGTTGTAAGGTCAGGTTACATGGGGAGACTTTCTCTGAATTCAGTTCACAAAGTTGTCAATCTTATTGTCATGGCCAAAAATTTAACTTTAATGTTATTTGACCTGATTTTTTATTGTCATTCGGTATTAAATAAGATACCTGCAGACATCCCTCATGACTGTGAGACCTTCTTCAAAAAGTTTTTTTTTATTTTGGTGAAGATTGGATGGCAATTACCTCAGTGCCTACTGTGGCACATAGGTTTCCATTGATTCCTAAGTGAAATCATATTTTTATTATCCCCTCTGAAATCAGATGGCTAATATTAAGGGAGCAACCATTTAACTTATAGGGGGGGAGGTTATGGTTTTTTGTCTGAGTCAGAAAATAATTTTTTTTAGTTTTTTCGACGCTATCAATCAAATTATTTTTTTCAAAATTTAACACTTTAAGGTATGGGGGAAATCTGGATTCAGAATATTTCTTTTGTTATTAGCTTGATCACAATATTTTTTTCCATCAAATTGGGGATCAGAATGTTTTTTATAGGAAAAAACCATAACCCCCCCCCCCTCCCCTTGAAGTTAAATGGTCATTCCCTAAGCAAAAATTATACCCATACAAGTAAGACTAAGTGGTGTACTGCATAATGGCTTTGTCCCTCAGCCACAAAACTTGTGTAGACAACTCCTTCTTTAATTTTTTTGATGGATTTTGTTCATGTTTTACATGAATTGCCACCAAATGAACATGGGGCTACAGCTGCAAGCATCTGTACTTGGCTATTTCAATACAAAATTTTGAGTCAATCTCTAAAAAAATTAAGGAAGCTACCATTCGATTTTTATGGGGGGGCTAGGATGAAATTTGAAAAAAAATAGGCAGGGCAGGAGTTTTGAGTAAAAAAAAAAAAAGGCAGGATAACAATTTATGTAAAAAAAAGTCAGGATAAACTAAAAAAAAAAGGCAGGACCAAATATAGTGAAAAATAAAAAGGCAGGACAGAGATTACAACTAAAAGAAATGCAGGACAAAATTTTTCAAAATTATTGGGTTGTATAAGTCCCCAGGAGTGAGTTGCCTGATGTTGTAAATAGAGTTACATGTTTATATGTTCTTGAATAAATAAAAGTTTAGACCTTAATTTTTGTATATATCAGAATACTTCTCGTCGTACTTTATTACTTGGTAGTTTATTACAAACTCCAGACAGGTGTTAATTAGGAATTGAGGCTTGGGTCTATTTATGCATATGAGACCTGAACTCAGAGCAAGAATTATTATTTCTGTGTTTAAAGAGTGATATGGGGTAAATGAAAGAGACATAGCTTTTTAGTTCATTGGTTCACTGTTGAAATTCTAGGAGGGTCAGCACCTTGCAAATTGTGGTCTAGGGAAGGACAGTATGCGTCTAGTTCATGCTTCTGTTTTTTCAAGCTCTATAATTGGTCTAGAAAAAGTGAAGTCATAAAATTGAAATTATGTATTGTAATTATACCCCACGCAACGAGTTGCGGAGGGTATAATGTTTTTGACCCGTCCGTCCGTCTGTCTGTCCGTCCGTCCGTCAGTCCGTCAGTCCTGTTTCTTGTCATCGCAACTCCTCTCAAACCACACAACAGAATTTCACGAAACCTTTTTAGATAATAAGGACATACTATGTAGTTGTGCAAATCGACAGGAAATTACGATTCAATTCTTTTCTAGGAGTTGCGCCCCTTTGAACTTATTTACTTTAATGTACTACTGCAACAGTTTGTCATCGCAACTTCTCTCAAACCACACAACAGAATTTCATGAAACCTTTTCAGATAATAAGCACATACTATGTAGATGTGCATATCGACAGGAAATTACGATTCAATTTTTTTTCCATGAGTTACGCCCCTTTGAACTTATTTGCCCAATATACTACTGCAACCTTTTGTCATCTCAACTCCTCTCAAACCACACAACAGAATTTCATGAAACTGTGTAGATAATAAGGACATACTACGTAGATGTGCATATGGACAGGAAATTACGATTCAATTTTTTTTCCAGGAGTTACGCTCCTTTGAACTTATTTGCCCAATATACTACTGCAACCTTTTGTCATCGCAACATATCTCAAACCACACAACAGAATTGTGTAGATAATAAGGACATACTATGTAGATGTGCATATTGACAGGAAATTATGATTCAATTTTTATACGACCGCAAAAGTTTTGCGGTCGTATATTGGTATGACGTTGGCGTCGTCGTTGTCGTTGTCCTCCTTGTCGTCGTCGTCGTCCGAAGACACATTAGTTTTCGCACTATAACTTTAGTTTAAGTGCATGGATCTATATGAAATTTTACCATAAGGTTCAATACCACAAAAGGAATGTTGGGATTGATTTTGGGGGTTATGGTACCAACAGTTAAGGAATTAGGGGCCAAAAAGGGGCCAAAAACAAGCATTTTTCTAGTTTCAGGACAATTACTTGTGTGTTAGTGTATGGATCTTTCTGAAATTGTACTACAAGGTTCCATATCACAAATGGAAAGCTGGAATTGCGTTTGGGGGTAATTGCCCTAAACGTTTATTATTTGGGGCCAAAAAGGGGCCAAAAAACACATTTTTCTAGTTTCCAGACAATAACTTGTGTTCAAGTGTATGGATCTCTCTGAAATTGTACTGCAAGGTACCATACCACAAAGAGAAGGCTGGGATTGAGTTTGGGGGTGATGAATCATAAGGGGGTTCAAAAAATTGGGGGGGGATTTTTTTTTCCTTTTAAAATTTTCCATTTTAAGTTGGTTATTTCTGATTTATGTTTAAAAGCAAATAATAATGATATGGTAGGAAATACACACCAAACAGGATATATAAATTATTATATAATAAGTATTGTGCACTAGCAAGAAATTTTCAATTGCACAGTATTGCACAATAGCAAGAAATCTTTAATTGCACAGTATTGCGCAATAGCAAGAAATCTTCAATTGCACAGTATTGCGCAATAGCAAGAAATATCAAATAGCACAATATTGCACAATAGCAAGAAATTGTCAATTGTACAGTATTGCGCAATAGCGAGAAATATTCAATTGCACAGTATTGTGCAAAAGAAGATACTTCGTATAAATTGCTTATTTCTTGACCAATTTCAATGGGGTTTTATTCTTGAATTCTTGGGGTTCTTAAATATGCTGAATCTAACCGAGTATTAAGTTTTTAAATTGGTCCACATTGAGGTCCAAAGGGTCCAAAATTAAACTTTGTTTGATTTCATCAAAAATTGAATTATTGGGGTTCTTTGATATGCCGAATCTAAGCGTGTATTTAGATTCTTAATTTTTGGTTCCGTTTTCAAATTGGTCTACATTAAGGTCCAAAGGGTCAAAATTTAAACTTAGTTTGATTTTAACAAAAATTGAATTCTTAGGGTTCTTTGATATGCTGAATCTAAACATGTATTTAGATTTTTGATTATGGGCCCAGTTTTCAAGTTGGTCCAAATCGGGGTCCAAAATTAAACTTTGTTTGATTTCAACAAAAATTGAATATATGGGGTTCTTTGATATGCTGAATCTAACCATGTATTTAGATTTTTGATTTTTGGGCCCCGTTATCAACTTTGTCCACATTGAGGTCAAAAGGGTCCAAAATTAAACTTTGTTTGATTTCATCAAAATTTGAATTCTTGGGGTTCTTTGATATGCTGAATCTAACCATGTATTTAGATTTTGGATATTGGACCATAATAGGTGAATGTCCAATTTAAAATGTTTAAGTTCTTAGACCACATTCATTCTGTGTCGGAAACCTATGCTGTGTCAAATATTTAATCACAATCCAAATTCAGAGCTGTATCAAGCTTGAATGTAATGTGTCCATTTTTGCCCCAACTGTTCAGGGTTCGACCTCTGCGGTCGTATCAAGCTGCACCCTGCGGAGCATTTTATTTTTTCTGATACAATTTATTTTATTTCTCTAATGACAATGTGGGGACGTGGGGTATGTGAGCGCGCTCACTAAGGTTCTTTCATTGGAGTTTATAACGAACTTTGTCAGCTCACTTCAACTCAGCTGTAGTTTATATTTCTTTGCACATGGTCAATGATGTCACAATGGGGGACTTATACAACTGCACAGTAAAAGCTAATGTAGTTGTAAAAACAGTCACTGCAATAAGAAAAATTGCATAATTTTCTTCTTTCGAGTGAAATGGATTACAAGTGAATTAATTGCATTCCTGTCCCAAACATTGCTTATTTTATTGAAAAAACTGGTAAATTAGTACCCTGGTACAGACATAAACATATGAATATTTAATTGATTGTTGGTTTTTAACACCACTATCAGCACTATTGCCTATAAAGTAGCTGCCAGTTTATTGCCTATAAAGTGGCTGCCAGTTTATATTGATGAAGTTGCAGTATCCAGAGAGAATCACAACCTATAAAAATTGCAAGATTGAAGTTGAACACACCATGCAGCATCACTTTAGAAACATTAGTTGTAGAAATGTGCATACGGTCAGAAAATTATGGCTTATGTTATCACTACATGTTTTTTTGGAATTTAATATCACATGAGAAGACCTCCAATCTACCATTATCCTGCCCATTACAAAACAGGGTTGCACAGGAAACAATAAATATTTTTTGACTATATTCATGTTCATTACAGTAGCAAATGGCACATGCTTTGCCATTTCCAATCTTGCCCTAATTGACTCATCATTTCTTGTTAGCTGCTTTTTTTCTTTATAGAGTTCTTCTTTGAACTGCTTCCTGCATTTGTTTTCTGTCCTTTGCTGATTGATTTTGATTTTGTTTTTGTAACTTGGCCCTCATTTCTAACAACACCAATCTTTTGTTTCAGGGACTCCCTACTTGCTATTAAAATATATAAACAAAAAATCTACTTCAAGTGTGCAAACATTTATAACCATAAACAATGCAACTGATTCAAAACTTTATATATACTGGCCATATAAAAATAAGAAGATGTGGTATGATTGCCAATGAGACAACTCTCCAAGAGAGACCAAATTACATAGAACTTAGCTATAGGTCACTGTATAGCCTTCAACAATGAGCAAAATCCATACTGTATAGTAAGCTATAAAAGGCCCCAAAATGACAAATGTAAAACTATTTTATACGAGAAAACTAACTGCCTGATTTATGTACAGAACAATAAATGAAAAACAAATATGATATATAGCAACAAACGACAACCACCGAATTACAGGCTCCTCTGGCTTGGGACAGGCACATACAGAACATGAATTAAGATTGATCTTTTTGTAAGCTGAAATTAAGCCAATAAAAAATCATTTAAATTTCTGAATTTATCCTTAATAGTAAAGAAAGACAATATCAAGACATGAAAATGTCTATAAGTCAATATTAAGACAACTCTAAGCCATTTTAAGACATTTTAAGACAGAAATCAGAAAGAAAAGTTCATGAGGGTTGGTACCTTTGCGCTCTCAAGTGTACAGTTCTTGCCAGATTTTTATGAAACTTATATCATAGGTTTATATTAGCAATGTCTTGGAAGAGTTCGAAAATCAGTGCCGATGAATTATTTTTAAAAGAGTTATGCCCTTGGAAATATTAATTATATGGAAAATTGCCTTATGAGCCCTTTAGTGTGTACAATTCTTGCCAGATTTTTATGAAATTTATATAATAGGTTTATATCATCAAAGTCTTGGACAAATTTGAAAATCAGTGCTGATCAATTATTTTTAAAAGAGTTATGTCCCTTGGAAATATTGTCTATACGGAAAATTGCATTGTCAGTGCTCTCCTGTGTACAATTCTTGCCAGAATTGTATGAAACTTATATCTTAGGTTTATATCAGCAATGTCTTTGACACTTTCGAAAATAAGTTCTGATCAAATATTTTGAACGAGTTATGCTCCTAGGAAATATAAATTATAATGGAGTTAGGCCACTTTGAAAACTTAATTATAACAGAAATCGCATTGCATTTGCTCTGAAACCTTCATTTCTCTAAGATATTTATAAATTGTTTTAAAGAACAAAGAAAACAAGTTGCTTTCTTCAAAAAAAGAAAAGCAATACGTGAACCCTAGACAGCTGACTTGTCACCAAAAACATGTTGCTGATTTTTTTTGGCTTTAGATTTGAAATAATTGACTGAATAGAATAAGGTACATATACTGATGATGTTAAAACATCTTTATTGAAAATTTGTAATTGTGTGTAGATTCTTACACAATTCAATTACAAGCACTGTTGGATTTTAGTTGTAAACAGAAAAGTGTATACAGCTACTATATATGAATTTACATTTTAAGGCTTGACTATTTTATTTATTACTTGGGAATGTACACCAGTTTTTCTTCAAGTTTAATATACATACAAAGTTCTAATCCTATTTAGTTCTTAGTTTCTGCAAACTGAATGTCTAAAGCAAATTGCACAGACTAATCGCAATATAAATTTAAGCACTCAGTTTGCTAAAATAATCTGGATGTATTTATTTCATCTGTCATATCTTCATATTCTATTTCCTTGATGGCTTCAATTATTCTTATAATCATTATTGAAGCTGTCGTCTTTACTCATGGTAGATTCTGTATATAGAGAAATAGAAAGTCCAATTGTGTAACTCTGTGGCATGCAACTAAAAGGCTGTTTTGTATTTTATTTTTGAGAGTAACACACCAGCTCCATTGGGACCTCTTATATACTGACAATTATTTTGGTCTTTTAAAACATCTCAAATTTTAAGGATTTCCTGCAGTTACTTACTTTAATCAATCAAAATATTCTAAAGGAAGAAATTAGTTCTGAAAAAGTTTTATGAATACCTGAATATGCTCTAAAAAAACCAATTAGTATAAAAAAAAAAGATATGTACCTTATGAAGATATATATAAAATTGTATAGATACCAGGATTAAAATGTTGTACACCTGACTTGCATTTCGTCTACAGAAGACTCACCAGTGACACTTGAATAAAAAATATTAAAAAGGCCAAATAAAGTCTGAAGTTGAAGAGCATTGAAGACCCAAAATTTCAAAACAAAGGTTTTGCCAAATACATATAAGGTAATCTATTTATTCCTTGGGAAGAAAATCTTTAGTATTTCGAACATTTCAAAGTTTATTATAGGACAGTCACTCAAAATATGAAAAAGAAAAGAGAAACAGTTAGAGGTCAGAATACCGTAACTTATGATGACCATGATTCAAGGTCGCATATCCAGCTCTTACTGCCATGTCCTGAATTTAGATAAGAAAGGCAAAAATTTACAGTCTGTGAGTGAAATAAATATTTATGTATGCACGTGGTTTTCTTGCACAGCGCAAGCAATAGTAATTGGAAAGCATACACAATGATACCGTCTGGATTAAAATACGCATTTGCGTCATCACGTATATTTATTCTAGGCTCAAATCTAATGCTAGTTGAATTCGGATGTCAGACTACCTACCTCAAGTGGTATGACTCCGGATTCATGGGCATTTAATCCGAAATTTATGTAAACGCAAAAAGATGTCATATAATGAAAATGAACCAAGACGGGTGTATGATAGCTGGTCAACACAATGAATACACAATTTTCAAAATTGCACCATATTGAAAAGATTAAGATGCTATAAGATCAAACTATTAAAAACAAAACAAAAAGAATTGAAATTTAATCAACATACATTCCTGTTAATGAATCATTTCCGAAATTTTTAAAATATAATATCAATAAAAATAAACATCAAGCATTTACTGATGGACATTTTATATATTAAATCAATCTCTTTTTCAAGTCTATATATTTCCATTATATGAATATATTGCTATACAAAATATAAGCAGATACTTATAAAAACGTAGTTATCAAATGATTATTGTAAAATAATTTTATACATTTTTTTGTGAGATGCAAGGATTTAAAATCGTTGTGAAGTTTTTTTTCATTCACTAAAATTTATATTTAACTAACTTGTGTGTACGCATCCCTGATAATTGGTGCTCATAAGCTGCATAAAAATTTTCATAATGTATTCACTGTTCAGACATGACGGACATAATATAACATTATACATTATATTCTATTAATGACGAATTAAGTCTTAGTTTATACTTAATAATGTTAATGAATATTTTCTTGGTCTGTTAGTGTATCTTATTGAAATTAAATATTTTGACAGAAATATAGTTTTGTTTAATTATAATTATGCTTTCCGACCCGGGCTAAGATAAATATTTATAACAGAAATATCGTTTTGTTAATTTTCTTCAAGCTTGCTTTTACATAATGTCACGTGGTAACCGTTTAGAAATAATCAGTTTATTCTGAGACATAATATATTAGTATACTATTCCCAGGTTGATTGTCACAATGCTCAATACACAATGGCACATTGTATTAAATACTACACACACAATGCGCCCAGGGGCAGTCTCAAAGCGTGAATTATATAATTGCGTTATCATTATACTTGATATTCTGATTATTATACCCCCGCTTTAAGAAAGTGGGGGTATACTGTTTTACCTCTGTCTGTCCGTCAGTCCGTCCTTCCGTCCCATGAATATTTTTCATCGCATCTTTCTCAGGAACTACATCATAAGGATTTCTGAAATTTGGTTTCAGGGTTTATATAAGTCAGCTATACCGTGTGATGCGTTTTCAGATTCATCACTCAACAACTTCCTGTTTATGGAACACTTACATATTTTTACACTAGTAAAATTATCCAGTTGCGGCGGTGGTATCATCAGTGAGCAGTAGCTTGCAGTTTCACTTGTTTTGCATTAGTGCAAACACATATGTTCTGCCAAAAGGCAAATAGGTGTTAATATCTAAATGATTTTTTACCGCAATATAGTTTTTATTTTTTTTTAATATTATGATCTACAGATGAACTTCGATTGTTGAACTATACAATGTCACCTGGTAGATCCATAGAGGGACCGTATCAAAGACAGAAACAACTACCTGTATAAATGATCGAAACTTTTCGAGATGTTCCGAGAATCTAGTTTCCGAGGATAAAGAATGGCCCATAGAAGCTTCCAAAACTCCCCAATATATAGGCGTGAACCCCTCAGGGGTTCACACAAAAAAGTGTTCTTCTATTTCAAAATGCTTAGTTCAACTTTCAATAAAGATGTTTACCCAGTTGATCAATTAAGTTTAGTAATAAACTACACAATAACTTTTTAATATTTTGATATTTTTTCCAGAGAGTTAGGAGGGAGAAAACTAAGCATTGAGTCATTTCAGGTAAGCAGTTATAGTTTCAATGCCCAATAGGGGTAATTAGAGTTATTGATAATTTTCATTCTAAGCCAAAAAATTATCATCAGAAATCATATATGTTACACATTTTTATATTTTTGCGGTCGTATAATATGGTATGTCGTTGTCGTCTTTGTTGAAGACATTTGGTTTCCAGACAATAAATTGAGTATAAAGTGTATGGATCTCCATGAAATTGAACCACAAGGTTCAATACCTCAAAAGAATGTTAAGAATGAGATTGCTTTTTGGGAATATGGCCCGAACTGTTTAGGAATTAGGGGCCAAAAAACTAGGATTTTCTGGTTTCCAGACAATAACTTGAGTATAAGTGTATGGATCTCTATGAAATAGTACCACAAGGTTTCATACCAAAAAAGGAAGGTTGGGATTAGTTTTGGGAATTATGGCCCTAACTATTAAGGAAAAAGTGGCCAAAAACAATACTTTTCTAATACTTTGTATAAATTGCTTATTTATTGACCAATTTCAATGTGGTTTAATAGTTTTGAATTTTTGGGGTTCTTTAATATGCTGAATCTAACTGTGGATATAGATTTTGGATTTTGGGCCTTTTTTTTTAAGATGTCAACATTGAGATCCAAAGTTTCCATAATTAAACTTTGTTGGATTTCATAAAAAATTGAATTATTGTGGCCATTTGTTATGCTGACTTGAACCGTGTATTTAGATTTTTGATGTTGGGCCCAGTTTTCAAATTTGTCCTCATTAAGGTCTAAAGGGTCCAAGATTAAACATAGTTTGATTTTGATAAATATTGAGTTCACTGGGTTCTTTGATATGCTGAATCTTAACACGAATTCTCATACGCTCGTCAAAAATTTTGACGGGACGTATTATGGTATACAAATGTCCGGTGTCCGTCCGTCTGTCTGTCCGTCTGTCCGGCGTAAACATGTCGCACCTTAACTTGAGAATGACTTATCCAAATTTCATGAAACTTAACATAGTTGTTTCTTATGATGGTCAAACGATCTGTATACTTTTTGGTGAAAATAAGATTAAAACTTTTTGAGTTACAGGACTTAGTAACTAAAACAGGTGTGTGTTTTTTTACGCCCGTAAAATTTTTGACGGGACGTATTATGGTATACAAATGTCCTGCGTCCGTCCGTCTGTCTGTCTGTCTGTCTGTCTGTCTGTCTGTCTGTCCGTCTGTCTTTCCGGCGTAAACATGTCACACCGTAACTTGAGAATGACTTATCCAAATTTCATGAAACTTAAAATAGTTGTTTCTTATGATAGTCAAACGATCTGTGTACTTTTTGGTGAAAATAAGATTAAAACTTTTTGAGTTACGGGACTTAGTAACTAAAACAGGTGTGTGTTTTCTTTCACGTCGCGCCTTATCTCAAAAACAATTTATGATTATTGCTTAAAACTTTACACACTTCTTAGTTATATTAATCTTAAGATCTGTATACTTTTTGATGATGATTCAAAATTTTATTGTTGAGATATTGAGTATTTTGTTAAAAAAGGGGGAGGGATTTTTCACATATCGTGCATTATCTCAAAAACAGTTTATGATTATTGCTTAAAACTTTACACACTTCTTAGTTATATTAACCTTAAGATCTGTATACTTTTTGGTGATGATTCAAAATTTTATTTTTGAGTTATTGAGTATTTTGTAAAAACAGGGGGAGGGGTTTTTCACATGTCTCGCCGTATCTCAAAAACAATTTATGATTATTGCTTAAAATTTTACACACTTCTTAGTTATATTAATCTAAAGATCTGTATACTTTTTGGTTTTGATTCAAAATTTTATTTTTGAGATATTGATTTTTTTTTTTGTAAGGGGGGGTTTTCACATGTCGCGCTGTATCTAAAAATGATTTATGATTATTGCTTAAAATTTTACACACTTCTTAGTTATATTAATCTAAAGATCTGTATACTTTTTGGTTTTGATTCAAAATTTTATTTTAGAGATATTGAGTTTTTGTAAAAAAAAAGGGGGGTTTTTCGCATGTCACGCTGTATGTCAGAAACTATTTATGCTTATTGCATAAAAATTCACACACAAGACGACGGGCGTATCATGTGCTCATGGCGCAGCTGTTTATTTTTCACATGTCGCGCCGTATCTCAAAAACAATTTATGATTATTGCTTAAAACTTTACACACTTCTTAGTTATATTAATCTTAAGATTTGTATACTTTTTGGTGATGATTCAAAATTTTATTTTAGAGATATTAAGTATTTTGTTAAAAAGGGGGAGGGGTTTTTCACATGTCGCACCGTATCTCAAAAACAGTTTATGATTATTGCTTAAAACTTTACACACTTCTTAGTTATATTAACCTTAAGATCTGTATACTTTTTGGTGATGATTCAAAATTTTATTGTTGAGTTATTGAGTATTTTGTAAAAAAAGGGGGAGGGGTTTTTCACATGTCGCGCCTTATCTCAAAAACGGTTTATGATTATTACTTTAAATTTTACACACTTCTTAGTTATATTAATCTAAAGATCTGTATACTTTTTGGTTTTGATTCAAAATTTTATTTTTGAGATATTGATTTTTTTTTTTTAAAAGGGGGGTTTTCACATGTCGCGCCGTATCTCAAAAACGATTTATGATTATTGCTTAAAATTTTACACACTTCTTAGTTATATTAATCTAAAGATCTGTATACTTTTTGGTTTTGATTCAAAATTTTATTTTAGAGATATTGAGTTTTTTTGTAAAAAATTAGTCACGCCGTATGTCAGAAACTATTTATGTTTATTGCATAAAAATTCACACACAAGACGACGGGCGTATCATGTGCTCATGGCGCAGCTGTTTCTTGATTTTAGGCCCAGTTTTCAAGTTGGTCCAAATCGGGTTAAAAAATTAAAGTTTGTTTGATTTCAACAACAGTTGAATATATGGGGTTCTTTGATAGGCTTAATCTAACCGTCTATTAAGATTTTGGATTTTGATCCCAGATATCAAATTGTTTCTCATTGAGGTCCAAAGGGTCCAAAATTAACCATCAAAAATTTAATTCTTGGGGTTCTTTGATATGCTGAATCTAACCATGTATTTAGTTTTTTTGATATTGGACCATAATAGGTAATTCACTACTCATTATTAGATATTTTGAAAAATAATTAAAGAAAAGTTTTATAGATTTTTTAAAGACATTGTAATAATGATGAAGGATATTTTGGAAATTGTTTTTTTTTTAATTTTTTTAGTAAATTTGTTGAAGAACCTCTGGCTCCGTACTTATGCAACCAGCCTTTGTGTTTTTATGCTGTGGTCATTTTTGTCTCGCCTTGACGGAATCAAAAAGCGAGACATAGGTATGCTGTTTCCGGCTTCGGCGACGGCATCAACAATGTATTAGTTTGTGATTAGGTCTAGTTCATGGTGATCCACTAGTGGTAGGTCAATGATATTTGGTATGCAGTTGTATTAGCATTGGCACATCTCATTACCATGGAGATTATTTGGCCCCGCCCCCTCAGTCAAGGTCTATTGACTTTGAAACTTTTCATAGTTTACATGTATTAGTTTGTGATTAGGTCAATTTATGGGGAACCACTAGTGGTAGGTCAGTGATATTTGGTATGCAGTTTTATTAGCATTGGCACATCTCATTACCATGGAGATTATTTGGCCCCGCCCCCTCAGTCAAGGTCTATTGACTTTGAAACTTTTCATAGTTAACATGTATTAGTTTGTGATTAGGTCAATTTATGGGGAACCACTAGTGGTAGGTCAATGATATTTGGTATGCAGTTGTATAAGCATTGGCATATCTCATTTCCATTGAGATTATTTGGCTCCACCCCCTTAGTCATGGTCTATAGACTTTAAAATTTTGCTAAGTTAACATGTATTAGTTTGTGCTTAGGTCAGTTAAAGGGGAACCATTTGTGGAAGGCCAATGTTAATTTGTGTTCAGTTGTATAAGCATTAGCACATCTCATTTCCATGGAGAATATTTGGCCCCGCCCCATCAGTCATGGTCTATTGACTTTGAAACTTTTGCTTAGTTTACATGTATTTGTTTGTGATAAGATCATTTTAAGATGAACTGCTAATGTTAAGTCAATGATATTTGGTATGCAAATGTATTGGAATTTGTAAATATCGTTTCCATGGAGATTATATAGCCCCACCCCTGATCATGATTCATTGACTTTGAAACTTTTACATAGTTTACAAGTTAATGTTTGTGTTTAGGTTTGTTTAAAGGGAACAACTTATAATAAGTCCGTGGTATTTGGTATGCAGTTGTATTAGCATTGGCATATCTCATTCCATGGAGATTGTTTAGCCATGTACCTTTAGTCATGGTTCATCGACTTTGAATATTTGCATAACTTACATGTTAAAGTATTGCTATTTTAATTTCAACATTTGCATTATCAAAATTACAAAAAGGCGAGACATATCTCTGTGATAACAGTTTATTTTATTCTTGTCTTTCGTTTTTGCTTATGTGCTTTGTCTATATGCTATTTTGTTTTTCTTTGTTGACATATTTGTTTGTTTTTATAGTGATTAAGATTATAACACAATGTTGACTGCTGTACCCCTATTTTTGACATTTTTACTTATTATGTCTGTTTGTTTTGTTCACACATTGTTGTCAATATAATGGAATTTTATGCGACTGTCATACAAGTGAGAGGTTTAGCTAGCTATAAAACCAGGTTTAATCCACCATTTTCTACATGAAGAAATGCCTGTACAAAGAGAGGAATAGCCTAGGACAGTTGTTTTCCATTGGTTTGATGTGTTTGAGCTTTTGATTTTGCCATTTGATAAGAGACTTTCAGATTTGAATTTTCCTTGGAGTTCGGTATTTTTATACGACCGCAAAAAATTTGCGTTCTTATAATGTTATCATGTAGACATCGTTGTTGTCCGAAGACACATTTGGTTTCCAGAAAATAACTTAAGTTTTCAGTGAATGGATCTCTATGAAATTTTACCAGAAGGTTCAATACAATAAAAGGAAGCTTGGGATTGATTTTGGGGGTTATGGTACCAACAATTGAGGAATTAAGGGCCAAAAAGGGGCCAAAAACAAGCATTTTTGTAGTTTCCGGACAATAACTTGTGTGTAAGTTTATGGATCTCTCTGAAATTGTACCACAAGGTTCCATATCACAAAGGGAATGCTGGGATTGATTTTGGGGGTAATTGTCTCAAAATTTTATGAATTAGGGGCCAAAAAAGGGGCAAAAAACAAGCATTTTTCTAGTTTCATGACAATAACTTGTGTGTAAGTGTATGGATCTTTATTAAATTGTACTACAAGGTTCCATATCACAAAGGGAAAACTGGAATTGAGTTTGGGGGTAATTGCCAATAACGTTTAGGAATAAGGGGCCAAAAATAAGCATTTTTCTAGTTTCCAGACAATAACTTGTGTTCAAGTGTATGGATCTCTCTGAAATTGTACTGCAAGGTTTAATACCACAAAGAGAAGGCTGGGATTGATTTTGGGGGTAATTTCCTCAAAATTTTAGAAATTAGGGGCAAAAAAGGGACAAAAAAAACAATCATTTTTCTAGTTTCAGGACAATAACTTGTGTGTAAGTGTATGGATCTTTATGAAATTGTACTACAAGGTTCCATATCACAAAGGGAAAGCTGGGTTTGAGTTTGGGGGTAATTGCCCTAAACGTTTAGGAATTTGGGGCCAAAAAGGGGCCAAAAAAGAAGCATTTATCTAGTTTCCAGACAATGACTTGTGTTCAAGTGTATGGATCTCTCTAAAATTGTACTGCAAGGTACCATACCACAAAAGGAAGTCTGGGATTGAGTTTGGGGGTGATGAATCATAAGGGGGTTCCTTTTTTTTCTTTTAAAATTTTCCATTTTAAATTAGTTATTTCTGATTTATATATAAAAGCAAATAATAATGATATGGTTTGAATAGGTAAATTAAAATTTTTTAAGTTCTTAGACCACATTCATTCTGTGTCAGGAACCTATGCTGTGTCAAATATTTAATCACAATTCAAATTTAGTGCTGTATCAAGCTTGAATGTTGTGTCTATACTTGCCCCAACTGTTCAGGGTTCGACCTCTGTGGTCGTATCAAGCTGCGCCCAGCGGAGCATTTTATTTTATGAAGCGAACTTCTTTAAAAACTAAGCTAATATTGTCCATTAATAAATAAATAAATTAAAGTTTTGGTGTACTTGAATATGCTGAATCTAAGCATGTATTTAGATTTGAATACTTACCCATAATAGGTAAAAGTCCAATTTCATATTTTTCAGTTTTTTTTACCACATTCATTCTGTGTCAGAAACCTATACTGTGTCAAATATTTAATCACACTCCAAATTCAGAGTTGTATCAAGCGTGAAAGTAGTGTCCGTATTTTTGGCCATGGCGTAGTCAGTTTGTTTTCGATCTGTGAGTTTGACTGTCCTTCTTGTATCTTTCGTCCCTCTCTTGCCCCAACTGTTCAGGGTTCAACCTCTGAGGTCATATCAAGCTGCACCCTGCAATTGTTAGTAGACTTCTTATTGAAGTTATCTACAAATAAGCCATATGGCCCAAATTGTTAGTTGACTTCATATTGAAGTTATTGCACTTTAATGATGATTTTTCCCAATTTTTTGCATTTTTGCCAATTATCTTGAAAACTATAATAGATAGTTACAAACTTTTAAATATTGGAGGTATTGCCCTTCAATGATAATTTTGACCAGTTTTGTCGGGCCTTGGACTTTTGTCGAAAAAAAGAAACATAGCGATCCTACATTCCGTCGTCGTCGGCGGCCACAAATATTCACTCTGTGGTTAAAGTTTTTGAAATTTTAATAACTTTCTTAAACTATCCTGGATTTCTACCAAACTTGGACAGAAGCTTGTTTATGATCAAAAGATAATATTCAAAAGTATAAATTTTGTAAAAACAAAATTCCATTTTTTCCGTATTTTACTTATAAATGGACTTAGTTTTTCTGCCAGTTAACATTACATTCACTCTGTGGTTAAAGTTTTTAGAATTTTAACAACTTTCTTAAACTATCCTGGATTTGTACCAAACTTGGGCAGAAGCTTGTTTATGATTAAAAGCTAGTATCTAGAAGGAAATTTTGTTAAAATTTTGTTCCATTTTTCCGTATATTACTTATAAATGGACTTAGTTTTTCTTCCAGTTAACATTACATACAGTCTGCAGTTTAAGTTTTTAAAACATTTATTAGATTCATAAACTATCCTGGATTTTTACCAAACTTGGACAGAAGCTACTTACAATCAAAAGATATAGTATAGAGAGGAATATTTTTATTAATTTTTTTCCTCATTTTTATTAGCTCACCTGACCTGAAAGGTCAAGTGAGCTTTTCTCATCACTTTGCGTCCGTCGTCCGTCGTCCTGCGTCCGTCGTCCGTAAACTTTTACAAAAATCTTCTCCTCTGAAACTACTGGGTCAAATTTAACCAAACTTGGTCACAATCATCATTGGGGTATCTAGTTTAAAAAATGTGTCCGGATATCCGGTCAATCAACCAAGATGGCCACCATGGCTTAAAATAGAACATAGGGGTAAAATGTAGATTTTGGCTTATATCTCTGAAACCAAAGCATTTAGAGCAAATCTGACATAGGGTAAAATTGTTTATCAGGTCAAGATCTATCTGCCCTGAAATTTTCAGATGAATCTGACAACCCGTTGTTGGGTTGCTGCCCCTGAATTGGTAATTTTAAGGAAATTTTGCTGTTTTTGGTTATTATCTTGAATATTATTATAGATAGAGATAAACTGTAAACAGCAATAATGTTCAGCAGAGTAAGATCTACAATTAAGGCAACTTGACCAAAATGGTCAGTTGACCCCTTAAGGAGTTATTGCCCTTTATAATCAATTTTAACCATTTTTCGTAAATTTTTGTAATCTTTTACAAAAATCTTCTCCTCTGAAACTACTAAGACAAATTTAACCGAACTTGTCCACAATCATCATTAGGGTATATAGTTTAAAAAATGTGTCCGATGACCCCACCCACGAACTAAGATGGCCGACATGGCTAAAAAATAGTACATAGGGTAAAATGCAGTTTTTGGCTCATATCTCTGAAACCAAAGCATTTAGAGCAAATCTGACATGGGGGTAAAATTGTTTATCAGGGCAAGATCTATCTGCCCTGAAATTTTCAGACCAATCAGGCAAATCATTGTTTGGTTGCTGCCTCTGAATTGGTAATTTTAATAAAATTTTGTAGTTTTTGGTTATTATCTTGAAAATTATTATAGATAGAGATAAACTATAAACAGCAATAATGTTCAGCAAAGTAAGATCTACAATTAAGTCAACTTGACCAAAATGGTCAGTTGACCCCTTAAGGAGTTATTGCCCTTTATAGTCAATTTTTAACCATTTTTCGTAAATTTTTGTAATCTTTTACAAAAATCTTCTCCTCTGAAACTACTAAGACAAATTTAACCAAACTTTTACACAATCATCATTAGGGTATATAGTTTAAAAAATGTGTCCGATGACCCCGCCCGCGACCCAAGATGGCCGACATGGCAAAAAGTAGAACATAGGGGTAAAATGTAGATTTTGGCTTATATCTCTGAAACCAAAGCATTTAGAGTAAATCTGACATAGGGTAAAACTGATTATCAGGTCAAGATCTATCTGCCCAGAAATTTTCAGACCAATCAGGCAACACGTTGTTGGGTTGCTGCCCCTGAATTGGTAATTTTAAGAAAATTTTGCAGCGTTTGGTTATTATCTTGAATACTATTATAGATAGAGATAAACTGTAAACAGCAATAATGTACAGCAAAGTAAGATCTACAAATAAGTCAACATGACCAAAATTGTCAGTTGACCCCTTAAGGAGTTATTGCCCTTTATAGTCAATTTTTTACAATTTTTTCATAAATTTTGTAAATTTTTGTAAATTTTTACAAAATATTTTCCACTATAACTACTGGGCCAAGTTCATTATAGATAGAGATAATTGTAAGCAGCAAGAATGTTCAGTAAAGTAAGATCTACAAACACATCACCATCACCAAAACACAATTTTGTCATGAATCCATATTTGTCCTTTGTTTAATATGCACATATACCAAGGTGAGCGACACAGGCTCTTTAGAGCCTCTAGTTGAGCCTGCGATTAACAGCAAAAGTAGGCAAGACACTGGGTTCCGCGGAACCCTTACAAATTTTTTTCTATTCTGCTCAAGGGAGAAGACAAAAGTGGTGTCTTAATTCAGGTGGTATTTCAATACAGGTTCACCCATTTGATAAGAATTAACTATTCATGCGCTTAATTTTCTGCTTATATCTCAAAATGTAAAGTAGTAAGAGCAAAACTGACGAAATATGAATGATTAATAGGTCAAGATCTAATTGCTAGAAAATTTTCAGACAAATTAGACAACCCAATTTAGAGGTATTGCCCCTGAAATAATAATTTTAATGTAATTTTTTAGTTTTTGGTTGTTATCTTTAAAACTATTATATATATATAGATAAATTTTGAACAGCAAAAATGTTCAGCAAAGTAAGATCTATCATTAAGATTGATTTCATCAATTGATATAATCTTATAGGAGTTATTACCCTTGAAAGACTATTTTATAATATCTTTAAGTTTTTTTGCCGGAACTATGATAGATAGAGAGAAACTTTAAACAGCAAAAATTTTCAGCGAAGTAAGACATTCAAAATCAGTCATATGATTGAAATTGTCAATTAAATCTGATAGGAGTTATTGCCTTAGAAAAACAATTGTTTTCATTTTAAAATTTTTTTTTGCAGAAAATATGATAGATAGAGAAACTTTAACAGCAAAAATGTTTAATAAAGTAAAACCTACTAATAATTAAGAAAACATGACAGAAATTGTCAATTGATCATTGAAAGATGATTTATACCAATTTTTTGGGGGCAGAAATGATGATAGAGAGAAACTTTACTTGCCAAAAATGTTTAGCAAATTAAGACCTACAAAATATTTCAACATGACCGAAATCATCAATTGATCTTTTTTTTAAATTTTTTTGCCAAAACTATGATATTGATAGAGAGAATCTTTTAAAAGCAAAAAATGTTCAGCAAAGGAATACCTTCAAATCAATTTACCCCTTATATTAAAGAGTTATTGCCCTTTAAGAAGATTTTTACAAAATTTTACAAATTTTATTGAAAGAGTGTCTTTAATGACCTGACGACACTGTTTCCATTCCAATTTAGATGGAGTACGATATTTCTGTCCTTTTTTAAAAAAGTTTTTAACCTCTTTATCTTTGAAGGATCAGGGAATAAGCTTTAAAATTTCACTCCCGGGGCCCAACTTACAAAATGTGAAAATTTTGTATTGACCATATGGGAATATTCTATTAAAAAGTTAGGGGCCCAACCAAATTTCCAGTAGCATTGGCTACTGGGCCCCTGTTAATCTTATTCCCTGAGGATGTTGAGGTTCACCGTAATAACATGGCCATAAGGATCATATCTAAAATTTGATGATTCATCGTCTGTTGAAGGAGCATTATTTTCTATACTGACATCTGATGGAAGTGATGTTTAATTAAAAGTTAAACTTCTACTGAGTTTTTTGTATGTATACGAAATAATAGGTGGTTCTATGTTATCAAAATAGGGAGGTTTAAAGTTGAATGGTAGTTTCATTAAATATACTATATGTATGTGAAGGATGAGGGGCATTCTATGAGGAAGCCAGGAGGCTTCGAGGGTTAAATATGAATATTTCTTTCATTAGGCTGTATATGACCTTTTTTACAGTTGAGTGATTTTATCACGTAGACAAAATCAGTCACCTGTGTACTATAAATACCCGTGTAAAAGAGGGACGAAAGATACCAGAGGGACAGTCAAACTCATAGATCGAAAAACAAACTGACAACCCATGGCCAAAAACAAAAAGACAAACAGACAAATAATAGTACAGATGACACAACATAGAAAACTAAAGACTAAGCAACCTTATCCGAAGTCTCGTTTTAAAGCAACAAGGCAAATCCATTGTAAATTCAACAGTTAAGAAACTCAATTTATTGGTCCAATTACGGGAGGGTTATCCAAACTTCAAATAAAAACTTCAACCAAGTTAAACCTATTCCAAAATGGTCATCTGCACAACATATCTTGGGAGGGAATTTAACCCTCGAAGCCTCCTGGCTTCCTCATAGAATGCTCCTCATCCTTCACATACATGCTTGGATGATGGGCTATTCTATATCATAAGCCATACAGCATTTCTCAGGTTAAATATGAATCTTTAAAGCCACAAGACCAATAAATGCACTTCACAGAAATCTCAAGATATATCCTCCATGATTTAGAATCAAATAACACTACTATCTATTAGTTCCTCCAACACCTGCTAAAGGACAGAAGGTTGTTTAGTCTTTAGGTTGCTTAGTCTTTAGTTTTCTATGTTGTGTCATCAAACTGTCTATCTTATCAGATCAAGATTTGTTTGTATTAACATAACATAATACTCAGTAAATATACTTTATTACTGCAATAATAATAATTATTCAAAACAATCAAAATCATTACTGTCGATATTCAACAAATTAGCATTGTCCATATTCAACAAATTATCACTGTCCATATTCAACAAATTAGCATTGTCCATATTCAACAAATTATCACTGTCCATATATCAAACAATTATCACTGTCCATACATGTATTAAACAAATTCCACAGATCCATTTCCAAAGTGGTCGTCAGAAAATCCATCTTGGTTGCTGACAATAGATCATCCTATAGCAAGAACTCCTGTAATAACATGGTATTCACTTATTAGAAGATAGTACTGTATTAATAAAACTACTTGTATGATCATGTATATTTTCTTTTTCGGTTTCCCGAAGATGAAATTTTTGAAAAGTTTTTGCTGTTCACATAATATCATTTAGAGTTACACCAGACATGAAAGTTGCAGAAGTTGAAGCACCTCTAAATGAATGTGCCTTAAATTGATCTGCATCGATGCCTGATAATTGTAATACATTCTTAAGCCAACGAGCTAAAGTACTAGTTGACACTTTTTTGAAGGTTTTAAATGAAATCAACAAATTTTTTGCTTTTTATGATTTTGTGTCATTTTTAAATATCTTTTAAGCGTAAACACAGGACATAACTCCTGTTTATCATACTTTTTAAAAATAACAGTTTGTGTTACCTGCCCAGGCTTGGCAGTTTTCATTAATGATGTTATCAAAAATGATACTGAGTCTGTATCAAAACGCATATTATCAATGCTTAAATTGACTAAAGCTTGTGTTCTTTGAGCTGAACATAAAGCCATTAAGGCAGCAATTTTTAATGTAAGACTTTTTAAACTTAAGTTTTCTAATGGAAATAAATTTGATAAATAGTGGAGAACCTTGCTGACATCCCATGTATATTGATATCTAGGAAGAGGTAGTCTTAATTTAAAAACTACTTTCATGAATCTAGATATTACAACATTGTCTACAAGATGTGAATTACCAAAAGAAGCCAGAGTCTGGCTTACATCACATTTATAAGTGTTTATACAACTATAGGACTTTTTATACGCCCGTTTAAGGGATGTATTATGGTATACCGTTTTCCGTCTGTCCATCCGTCGTCAACATGTTGGACATTAACTCAAAAACGCTTTAACCAATTTGCATACAACTTTGGTGAATTGTTTATATCTATTGATGTGAGCTCCCTTTCGTTTTTTATAAATTTTAGATTTTATGTTTCCGAGTTGTGGGGTTTTATTCATTAAAAAAAGGGGGATTTTTCAGTTTTCGGACAATAACTCGATCAAAAATGCTTTCACCAACTTGCAAGAAATTGTGGTGAATTGTTTATATCTATTGACATGAGCTCCCTTTCGATTTTTATAAATTTTAGATTTTACGTTTCAGAGTTACATGGTTTTATTCATAAAAAAAAGGGGGATTTTCCAGTTTTCAGACAAAAACTCAAAAATGCTTTCAGCAGTTCTTATGAAACTTTTGTGAATTGTTTATATCTATTGATGTAAGCTCCCTTTAAAATTTTATAAATTTTACATTTTACATTTCTGAGTTATGGGGTTTTATTCATTAAAGAGGGGGGATTTTCCAGTTTTCAGACAATAACTCAAAAATGCTGTCAGCAATTCTCATGAAACTTTGGTGAATTGTTTATATCTATTGATGTAAGCTCCCTTTTGATTTTCATAAATTTCTAATATGACATTGAAAATTAATTGAACTTTATTGATCTTTATTCTTTGAAAATGTGACGGGAGTATCATGTGCTCATGGCGCAGCTGTTTATTCATTCTGTATAGTTCCCCTAAAAAATTTATTAATTGTATTTCAGTTGGTTTAACTGAATTAATTATCTGTTTACTACACCAAATACACCATTTTCTCCATTGAAACTCATATTGTTTTGAAGTGGAGGGTCTCCACGATTGTAGTAAAATATCTCTAGATTGCTCTGAAACTCCTTGACTTTTGAGTAATTGCCTGATACAATACAGGCGACTAGAAACATTTTTCTCTTGTTCATTGAATGTAATTCGTTGCTGTGTGCTAGACATAGCAAATCTTTTCGAAAAGGAAGTCTCACTGTATAATCTATCAAACAACTTAGTAACCTTGGAAACCAAGGCTGTGTGGGCCACATTGGTACTATTATTAAAACCATGCTTACCCTGTCCTCCTCTATTTTTCTCAGTACCTCTGGGATTAAACTGAAAGGAAGAAAAATATAAGGCATATAAGAACTCCATGAAAATGAAAATGCATCAGAAACAAAATCATCTGGATGAGGAAACCAAGATACGAATCTATCTAACTGTTTATTTAATCTAAAAGCAAATAAATCTATGTCTGGTATGAAAAAAGTTTTACATACAGCACTAAACACTTGTTCATTTAATTTCCACTCAGATGAATCACTAAATACCCCAGATAGATTATCTGGTACTCTATTTTCTTTCCCTGGAATGTGGACAGCAGAAAGAAAAATATTTCTACCTGCTGCCCAAACCCAAATCTCTTTTGTTTGTTTGAATATGGTTTTTACACTGCCATCCATGTTATTTAGATAATGTACTGCTGTTGCACTGTCAGATTTAACACAAACATGACAATTTTCAATGTTTTGACAGAGAGAGAATAAAGCATATTTTACTGCCAATAATTCTAACACATTGATATGAAGTAATTTTTCATCATCTTTCCATCTACCTTGTGTTTTAACTTGTTCGAAAACTGCACCCCAACCTTGCATTGAAGCATCGGTTTCCAAATAAAAATCTGGAGAACCATAACTTATCAATTTTCCATTCAACAATTCAACATTTTCTATCCACCATAAAATTTCTTGTTTGGCTAGCTCTGATAGTGTAAACTTAACATCATAATCAGCATTATTTTGATTAAGTACAACAGATTTTTCAATATCAAGGTATCTTAAAAATAAAGGTGCCAACAAAATTGCACACCTTGCTGAAGAATAAAGCCCAATTAAAACTGAAATTTCTCGGATTGAAACCTCATGGGTATCTAAGATCTTGGAGGAGTGTTTCAAAATATTTTCTATTTTTTCTACAGATAGAAACACTTTAAATTCAACTGAATCAATAATATAAACCAAGAAAAACAATTCTCTGTGTTAGGATAAAAACTGATTTCTCTTCATTGACTTTGAATCCTAAAGATGCAAGCAAGTTTCTCAAAACTACTATATTCTCCCAACATGTATCATAAGACTGATCTTGCAATAGCGAGTCATCAATATAAAAAAATGAACTTATCCCAAATTTTCTGATGTGGTAAAATACCACCTTCATTACTTTTGTGAAAACTCTTGGTGCTGTACTTAATCCAAATACTAAACTTGTAAATTCATATAAAGTATTTCTCCACCAAAATTTCAAATATTTTCTATCAGAATTTCTTATACCTAGTGAGAAATAAGCATTGCACAGGTCTATACTTGTAAAGAAACAATTTCTTGTTGTTGCAGCGAGAACAGACTGCAAAGTTTCTTGCTTGAAATGAAAATATTTAACAAAACGATTTAATTGTCTCAAGTTCAGTACTGGTCTAAATTTGCCATTTTTCTTTTGAACCAAAAACAAATTGGAAATAAACTGATCTGATTCATTGAATGATTGGACAATAGCCCCTTTACTCAAAAGTTCCTGTACTTCATTATCAATTAATCATTTTTCTTTTTCCGAAAATTTGATTGCATTAGCAATAAATTTTTGCTCAGGACTTTTAACAAATTCAATTTTATAACCATATATTTTATGGTATCTAAAATCCAAGGGTCTGAGGTAATATTTTCCCAAATATCAGAAAAAATTTTGACTGAACCAGCAACAAATTTTACCTTCAATATCTCCTTGGGCGCCTGCTGTAATTGCCTTGGCCTCTGCCTCAGACAGACATTCCTCTGTTTGAGTACTGGCTCTGGCAGCCTGCCTGGCCCCTACGAAAGTTGCCTCTTGCCCCGGATCCCCGGGGCTGAAAGAAGTTTTTTGAACTTAATTCATGATCTCCTACACATGAAACCTTGTAATTTTTGAGCTTCATTAATCTCTTTTATACGCTTGGATACATCATCACCAAATAAATTTTCCCCAATCTCTTCATTACGGTTGCAAAGTAAATGATACTTTGGCTCAAGGTGAGATTTAAGAATCATTTTTCTACTATAAGAAAATTAAAAAAAAACACTACTTAGGATTGTCATAGCTCTTAGTGTGTGAGCTCTTAGCTCCTTAACATCAGGATCTTTCTTTGATAACAACTCTGCCAGACGTATGACAGGCACTATTCCATTGCCGAGCATTCTTTGCACATTCTTTGCACATTCTGCATATTCAAGTCAAGAGACTTCACATTTCTACGTAGAAAAGACCAAATTTCAACATTAACTTTGGGGGGAATAATGTTCTTACAATTTAAAGGTATTTTACTGTCTTTGACAATTTCATCAAGGTTAGCTTTTTTACGTACAATTGTATTGATCATATCAGCGATGTTGCTCATTGTTTCCCTACCAAACTTTACATCGTCCTCAAAGATTTTTGGGACTTCGAATATGAATTTATCTGCGTCATTGCTGTTTACAGCAGCATTATTATTTTCATCCATGGCTTCAGCCTGGAAGATGTTGAAGTATTCTAGATCCAAGGTCGGATCTTCAACATTGTCAACCATATTTTGAATATCAATATCCGGTTGCTGGTATGAGGCGTGCTCGAACCTGCCTTGTTCTGAAAATAAGAAAAATCTTCCATGAGATTGTACAAATTTCTGTATTCAACTTCAATTTTGGACAATTTGCTCTTTTTTGCTTGGGAAACCTCTCCCCCATCAACATTTTTCCTTTTCATTGGGCCTTCCCCTTCATTTTTTTCCCCCGGTCCTTTCCCTGGACCTTTATACAAACCCAGTTTGTCTGACTTTTTGTTTACACTTGTAACATTTTTGCTGTGTCAGCTTTATTATTTTTTGTATTATCTACGTCCTCCTTAACTTGTCTTTAATACACATGTCGTGCTACAGTCTTAGAAAAAAACGAGGCTTCGGATAAGGTTACACCGGTATTTATAGTACACGGGTGACTGATTTTGTCTACGTGATAAAATCACTCAACTGTAAAAAAGGTTGTATACAGCCTAACGAAAGAAATATTCATATTTAACCTGAGAAATACCGTATGGCTTACAATATAGAATGCCTGTTATGAACTTCAGGATTTTTTATCAATGTTTATATGCAGGAATAGCCTATGGTGACAAAAAGCTGTAATTATACGTGTACATTCATATAGTGGGCTGATAAACAAGATGGTATCTATGATGAGTTTATTTACAACCACTGGGTCGATGCCACTGCCGGTTGAGTTTTAATTCCCCGAGGGTATCACCAGCCCAGTAGTCAGCACTTCTGTGCTGACATGAATTATCATTGATATGGTCATATTTATAAATTAACTGTTTACAAAACTTTTGAATTTTTGAAATACTAAGGCTTTTCTACCTCAGGAATAGATTACCTTAGCTGTATTTGGCAAAACTTTTAGGAATTTTGGTCTTCAATGCTCTTCAACATCGTACTTTTTTTGGCCTTTTTAACTTTTTGAGCGTCACTGATGAGTCTTTTGTAGAAGAAACGTGCGTCTGGCATATATACAAAATTTAGTCCTGGTATCTGTGGTGAGTTTATTTGACCAAGTTTACATAATAATTGATGCCTACCATTTTTTTTGAATATTGATAGGAGATCTTCAATTGTATAATTTATAGGATGTTTAATTTATTGATTTCGATTGATAGGTTTTGCCATGAGACCTATTATTTTGTTATCTTTTATCAATACTATTAATGATGTCAATAGAGGAAGTTTAAGATCTGTTCCCTTGTCCCATTATTTTGTCGTTAACACAAGGGATATGCACATCTGCATTCATATAATCCAAGACAGTTCGCAAATTTTACGGGAATCTTCAAATTGTTTATGTGATTGTCATGTTTGTTTCTGGATTGTTTTGAGTGGTTGGAATTTTATATGAATTTAATATTATGATTGTGCTTTCTTAAATGTTTGTAAATTATACTATTGATTTTCTTTGGTTTTCTGAAGAGTTATAGATGTTCTGGTGTTACGACACTTTGGGTTGGTTCAAGCTACCAGATAAATGAGCCTTTGAGTTTTTCTAGTAATGTCACAGGAAAAAGAGAGCTAAAAAGCTCCACAGAAATAAAGTGCAGACTGTAAGCAGCAGTATGTATATAACCAGTATTCTCACCAGAATATTTATGGATTAGATGCTGGAAAAATACTCCACTCCATCTATCCTTCCAAAACACATAGAGGATACATAGGCTTTGTCATCTGTAACACAAACAGTTACCTTTAACCTTATTCAAACAATGCAGAGTGTTCTCAAATAGATTGAATATGTGTACTTCTTATTAAGAACAGATTTGAATTATACTTTCTCAGGTTTCCCATGGTTTTACCTTAGTAATTTTTGTCATTGAACCCTAATAGTGGGTTTGTGTCATCGATTAACCAAACAGTTTTTGTCTCTCCTGCAACAAAAATCACAGATATGGAGACAAAGGGATTAGATTCTATTTGTATAAAGATTTATATTTCAGTGGGAAGAAGAACTGGATGCTTCATGCCTTGTATGCTGCTACCTTATGTAAGGAAGTTTCCGTCTGTCATATGTCCATTCTTGACAACATTTTCATGGTAAAGTGACTGTTTGAAAAAAATTTATAGGTTTTTTGTCATGTGAATTTCTCACTTATAATGACTTATAGGATAACTGTATTTGGTATATCATGGTTCCCTGCAAGGTCCACATGTCTATGAGACAGGGTTCACCTGACCTTGACCTCATTTTGTGGATCCGTGATCAAGGATAATGTCTGCTACCTTGTTTCAAGAATTATGGATTGACTGAGCAGTGTCATATAGGCAAAGGGAAGGACAATAAGGTTATGGTCTCTGGCCATTCAGTCTGTCAACACTCTAGGATAACTCAAATTTGCTTTAACCAATTCTCAATTAATTCTATAACAAAATTAGGATTGATGGAAGGAAGCTCACTTTTGCCTTTGACAATTTTTTGTTTTGTTGTTCTAGAGTTATGCGACTTTTTATAATTGTTGGAATTGGTGAAGAATCAATCGTTCAATTAAAAATACTTAACCAATTTGTCATTCCAGAGTTATGAGACTTAGACCATCAGATAAATGAAAGGTATTTTTTATACGTCCTTCACTTTTTAGTAGGCTTGGATCAATTTACTACAAGCTTAACACTGTTGTTGGAATTGATGAATGTAGACTTACTTTTAATTTAAAAAATTTTCTGATTTGTCATTCCAGAGTTATGGGACTTTTAAAAGTCATATTTGACACAATATTCATACACTTAAGAGTATCCCAATGTATGTTTTTCTACAGATCCATTTTTTTCTCACCTGTTACAAAAGGTGCTGAATGCATTGGACATATAGTGATTATAATCCTGTTGCAACCATCATACACTATTTGTATACAGCTTTATATATAAGAAGGTTGAAGATCTGGATTCTTCATACCTTGTATGCAGATACCTAATGTTACGAAGTTTCTGTCTGTCAAATGTACATTGTCCATGACCTCCTTTTTATTGGTTCAGCGACTGGTTGAACAAGAATTATATTTTTTATTAAGATGGGTAATAGGATACCTTGGTTCCTTGCAAGGTCTTTCAGACACAGTTCACCTGACCTCAACCTCATTTCATTGATCAGTGATCCAGGTTAAATTGACGTGGTCAAGTCCGCATTTCAGATACTATAAGCAATAGGTCATCTATATTTGGTGTATGAAATGATTGTTAAATGTACATGTACCACTGGCAGGTTTCAGTGATCCAGGTTAAATTGACGTCTCTGCTGGTGGACATTTTGTCCCCGAGGACATCATCCGCCCAGTAGCAAAATTGCATGAATTTACAAAGATCTAACAGGATACTGGTTCGGACGTCGCCCAGTATAAAAACGTCCGAAACAGACGTCACCATGGACACGGTGTCGTCTGATAAGGCAGGTGTCCCCTCATCACCAGACATGACAAATATCCCAAACATGACTCATTCAGATCATCATACTAGTGAAAATAGCAATAGTACACATACACAGCCATGTTCAGTTCTCCTTAAAGACATTTTGGATTGTGATGACTCTGAACAACACTGTCTCATTTCGAAATGTGGAACTAATGGCTGCAAAACTTGTGAAATTTTAATAACAGACGCTCAATTCACTAGCAATTTAACTAAAAAGTCTTACTTTACTAGAAGTTATGATGATCTGAATTGTAATAAAAATGTCGTTTACGGATTAGAGTGTAACCTTTGTGGATTGGATTACGTCGGTGAAACAAAAGGAAGGTTAAACAAACATATGTGCGGCCATAGATCAGATATCAACCTCAATGCAAACGACATTCTGTACCAGCATTTTAATCAACCTGATCATTCCATTGTTTCTATGACAGTTCGTATAATCAAAAAAATATACCACAAGACTAACAATCCTCAACTTCCCACGTCTCTCCGTAGACAAAAAGAGAACTACTGGATTCGACAATTGGGAACTGCAACACCATATGGTTGCAATGACAAAATTGATGGTATAGGTATTCTATCTAGTCCTTCCTGTAGCTCGGTGAATGTGATGAATATTTTCAACTCTACTCCTCGACGTAGACTCAGTCATGGTCATCTTCATTATACATCACCTACTTTGCATGATGTCTCTATTAATGACTTGCTGCCATTTATACAAAAGCCATTAGGTATTCATCACATTCGCACGAAACTGTATTCATTATACCCCTTTCAAAACTTCATTCTCTGTTCAATTTATGTTTGGAAACCACTGTTACAAACCCTCATTCAAACCAATACAAACTTACAGCTATCATTTCGGATATTGCAAGTCACAGACTTTTCAAACCAGTTCGCATTGGAAAAGATGAAAAAGAGAAAAGATCTTTTCTTAAATTTTCCTTTGCCAACAAAGGTCTCGATGGCGTCAACTTAGGCAATATCCTTCATCATAAATTAGTTTAGTCGAAAATACCTCCTTATTTTAAAGATCAGTCTGTACCAATAATTTCTTATACCTATACCAAACCAATTGCAACTCAAATTTTCAATTACAAACACGTTTTGCATGATCTCAACATTGACGACTTCAAGTCTAAACCTCCTGATTGCACCTGTGCTAGTTCCCAATTCACATATAATCCGGCTGGCCACTTTATTACCGGAGACCTCAACATTGTCAATAACACTTCCCTGCGAAATTTGTTATCCAAAGGTCCGAAATATCGTGAGCCTAAATCCATCAATTGGAAATACAACTTCAAAATACTGATGGATTCAGTCGAGGATTATGCCAGGCAATGGGCTAAACACGAGAAAGAAGACGTAGATACTCTTTCCGAATGGATTAAGGCTGTGAGGTCGTTGATACAAATCCGAATTAAGAAACTAAATGGGCATATCAATACCCACGCTACTACAATTTTTAAAGACCCAAATGTTGCAAAACACTTGATCTACCTCCATGACAAATATGTTGTTGTCCCCGCAGATAAAGCCCCAAACAACATCGTTTTTGTGTGTAAATATCATTACATAAACTGCTTGATAAATGAATTAGGTATTAACAATTCACTTGGAAACTCAACATATACCCTCACGACACTTACCAAAGAGGAAATCCTGGATAATCATAGGTCTGTTCTATGTTCCTTTGGAATTTCAACCAAAGATGAAGAACTGTATCTTCCATCACTGTATTGGATACCTAAACTACATAAGTGTCCTTACAAACAACGGTATATTGCTGGGTCTTCCAAGTGCTTCACGAAACCTCTTTCTAAATTATTAACATCTATTTTATCAGCAATCAAAGCCGGGCTCCAAAGTTATTGTGAAACTGCCTATTCTAGAGGTGGGGTGAATCAGATGTGGATACTAAAAAATTCCAAAGATCTTTTAGAGTACATGCAATCAAAGACTCTCTCATCTTGCAATAGTATTAAACCATTTGACTTTTCTACACTTTACACAAGTATTCCCCATTCCAAACTAAAAGACAAATTGAAAGAGTTGGTATAACTTTGTTTCATTAAAAAGAATGGCGAACGTAGATACAAGTATCTTGTCTTGGGGAGGGATAAATCTTACTTTGTAAAGAATCACTCTGATTCAAACAAAAAATTCTCTGAAACTGACATTATCAAGATGCTTGATTTCTTGATTGACAACATATTTGTTACGTTTGGAGGACGTGTTTTTCAACAGACTGTCAGAATTCCAATGGGAACCAATTGTGCCCCTCTTCTTGCGGACTTGTTTCTTTATTATTATGAGGCTGACTTCATACAGGAACTTCTTAGGAAGAAAGATAAGAAGTTAGCAATATCCTTTAACTCTACGTTCCGCTATATAGATGATGTTCTCTCACTAAATAGTACAAAATTTGGTGACTATGTTGAACGAATCTATCCCATCGAACTAGAGATAAAGGATACTACAGATACAGTTAAGTCTGCCTCATATCTTGACTTACATCTAGAAATTGACAATGAGGGTCGGTTGAAAACAAAACTATACGACAAAAGAGATGATTTCAGCTTCCCAATTGTGAACTTTCCATTTCTATGTAGCAACATTCCAGCAGTGCCTGCATACGGAGTATATATCTCCCAACTGATACGATATTCCCGGGCTTGTGTTTCATATCATGATTTCCTTGATAGAGGATTGCTGCTCACAAGGAAGCTATTAAACCAAGAGTTCCAAATGGTGAAGTTGAAATCATCCCTTCGTAAATTTTACGGACGCCATCACGAGTTGGTTGACCGTTATGGAATAACCGTTTCACAGATGATATCGGATATGTTCCTTATGTCGTAACTACAATACCCTTCCCTTTTCACGAATGTGACTTACCAAATTAGACTATTTACCGGATTTGTAATAATATAATCAACACGACGGGTGCCACATGTGGAGCAGGATCTGCTTACCCTTCCGGAGCACCTGAGATCACCCCCAGTTTTTGGTGGGGTTCGTGTTGCTTATAGTCTTTAGTTTTCTATGTTGTGTCATCTGTACTATTATTTGTCTGTTTGTCTTTTTATTTTTGGCCATGGCGTTATCAGTTTGTTTTTCGATCTATGAGTTTGAATGTCCCTCTGGTTTCTTTCGTCCCTCTTTTTCATCTGACCTTGACCTCATTTTCATTGCTTATTGGACAATGTTTAGTTTTTGTGGTTTGGTCTATTTCTCAGATACTATAAGCAAAAGGGCAACAATATTATGTGTATGGAATGATTTTAAGGTGTACATGTCTGTCCTATTTCATATGACTTTGACTTTATTTTCATGGTTTATTAGTCAATTAGTTAATGTTCATTTTTTATGTGGTTTGGTATTTTTTCCATGTACAATAAGCAGTAGACATGGTTCATTTGATCTTGACCTCAATTTGATGGATCATTGATAATGTTAAGTTTATGCGATACTTACAGTAAAACCTTCATATTACAGACTTGCAACATAAATTCAATCATAAGTAAAGCAGGCAAGACATTTCAGCATGTGCACTTTTGTTATGCCCCCGCCGTAGCGGAGGGGGCATTAAGTTTTACCCTTGTCCATCTGTACGTACATCCCAAAGTTGGTTTCCGTTCTCTAACTTTAGTTTGCCTCAACCAAATGTTATGAAACTTATACACAATGCTTATTACCATTAAATACAGATCAAGTTTGAATTTTGGGTGGCGTCACTTTTACCTTTCTAGAGTTATGCCCCTTTACAAATGGAAAAATTGCTAAATTTTTCGTTTCTGTTCTCTATAACTTAAGTTAGCCTCAACCAAATGTTATGAAACTTATACACAATGCTTATTACCACAATATACAGATCAAGTTTGAATTTTGGTGCCGTCACTTTTACTGTTCTAGAGTTATGCCCTTTACAAATGGAAAAATTGCTAAATTTTTCATTTTTTTTTCTTATTTATACAAACAAACCAAGTTTGTATTCTGTTGTCTCGTATTATAATATTTTTGTAGTCTCATATTTTTATTTTTTCTCCAGTCTAATGTTGTATATTTATTGAGTCTCATAAAGTGAAATATCGTTTCTGTACTTTAAGTGTGAGGTTGTCTAATTCTTGTATAGTTGTTAGAGTGGTCTGCAAATACTCCTTGTTTATGTCTCTAGTGTCAGTGATCAAAACATCCAGGTCACCAGTGGAAGGCTTACTAAATTTCTAGAGACATTTTTATTTACCTTTTCCAAAGATCAAGGTAGCTAGGTATATGCAAGCCTTCCATTGATAAGATGAAATGTTTAATGATCACATCAACCTATATTTTAACTGATGTAACTTTTCAGGTAAAAATATGTTCTGTTTGTATTGATGAGCAAGTCCTGACAACCCACAATTATTTATAGTAAAACTCTCCAAATAGAGCAAATCTCAATTAAAGTCACGATCTCATCCTTGTAATTGAGCAAATATCAACTCCAAAAAACTATACCAAATGTCACCAAAGGGGTATCTGTGTGTAAAACAAAAACATAGTCTCAGCAAAATCATTCTGGCTTAAAGCAGAAAAATATTTTAGAATGAATAATAATTTTATTATAAAAAACAACTAATCAATCTGGTTTTGGCCCTAGGGAAACACTCAGCATACAAGACAATTTTTGAGTTCCTGCCTGAGCAAGTCAGCTTGCAACCTCCAATGTGAGGAAGAACCTGTCTGCCCGACAATACGTCAGCCGGGGAGTGTGAAGCGGGGGTTCTCCACTTTGGTGATGAGACTAGGAGTCTCATCTGAGGCCGGGAAATGTGAAGCGAGGGTTCTCCACTTTGGTGATGAGACTACCCTACTGAAAATGTAAAGTGGGATTTCACTGAAAATACCAGTGGAGTTCCATCAGAGTTCCATTGGAATACCACTGTATTACCACTGGGAAATTTGGTCGGGATTTTCATTGGACATTCATTGTTTTCCATTGGGATACATGTATCAGTTATGATACCGAAACAGTTTATAGAACAATGTGGAAAATGAAACCCGTTCAATTTTGTTTTTCTCAAAAGAACACTTGACTAGTAACAGTGAATGAATATGTTGAAGTCAAAGGAGAAATAATTATATTATTGTATACATGTAGTCTATAGTGCAGGGCAGTTGCCAGTATGGTCACTTGAAGAAAAACACGGAGTATATATCCTAACAATTCGTACAGACTGAAGATAATTTCTGCAACAGATCTGTTTAAAACCGGCCCTTTTAAGGGCCTTGCACATTTTTCAAAAAGAATCTTAATTGTTTTTGTTCATTAAATCAAACAGAATCTTAACTAATTTGATAGAAAATGTTTATCTCAAATATTATAATATTTAATTTCTTATCAGGCCAGCAAATTATATATTTACAAATTAAATCCTTTATATAATAATCATGCACTTATTAACTTGAAAAGTTTGAATTAGAAGTAATAAATTCCTTTAAATTTCTAAGTCCAAAATTCCACTGGAATATTTGCATTAAATCAAAACTCCACTGAAATATAAACAATGATATTCCACTGGAAATTTATTGGAAGTTCTTTGGAAGTTTCATTGGAAATTTCACTGATTTTCCATTGGAATTACAGTGTGAAAAATATTCCAGATGTTTTGGATGAAACTCTAATGGGATTCCATTGGAATATTTTTTTCCACTGAATACCAGTGTAATTTCACTGGAAATCCAGTGGAATCCCATAGACATTTTCAGTAGGGTAGGCGTCTCATATGCAGTATCAAACAGGCGCTGGAATAAATTTGATAAAATTTGTCCCCGAAATGCATGCTGATGAATGAAATTTTAGAAATAACCAGTGATAAAATTCCATCAAGGAATTAAAATTAATTAAATAAAATATATATCACTAGTAAAAGCTGAAAAGTTTTCCTTGTCATGAACCATTATTGAAGGTGTTAGGAAGGTGGATGGTGGGCGGTAAATTAAATAATAGCACTGTAAAACTATATCAACTAGTCAAGACTGCTATGAACCAAGAAAGTGATTATACAAAGACCATGTATATGGCTTTACACAAAGATATGGTACATCAATCATTCAGTGGGAGGAGTCTGGCCTCACTGACCTTTAGATAATATACTAATTGTTGTGTAATTAATTTTTTATGATTGATTGATTGATTGTTGGTTGCTTAACGTCCAGTGGTTAATTATTTATAAGATCTGGTATCATAATCTGCATTTCCTCACCAACAGAGATTATTTATGACATGTATCTGATTAAGAAAGGATTAGTGTGCCTCCTAGTGAGATTCCAGTTGTAAATTCAAAGTGTCAAATGCCAGGGAAATTAACCTCAAGATATAACAAGTGGTCTGTGTATGTTGATTAGATGTATCCAGAATGTCAGCATCTTTATTATCACATTAATTATTAAGTGTGAGCTGGAATGGCTGTTTGTATAAACAGTACTTATATTACATATAAGTACAATAATATCAAGTAATTTTTTAAATTGGAGTTATCTTCCTTTGTACATGATTATAGTTGAATCAACTACGATCAATGCTTTATACAATGCAATGTTTAATTTTGCCTTCCACTGATAAATTAAAGCAATTTTTACCCTTCATTCCTAAAAATATTTCAAATTCTTCTTTGAAACTTGGAGTTATCTTTCTTTGTGCATTGTGGTAGTTGAATCAACTACAACCAATGCTTTATACAATGCAATATTCAATTTTACTTCCTACTGATAAATTAAAGCAATCTTTACCATTCAGTGCTTACAAGCTGTTTGATTACTGTTCTAGGGTTATGCCCCTTTACAAATGAAAAAATTGCTGAGTTTTTCGTTTCCATTCTCTAACTTGAGTTTGTCTTAAAACTAAATGTAATTTCTAAAAATATCAATGTCATATTATTCAAGTAATTTTTAAATTTGGTGTTATCTTCCTTTGTCCATGATTATAGTTGAATCAACTACAATCAATGCTTTATACAATGCAATGTTTAATTTTGCCTTATACTGATAAAACACAGATCAAGTTGAATTTGGGTAGTGTCACTTTAACCATTATTGAGTTATACCCCTTTATAAATCGAAAGATTGCAAAATTTTTAGTTTCCATTCTGAAACTTAAGTTTGCCCCAACCAAACATTATGAAACCTTATAATACACAATATTCATTACCACAAAACTAAGATCAAGTACAATTTTTTGGTTTCCGTTCTCTAACTTTAGTTTGCCTCAACCAAATGTTATGAAACTTATACACAATGCTTATTACTACATAATACAGATAAAGTACGAAATTTGGTTGTGTCACTTTTACCATTCTTGAGTTATGTCCCTTTATAAACATAAAAATTGCTGAATGTTTTGTTTCCGTTCTCTAACTTTAGTTTGTCTCAACCAAATGTTATTAAACATATACACAACCGTTCTAGAGTGATGCGTGTTAACAAATAGAAAAATTGCTGAATTTTTAGTTTCTGTTTTCCACTTAAGTTAGCCTCAACCAAATGTTATGAGACTTACACACAATGCTTATTACCACAAAACTCAGATCAAGTTCAAATTTGGGTAGCGTCACATTTACCGTTCTTCAGTTATGTCCCTTTATAACTATATGATATGCAAGCGGGGAACATCATCTGTGTCCACATGTGGACACAATCCACATTTATTTACTTCTGATTAAATGCTTTCTAAATATTCCATTTTATTATTGCAACAATTTTAATGTGCACAATAAACGTGTATTATGAGCTCTTGGAGCAAATGCTTATCACAGGAATTATATATTAATGGACTTTGACTTTTTATGAGATTTGTAATAGTGGCAACATGTGAACAGAAAGCTCTTATACTAGGTAATATTTTCTGCCATCGTGTATAGTTGACAATTATATGAGGGCTTATTGCAATCAGCTTGTCTGTCCAGCCATTTGTTTAGTAATGATCTGTCAGATATCTACTAACACATGAAATTTATAAAGTGTTGTTTTCATTTTTTTCTGTTTGCCAATTCTTTGAATTTTTCAATATGTTGTATGAACTTAAAACTTTTGGTCACACTTTTTTTAGAAACTACTGAACAGAATGACTTCACATTTGGCATGGTCAGTAGCTCAACAGGGATGAGTTGTTATTTATCTGCTCTTTTTGGAACTGTCAGACTTCGATATTCTACTACCTGTTTTCCGATACTTTAAATTATGAGTGGGGTATGCTTAACTCGATCAACATGTTATAATACATTTGCGGAATCAACGAAAAAGACATACATGACTTATTTAAAGTCTTATGTACAGTTTTGTATAATGTTTGCAATACCTTTATTTCCTTTATCAAATGAGAATGCAGCATATTTATCTCACAAGCTGCAATATAACTGTATTTCAAATTATTTGATTATTATTAAATTAATTCATGTTGAAGCAGGATTACCAGATCCTTTAGCTGGTCATTTTGTACATTCTGTTTTGCAGGGGGCAAAAAGGGTCCTTGGAACTGTAAGCAATAGGAAGTTACCCATCACCCAATCTATTCTGAGATATATTTTACCACCACCAATCCTTCATGTACTGGGGACTTGGCTTTCTGGGCAGCTTCTTTAGTTGCATTTTTCTCATTTCTTAGGAAGTCTAACCTTTTGATCCCTTCTCCATCCCAGTTTGACCCAAAGGTGCACTTAAGCAGGCAGGATATATTTTTCCAACCCAAAGGTGTTGTTTTGAGAATCTGCAAAACTAAGAACATTCAATATGCACAAAGAGTACTTGAGATCCCTCTACCCAGAATTCATGATTCCCCTTTTTGTCCAGCAGGGGCATTGTTATTATTACATAATATGGTTCTAAATAATACAACCCCATGTCCTGCATTCATTTATTTACACAAACATTTAGTTACCCCACTTACATATCCAGCCTTTTTGGCTTGATTTAAACACACTCTACACCTTTTAGGTATTGATAGCAACCAATACTCTGGTCATAGTTTTCGCAGAGGTGGGGATCCTTTGCATTGGAATGTGGCCTACCAGGTGAGGTCATCCTAGCTCCTATTTGGACCCATCTTTGTCTTACCGTCATCAGGTGATGCATGCTTTTGCTACAGCCTTCACATCGTCGTCCTTAAAATAATTTTTACTCACTATTATACAGGTTTGGGCAAATTTTGGAGTACCACAGTTTTGCAGATCTATATTATTTTGTCTTTGGCTATATTTGCCAATTATCTTTGCATCTAATTGGAATTATCATTAAACTGTGGATTTACTTGGCCCAAACCTGTATTTAGTTTTTATTCAGCCTTTAGTATTTGTAATGGTTTCTTCACTAGACTCTGAACTAGTTATTTGAACTGGCTCAGGACCTGGTTGAGACTCCTTACATAGAAGTTGCAAACTCACACTTTTACACTAAGGAAAGGCAAGCAGAGGTAACCATTAAATAAACATGTAGAATGTGGTCTGAGAGGTGGTAGCAGCACAGCTAAAACTTACCATGGGGTCAAAAGGAGGGTGGTGTAAGATTTATGATTGGATTAATGTGCATTCTTGTTTCATCTTACAAACTCACCCTTATTATAGTTATGAGTTATTACTATATTACTAACATTTCTGTGTATCCTTGGCATGTATATTAGTTTAATATTACTATCAAACAAATTTTCTTTCAGTTGTCTGAGTTAGCTGAGTTTAAAAGTCATCTTTGGAGTGACAATATAGCAAAATGGAGAGGCTTTATTTGTCCAGCAGACGACTACTTTATTAACTCCGGAGATATTCTTGATAAAATAGACAAGGACAGAAAACTGCATTTTTCAATAGTAGGTGATGAGCATGTTACCATCACACCTTGTAAACCTGTACCTTTATGTAAAAATATAAGAGATTGGAAGACTGGTAGACAGGTTTATAAACAAATGACTGTAAAAGAAAGAAACAAAGTTGGTATAAAAAGGCAAGAGCAGATTGAATTTAAGAATATACAAAAGTTGCAACAAATATGTCATTCCATGAAACCAAATAAGAGTGTTAGCTTCAGTGTCCAATATTGTGAAAAAATGTCTTCATCTTCAAAAGCTAGTAGAACATGTGAAAAAAGGATGAAATCCAACATTGATGAAAATAACATAACTTATGACAGTTCTAAGGATGATGCTGAGGATGATATCATAGGTCCCTCTCCACCTGATGTTACACCTTCCATTAGAAATATCAATCACATATCACAAAACAGACTTTTTTCATCTCAGCCAGGATTACTCTATAGTCCATATTTTTCTGATGGTCACCAGGCACTACACAGTACACCTCTGACAAAAGTTAGAAATGATGATCTTGTCTTGCCTGCTTGTACACCAATAAACCATTTAAAGAAAGTGGCTCCTTTGTCCAGAAGAGAGGCTGTTAACACCAGGAAGGGAGAATTGTCAATTGAGTTACAAGTATGTAGAGACAAACCAGTCATTTGTTTTAAGATTAAAATTTACACTATGATACATAATAAAATCTGATAAATTCAACAATACTTACCCTTATTTGATGAATTTTTTCATTAAACAATGAAGAATACTCTAAATATAGAGCCAAAATTTACGCAAAAGAACTTCTGAAAATAAATCACATATAAACAGCAATAAGTATCCTTTCCTAGATTTAGATATTTCATTTTTGTCTCGCTTGACGGAGTCAAAAAGCGAGACATAGGTATGCTGTTTCCGGCGTCAATGGCGACGGGGGCAGCGGCGGCGGCGTCAACAATGTATTGGTTTGTGATTAGGTCTAGTTTATGATGAACCACTAGTGGTAAGTTAAAGATATTTGGTATGCAGTTGTATTAGTATTGGCACATTTCATTACCATGGAGATTATTTGGCCCCGCCCCCTCAGTTATGGTCTATTGACTTTGAAATTTTTGCTTAGCTTTCATGTATTAGTTTGTGATTAGGTCAATTAATTGGGAACCACTAGTGGTAAGTTAATGATATTTGGTATGCAGTTGTATAAGCATTGGTATATCTCATTTCCATGGAGATTATTTGGCCCCACCCCCTCAGTCATGGTCTATTGACTTTGAAATTTTTGCTTAGTTTTCATGTATTAGTTTGTGATTAGGTCAGTTTATGGGGAAGCACTAGTGGTAAGTTAATGATAATTGGTATGCAGTTGTATAAGCATTGGTATATCTCATTTCCATGGCGATTATTTGGCCCCGCCCCCTCAGTCATGGTCTATTGACTTTGAAACTTTTGCTTAGTTTTCTTGTATTAGTTTGTGATTAGGTCGGTTTATGGGGAACCACTAGTGGTAGGTCAATGATATTTGGTATGCAGTTGTATTAGCATTGGTACATCTCATTACAATGGAGATTATTTGACCCAGCCCCCTCAGTTATGGTTTATTAAGTCTCACAAACGAAGTTTAGGATGACTTATTGTTTTTGCTCAGTTCTTATTATTATTATTATTCTTATTATTATTCTTCTTCTTCTTCTTCTTCTTCTTCTTCTTCTTCTTCAGCCGCTTTTAAATTTGAACTTGTCCGCACCCGTTCTCCAAAACCGCTTGTCAGATTAACTTAGGGTTTCACAATATGTTAGACTAACATGTCTAGTGGTGCAATCAGGGTTTTGTTTGTGCAATGGGGTTTATAAAGGGGTACTTTGAGGGGCAAAAAGAAAAGAGGGTTTTACTGTAGAACCCTATGGGATTTTATTTTTTTAAATTTTCAAATGATTATAAATTGAAAACCGTTTGTGATAGACACAATCTTTTTAATTGAAAATGTTCTAAATGATAAAGCTCATTAAATGAAATACAGGGTTAGTCCCCAGGGGTCACCCCCACCCCCTGCCATTTAAGAAAGTTCTAATACCTTGTAAGTGGTCAAGATCCCCACCCCTAAACCATATATATTCTGGTTTGCCATGCTAAGATGGTTTGAATGATAAACAGGGTTAGTCCCTAGGGGTCATCCCGACCCCCTGCCATTTGAGAAAGTTCTAATATCTTGTAAATGGTCGAGATCCCCACCCCTAAACCATATATATTCTGGTTTGTCATGATAAAGCACATCAAATGAAATACAGGGTTAGTCCTCAGGGGTCACCCCACCCCCTGCCATTTAAGAAAGTTCTAATATCTTCTAAGTGGTCAAGATCCCCACCCCTAAACCATATATATTCTGGTTTGTCATGCAAAGATGGTTTGAATGATATACAGGGTTAGTCCCCAGGGGTCATCCCGACCCCCTGCCATTTGAGAAAGTTCTAATATCTTGTAAATGGTTGAGATCCCCACCCCTAAACCATATATATTCTGGTTTGTCATGTCTCAAACATTTGAATGATGTATACGGTCAAACCCCAGGGGTTCCCCCCACCCCCAATGTTCTAATATCTTGTAAATGGTTGAGATCCCCACCCCTAAACCATATATATTCCTGTTCCTCATGTAATGAACATTTGAATGACGTATAGGGCCAGTCCCCAGGGGTTGCTCCCCACCCCCAATGTTCTAGTATCTTGTAAATGGTTGAGATCCCCACCCCTAAACCATATATATTCTGGTTTGTCATGTCAAGATGATTTGAATGATCTACAAGGTTAGTCCCCAGGCATCACTAATGCATATAACTTTACTGGACCAAACCAATTTTCACTGGACGTTGCCCAATGTCAGGCGACCTTGGGAATTACGAATTATGGGAGCTTCGTTTGGGAAACTTCGTAACAGCATCCTGTTACAATCATTTCTTGTTGAATTTGAAATTTTGCTTAGTTTACATGTATTAGTTTGTGTTTAGGTTTGTTTAAAGGGAACTACTTATGATAAGTCAATGGTTTTTGGTATGCAGTTGTATTAGCATTGGAACATCTCATTTCCATGGAGATTGTTTGGCCATGTACCTTCAGTCATGATTCATTGACTTTGAATATTTGCAAAACTTACATGTTAAAGTGTTGCTATTTTAATTTCAACATTTGCATTATCGCAATAACCAAAAAGCGAGACATATCTCTGTGATTTTATTAGGGTACACAGGTAACTCTTCTCAAAAATTTACGACAAAAGGGACGATTTTTTCTTCCCTATTGTTAATTTTCCTTTTTTGGACGTTGATGTTCCTTTGGCACCTTCTAAAGGTGTTTATATGTCACTCGTTCACTATGCCGCTGTCTGTAGTAATGTTTTGGATTTCAATGAATGCATATGTTTTAGGGTATATTATATAAGTCGAAGATTTTGTAACCACAAATTACTTAAAACCTTTTACTAAATTCTTATATAGATATAAGGATTAGGTTTAGAAGTTTGGCTGTACCTGTAGAAAACTTAATAGAAACAGGATAGCACATCCTAATTTTTACAGTGATGTTGTTTACTGAGCCCATAATTTAGATATGATCCAGGTAAACTTATTGATCATTTCAATAACTTATTTTAAAAGGTTTCCAATTCAACAATGTAATTGGATCTTTGAATATTGTTTTTATACAACCGCAAAAAAATTTTTGTGGTCGTATATTGGTAAGACGTTGGTGTCGTCGTCGTCGTCCGAAGACACATTGGTTTTCGCACTCTAATTTTAGTTTTAATGAATGGATCTCTATGAAATTTTACCACAAGGTTCAATACCACAAAAGGAAGGTTGGGATTGATTTTGGGGGTTATGGTACCAACAGTAAAGGAATTGGGGGCCAAAAAGGGGCCAAAAATAAGCATTTTTGTAACTTCCAGACATAACTTGTGTGTTAGTGTATGGATCTCTCTGACATTGTACCACAAGGTTCCATACCACAAAGGGAAGGCTGGGATTGATGATGGGGGTAATTGCCTCAATATTTTAGGAATTAGGGGCCAAAAAGGGGCAAAAAACAAGCATTTTTCTAGTTTCAGGACAATAACTTGTGTGTAAGTGTATGGATCTTTCTGAAATTGTACTACAAGGTTCCATATCACAAAGGGAAAGCTGGGTTTGAGTTTGGGGGTAATTGCCCTAAACGTTTAGGAATTTGGGGCCAAAAAGGGGTAAAAAAACACATTTTTCTAGTTTCCAGACAATAACTTGTGTTCAAGTGTATGGATCTATCTGAAATTGTACTGCAAGGTACCATACCACAAAGGGAAGGCTGGGATTGAGTTTGGGGGTGATGAATCATAAGGGGGTTCAAAAAATTTTGGGGGGGGATTTTTTCTTTTTTTCCTTTTTTTTCTTTTTTTCCTTTTTTTTTCTTTTAAAATTTTCCATTTTAAGTTGGTTATTTCTGATTTATATTTAAAAGCAAATAATAATGATATGGTAGGAGATACACACTAAACAGGATGTGTAAATTATTATATAATAAGTATTGTGCAATAGCAAGAAATTTTCAATTGCACAGTATTGCACAATAGCAAGAAATCTTCAATTGCACAGTATTGCGCAATAGCAAGAAATCTTCAAATGCACAGTATTGCGCAATAGCAAGAAATATCCAATAGCACAATATTGCGCAATAGCAAGAAATTGTCAATTGTACAGTATTGCGCAAAAGCAAGAAATATTTAATTGCACAGTATTGTGCAAAAGAAGATACTTCGTATAAATTGCTTATTTCTTGACCAATTTCAATGGGGTTTTATTCTTGAATTCTTGGGGTTCTTTAATATGTTGAATCTAACCGTGTATTTAGTTTTTGGATTTTGGGCCCCGTTTTTAAATTGGTCCACATTGAGGTCCAAAGGGTCCAAAATTAAACTTTGTTTGATTTCATCAAAAATTGAATTATTGGGGTTCTTTAATATGCCGAATCTAACCGTGTATTTAGATTCTTAATTTTTGGTTCCGTTTTCAAATTGGTCTACATAAAGGTCCAAAGGGTCCAAAATTAAACTTAGTTTGATTTTAACAAAAATTGAATTCTTATGGTTCTTTGATATGCTGAATCTATACATGTATTTAGATTTTTGATTATGGGCCCAGTTTTCAAGTTGGTCCAAATCGGGGTCCAAAATTAAACTTTGTTTGATTTCAACAAAAATTGAATATATGGGGTTCTTTGATATGCTGAATCTAACCATGTATTTAGATTTTTGATTTTTGGGCCCCGTTATCAACTTTGTCCACATTGAGGTCAAAAGGGTCCAAAATTAAACTTTGTTTGATTTTATCAAAAATTGAATTCTTGGGGTTCTTTGATATGCTGAATCTAACCATGTATTTAGATTTTGGATATTGGACCATAATAGGTGAATGTCCAATTTAAAATTTTTAAGTTAGTCCACATTCATTCTGTGTCAGAAACCTATGCTGTGTCAAATATTTAATCACAATCCAAATGCAAAGCTGTATCAAGCTAGAATGATGTGTCCATACTTGCCCCAACTGTTCAGGGTTCGACCTCTGCGGTCGTATCAAGCTGCGCCCTGCGGAGCATTTTATTAACGAATTGAATTTTGATTTTGTTATCAATAGATTAAAAGCCAACTAGATATTATTGTTATACACTTATGTACATTCATGGTTCTATAATCTGTCGAAACCTTTATATTGCATTGCACAGGTGCATATTTTTCTTTGACTGTTAATGACATCTTTACACTAAATCCATTGGATGTTGGATGTGTACTCATCAACATTTTAGTCTTGGGTACATGATTTTTTTATTAGTTGTTATTGGCTTTGGTCTAGCTTTCAGTAAATTTCTCAGATCTATACTTTGTGTCTTTTATGCTTTTGTGCTTCTTATCAATCTGATTTTTGTCTTGCCTGTGGCGGCAGCGGCGGAGACTGCGTCAACTATTTGTATTGAGGTTTAAGTTTTCGTGAAACTTTGGTGGATGGCTTATATCTATTGATGTAAGCTCACTTTTGATTTTTATAAATTTTAGATTTTACGTTTCCGAGTTATGAGATTTTATTCATAAAAAAGGGGGTATTTTCAAGTTTTTGGACAATAGCTCAAAAGTGCTTTGAGCAGTTTTTATGAAACTTTGGTGACTGGTTTATATCTATTAAAATAACCTCCTTTTAGTTTTTTTTTATTAATTTCTGATATGACATTGAGGAGTTATGGAACTTTATTCTTTGAACTGCAACGGGTGTATCATGCGCTCATGGTGCAGCTCTTTATTTTCATTTTAGCTGATTATTTTGAAAACAATAATAGATAGAAAGAATATTTAATTAGAAAAAGAGATCAGCAAGACAAGATCTACAAATAAGCAAACAAGGCTGAAATCGTCAGGCGACTCCGTATTGGAGTTATTGCTCTTTAATAACGATTTTTACCATTTTTCAGCGTTTTTGCCTAATATCTTAAAAACTGTAATAGATAGATAGAAATTTTACAGCAAAAATGATCAGCAAGACAAGGTTAAGGTTTATGGTTATATCTTACAAGACAAACTTGAGTTCACACCTTTAAGATTAAATTCATAGATACTAAAAATGAACTGAAATATATGCAGAAAAAAGGGGTTTTTTTTGGATGATAAATCAAGACCCTTACTTAGGATTGTAATATTTAGCTTGTTAATCTAACCATGATAAAGGCACTTTTAATCAACCGTTCATTGTTTTGCTTAACAGTTGCCATGAATATGAGAACAAACAATGATGTTTAATTCTATTTTTAATTTGATTTGTGTAGGTGTTATTTTGTGTTCTTTTAGCAATATGCAACACCTGTACAGAAAAGAAATGTTTCCCAGATAGATGGACCTACACCTAAAAATTCATTTGGATTCCAGATAAGCCAGCAGAATTTTCATGATGCTAAAGCACTCCATGAGGTAGGTTTTCAGTTTATCATATTTAAATTAATTAGGGTACCGTTAACAAGTAGGCATTGCTCTGTAGTAATCACTTCTATAGCGTTCAATTAGTCAGAACAGAGTTCCATGATTTTAATACATGTTATTGATATCTATAAAAGAAGGTCTCTTTGATTGTTGTTAAATTTGGATAAAAATTGTGCTAGAAAACTTGTCTCTGAATCAACAGAGTATTATTTATAAATCACAAATTTTTATACGCCCGTAAACCATTGACCGTCTGTCCGTCCGCCCGTCGTCAACATGTCGGACATTAACTCAAAACCGCTTTAACCAATTTGCATAAAACTTTGGTGAATTGTTTATATCATCTATTGACGTGAGCTCCCTTTCGTTTTTTATAAATTTTAAATTTTACGTTTCCGAGTTATGGGGTTTTATTCATTAAAAAAAGGGGGATTTTCCAGTTTCGGACAATAACTCAAGAATGCTTTCACCAACTTGCAAGAAATTGTTGTGAATTGTTTATATCTATTGACCTGCGCTTTCTTTAAATTTTTATAAATTTTAGATTTTACGTTTCCGAGTTACAGGGTTTTATTCATAAAAAAAGGGGGATTTTCCAGTTTTCGGACAAAAACTCAAAAATGCTTTCAGCAGTTCTTATGAAACTTTAGTGAATTGTTTATATCTATTGATGTAAGCTCCCTTTAGAATTTTATAAATATTACATTTTACATTTCTGAGTTGTGGGGTTTTATTCATTAAAAAAGGGGGGATTTTCCAGTTTTCGGACAATAACTCAAAAATGCTGTCAGCAATTCTCATGAAACTTTGGTGGATTGTTTATATCTATTGATGTAAGCTCCCTTTTGATTTTCATAAATTTCTAATATGACATTGAGAAATAATTAAACTTTATTGATCTTTATTCTTTGAAAATGTGACAGGCGTATCATGCGCTCATGGCGCAGCTGTTTATTAGCTATAGAAATCTTATAACATGGAGGCAGGAGGGAGGGGGGATGAAATGTGGTAAATATTTAGTTAATGTTAATAAAATAACAAATTGGAAGGGAATCTTTTTTTGTGCTAGATTATAACAAAATTAATATATATGTAATGAGCTATTCCAAATTAATTCCAGGTGCCAAAAGTTAAAAATTGTTTTTTGTTGAAAAATCATAAATTTTGGGAAATATATTTTTATTTTATTATTTCAACCAAATAAGTAAACTATATGCTATTCCAAATTGATTACTGCTGTCGAATTTTGGGTATAAAATTTTATGTTGTGAAAAAAATGACAAATTTTGTAACATATCTTTGTCAGCAGAAGTTATCTTTCTAACCTATGATGAAATTGATTGATTGTTGCTAGCTTAATGTCCAGAGGCAATTATATCAATCATATTTAGGACTACCTTACAAAAATAAATCTATATGATATTACAAATTTGCTCAATGTCTGTATTCGAAATAAAATTATAAAAAGGCAGAACAATTAAGCTCTGTTGACGCTCTACCTTAAATTTTAGACATGTCAATGTAAGGCGAACCCTTTTGACCCTTACATATCCCTGGCATATGGTATGAATTAAACAACAATATGTAACTTTCCAAATAACGTTAAAAAAGGAGAATATTGAGCAAGCCCTGTTGACCTCTATTTGTAATAACATAAGAAGAGGGATCTTCTCTAAATGAATTTAATTACCAGATGGGGGATATGCCATAAACAAAAAGTACTAAAATATAGAGCAAGCCCTGTTGACATCTACTAGAAAGTACCTTTTTAGCAGTGTCAATGATTGGCACTGTTGACCTCTGCTAAAACATAATCAGAATGTATTTATTCTAATGTAATTTTTAAATGCATTTTTTGATGATAAAGACTTTGGCTGCATCAATTGTTGCAGCACCTATTCTTAAATTTATGACCCTTGTAAAACTCTGGGCTTCAGCCTATGAAATAAGAAGGGACTCCTTCATAAGAGTTAAAATAAGCATATGATACTGATGGGATGTGAAAAAGGGGATCATGTTTGGACACCCCAAAATAATGTAGCCTAGCTTTTAACTTGATAAAGTAGATTACCAAAATACTGAGTAACTATAATACCGCAAAATTTTGCAGTCATATAATGTTATGACGTTGTCGGTGTCGTCACCTTACGAAGACATTTTTTTCCAGACAATAACTTAAGTATAATTGTATGGATAATAATAATAATAAATTCTTTATTTAAAGAGGGTAACTCAATTAGAACTAGTCTAATTTTTATTGAGGCCCTGATAAAAAATACATGTATATAGTTTACATTTATACATCAAAATACATAAAATTGAGAATGGAAATGGGGAATGTGTCAAAGAGACAACAACCCGACCATAGAACAGACAACAGCAGAAGGTCACCCACAGGTCTTCAATGCAGCGAGAAATTCCCGCACCCGGAGGCGTCCTTCAGCTGGCCCCTAAACAAATATATATACTAGTTCAGTGATAATGAAGCCATACTAAACTCCAAATTGTACACAAGAAACTAAAATTAATAATAATACAAGACTGACAAAGGCTAGAGGCTCCTGACTTGGGACAGGCGCAAAAATGCGGCGGGGTTAAACATGTTTATGAGATCTCAACCCTCCCCCTATACCTCTAGCCAATGTAGTAAAGTAAACGCATAACAATACGCACATTAAAATTCAGTTCAAGAGAAGGCCGAGTCTGATTTCAGAAGATGTAACCAAAGAAAATAAACCAAATGACAATAATACATAAATAACAACAGACTACTAGCAGTTAACTGACATGCCAGCTCCAGACTTCAATTAAACTGATTGAAAGATTATGTCTTCATCATATGAATATCAGGCACAATCCTTCCCGTTAGGGGTTTAGTATCCCATCATAACATATATGAGAAGAACATAACCCGTGTCATGCCAACAACTGGTTTTTAAATAAATGTGTTTAGTGCCGATGCAAAGACCCTATAAGTGAATCAATATTTACGCCAAAATATGCAATCTTTAATGACCTGACAACAGTATCGTAACTATATCCCTTCTTAATAAGTCTATTTAAAGGTTTTGTTAGCTTCAGAGGTGAATACTGACATTTTTGTGCTCTATAAAGAATATTTCCATAAAAAATTGGATGTGAAATACCTGAACGTATAAGAAGTCTGCATGTTGAGCTATATTTACGAATGATGTCCTTATACCGATGATAAAATTTAGTGAATGTTTTGACAAGTTTATGATATCGAAAACCCTGGTGTAATAATTTTTCAGTAATACATAAATTTCTCTCGTTAAAATCTAAAACATTGTTACATACACGAGCAAATCGTACAAGTTGAGATATATAAACACCGTAAGATGGTGACAAGGGAACGTCACCATCTAAAAATGGATAATTAATGATAGGAAATGAAAAATCATCTCTTTTATCATATATTTTAGTATTAAGCTTTCCGTTAATGATATAGATATCAAGATCGAGGAAAGGGCAGTGGTCATTGTTAGTATTAGCTTTATTTAAAGTAAGTTCAACAGGATAAATTTCTTTGGTATACATACTGAAGTCGTCATTATTGAGAGCCAAAATATCATCCAAATATCTAAAAGTATTATTAAATTTGTGTATCAGATGTTGTTTCGATGGGTCTTTGCTGATTTTTGTCATAAATTGTAACTCATAGCAATACAAAAAAAGGTCCGCAATAAGTGGTGCACAGTTAGTCCCCATTGGAATTCCGATAACCTGACGATATACGGAATCTCCAAAGCAAACAAAAATGTTATCTAGTAAAAATTCAAGGGCATATATAGTATCAAAGCATGTCCAATTGACATAGTTTTTTTGTTTATTGCTACTAAAAAATGACCTAAAAGAGTTTGAACATATATATTCACATTCTGACTTTTTAAATGCCCATTTAATTAGGTGTGTGAATTATTTCTTAATGAGAATGTGAGGCAATGTGGTATATAGGGTAGAAAAATCAAAACTTTGAACAGATTCAAAATCACCAATATATGCATGCAATTTATCAAGTACTTCCAACGAGTTCTTGACACTCCAAAAGTAATTAATTCCACTATTTTCGAAGGCCTTATTTGAACAATTTATTATCAGGTTTTTGATTGTACCAAGTGTACTGGTAAGAAGAATAGACAATTTAGTAGTGGAACAATGGCTTGAAGACGAAATGAATCTATATTTGTAAGGTGTTTTGTGTAGCTTCGGAAGCCAATACATAGTTGGGACTTTCATTGTATTTGGTTCTGCTTGTAAAGCGGTAGCTAAAAGTTTATGTTTGTTACGGATGTCGTTTTCTGAAAATGGAGTCAGTTGGAATGTTGGAGAATTGGTGATTTCTTTTTTCAGAACCTCAATGTAAAATTTACGTCAAACAATAATAATATTATTAGCAGCTTTATCGGCCAGGACAAAAACAAATTCCTTGGCTAGTTCTTTTAGTTTATGTTTGATACGAGAAATAGGTTTATTGTTGTTATTGTTAAGAGTAAAATGTTCTTTAAAATGTTGAATACGTATATCAACTATGTTCATTACTGATTTAAAAAAAGAGTCCAAAGATTTTTTGTCAGCTTTTTCCCGTTTTATCCATTTCAAACAGTAAGTATGGAGTGAGTCGTGGATGATATTACGACACTCATTCCAATTAATAATTGACGGGGGACGATATTTAGGTCCTTTACTGAGGAATGATTTTAACTCTCGGTCTTGAACGATGTTAAGATCTCCTGTTATAACATGGGAAATGGGTCCATAAATGTATTCGGAATTACTGCAATTACATGAAGTAGGTGTATTTTCACTGATATTAACATCTTTACACAATTGGCTATAATTAAACACAAATTTCCCGGTAGATTTCTTGTAAATATAACAAATAAGAGGGAGCTCAGTATTATCAAAATATCCTGGAATTTGTTCTTTAACAGAATGGTCGTTAAAAATACCGGCAATATTTACAAAATCAAAACCTTTATTGACATACTTTATTTTAATAAACTGTTTTTTATGATCTTCAGGGCGATCAATTTTGGGAAACAGTTTAGAATAACAATATGCCATTATTATTTGAACGATTTCATACTTAGGACTGCTATATGAAATTGTGTTGCAATCCTCTAAAATTTTATTTAACTTATTAACCGGTAACGAACAGAGCTTTGTTAACAGATAATGTCTGCCGTTGTTTTTTGAAATAGAAATTAGGTCCGAAATATTGGTATGATTGGTCCGAAATTTTCTTTGATTGCGATTTTTTCTACGACCATGAGAACGGTTTTTACGAACAGTTTTAGAAACTATATCCAAAATGTTAACAGAATCGGTTCTTGATATATTACCAATTCCCATGATATTATCATTAAGACCGAGAGGGTAGACTGTCTGTAATTTTTTAATCCAATTTAATTCAATTATTTTCCGCGATCGTACAAACTTTGAATGAGATTCACCAGGCTGCTTATTTACTACTTCTAAAGGTTGAACTGCTAAATATTTAATAGGATGATTGTGCTTCTTAAGGTGTTGATAAATGATACTTTTGAATTTATTGGGTCTTTTAAAACGATACAGATGTTCTTGAGTGCGTTTAGATAAATATCGTCCAGTTTCTCCTACGTACTGAATACTACATATATATATATACATACATATAAATCAATTATTTATACATTTAATTGACAACAATTAATAAAGTTTTCATATTCTAACCATTTATACATAATTCTCCAGATTTAGAAAATACCCCACTTAAACAGCACTCTGATGAAGTTTGTATGTTTGAGTACTATGATGGACTTAGCTTAATCGTTGAATAAAGACAACCAAATTATAACATCAACAAAGTCAAATAAGCCTATAATCTAAGGGCACCAATATGTATGTGAGTGTGTGTTCTATTGCAAGTGGTCCTGAAGAATCCTGGCAAACCAACATATACCAAAACTACCATTACTAACTATAAAACAAAGATAAGATATAAAACTTAACTATTTATTAAAACAAACAACTAAAACTTACTAAAAACTAAAACATTTTCATATGATATATAAAACATAGAAGATTGTTAAACATTTACATATTTATACCTTGATGTATCATTTGGCTTTTTAGGGGCTACTCATTACTTTTTCGAATAACATACAAAATACAGATAACTTATATGGCCTGTAGTAGATCCCAGCAGACAAAACTAATTTCGAGAACCTGTGGTAGATCTGAACAGGTGAATGTGAATAAACTATCCTGTGGTAGATCCCAGCAGGTGAATGTGACTTAACTATCCTGCGGTAGATCCCAGCAGGTTAATGTGAATAAAAATAGATCCTGCAGTAGATCCCAGCAGGTGAACATGAATTAAAATAGATCCTGCGGTAGATCCCAGCAGGTTAACTAATGTGAATAAAAATAGATCCTGCGGTAGAACCCAGCAGGTAAATGTGAATGAAAATAGATCCTGTGGTAGATCCCAACAGGTGAATGTGAATAAAGCTATGCTGCGGTAGATCCCAGCAGGTGAATGTGAATAAGGCTATCCTGCGGTAGATCCCAACAGGTGAATGTGAATAAAAATAGGTCCTGTGGTAGATCCCAGCAGGTGAATGTGAATAAAGCCATCCTGCGGTAGATCCCAGCAAGTGAATGTGAATAAGGCTATCCTGCGGCAGATCCTAACAGGTGAATGTGAATAAAATTAGCTCCTGTGGTAGATCCCAACAGGCAAAGATGAACTCATACTTAAATAATTCTAAATAATAAATAATCCGGTACAAAATATGGCTGCTGAAACTGCAATAAGCTTTATAAACTGACCACCTGTCCCTTCAATATCTATGATGTGATTGGTTAAATCCTTGATTTATCTCTGTAGACAAAAATAACTTATCAAAGTAAAATACATGCATGTCTTGCTAATATTAAACACATGATGGGACAGGGTAAAAGATGATGAGGACATGTCCAAAATGTATAAATTCCAATTTAATACATTAAATTCCCATAAAAGAAAAATTATTTAACTTGCATAGAATTTTCCAGAAAATGATTGTTACAATGTTTCTTGAATAATTCCACATTACGACACTTTTTTTATTGTGAATGGTAAATCATTCCATACCTTGGTTGCAGAATAATGATTTTTTTTTATGAAAATTAGTATTTGGTCTTGGAACAAATAGATTGTTATTAGAGACAGACCATAATTTGTAGTGTTGAACATCATTATTAATTAGCATTGATAAGTAATCAGGTGTTAGTCCATTTACAATTTTATACATTAGAATTGATTGTTGGTTTTTTACTGAATGGATAGCCATTTTAAAGCAGAAAACATAAAATTTGAGGAAACAGAAATATCACATTAAAGTATAATTGTTGCTACTTTTTTCTGAAGTTTTATGGTTCTATCTGAATCTTTTTGAAATAAATTTTCCCAAACTGAACTATAATAGTGCATTTACTTTTTTTCCTTTTATTTTTCTTTTAAAATTTTCCATTTTAAGTTGGTTATTTCTGATTAATATTTAAAAGCAAATAATAATGATATGGTAGGAGATACACACCAAACAGGATGTGTAAATTATTATATAATAAGTATTGTGCAATAGCAAGAAATTTTCAATTGCACAGTATTGCACAATTGCAAGAAATCTTCAATTGCACAGTATTGCGCAATAGCAAGAAATCTTCAATTGCACAGTATTGCGCAATAGCAAGAAATATCCAATAGCACAATATTGCGCAATAGCAAGAAATTGTCAATTGTACAGTATTGCACAATAGCAAGAAATATTCAATTGCACAGTATTGTGCAAAAGAAGATACTTTGTATAAATTGCTTATTTCTTGATCAATTTCAATGGGGTTTTATTCTTGAATTCTTGGGGTTCTTTAATATGCTGAATCTAACCGTGTATTAAGTTTTTGGATTTTGGGCCCCGTTTTTAAATTGGTCCACACTGAGGTCCAAAGGGTCCAAAATTTAACTTTGTTTGATTTCATCAAAAATTGAATTATTGGGGTTCTTTGATATGCCGAATCTAACCGTGTATTTAGATTCTTAATTTTTGGTTCCGTTTTCAAATTGGTCTACATTAAGGTCAAAAGGGTCCAAAATTAAACTTAGTTTGATTTTAACAAAAATTGAATTTTTAGGGTTCTTTGATATGCTGAATCTAAACATGTATTTAGATTTTTGATTATGGGCCCAGTTTTCAAGTTGGTCCAAATCAGGGTCCAAAATTAAACTTTGTTTGATTTCAACAAAAATTGAATATATAGGGTTCTTTGATATGCTGAATCTAACCATGTATTTAGATTTTTGATTTTTGGGCCCCGTTATCAACTTTGTCCACATTGAGGTCAAAAGGGTCCAAAATTAAACTTTGTTTGATTTCATCAAAAATTGAATTCTTGGGGTTCTTTGATATGCTGAATCTAACCATGTATTTAGATTTTTTATTTGTGGACCCGCTATCAAATTGGTTCATATTGAGGTCAAAAGGGTCCAAAATTAAACTTTGTTTGATTTCATCAAAAATTTAATTATTGGGGTTCTTTGATATGCCAAATCTAACCGTGTATTTAGATTTTTAATTTTGGGTCACGTTTTTAAATTGGTCTACATTAAGGTCCAAAGGGTCCAAAATTAAACTTAGTTTGATTTTAACAAAAATTGAATTCTTGGGGTTCTTTGATATGCTGAATCTAAACATGTGTTTAGATTTTTGATTATGGGCCCAGTTTTCAAGTTGGTCCAAGTTGGGGTCCAAAATTAAACTTTGTTTGATTTCAACAAAAATTGAATATATGGGGTTCTTTGATATGCTGAATCTTACCATGTATTTAGATTTTTTATTTTGTGGGCCCGCTATCAAATTGTTTCATATTGAGGTCAAAAGGGTCCAAAATTAAACTTTGTTTGATTTCATCAAAAATTGAATTATTGGGGTTCTTTGATATGCCAAATCTAACCGTGTTTTTAGATTTTTAATTTTGGGTCCCGTTTTTTAAATTGGTCTACATTAAGGTCTAAAGGGTCCAAAATTAAACTTAGTTTGATTTTAACAAAAATTGAATTCTTGGGGTACTTTGATATGCTGAATCTAAACATGTGTTTAGATTTTTGATTATGGGACCAGTTTTTAAGTTTGTCCAAGTTGGGGTCCAAAATTAAACTTTGTTTGATTTCAACAAAAATTGAATATATGGGGTTCTTTGATATGCTGAATCTAACCATGTATTTTGATTTTGGACATTGGACCATAATAGGTAAATTAAAAAGATTGAAGTTCTTAGACCACATTCTTTCTGTGTCAGAAACCTATGCTGTGTCAAATATTTAATCACAATCCAAATTCAGAGCTGTATCAAGCTTAAATGTTGTGTCCATACTTGCCCCAACTGTTCAGGGTTCGACCTCTGCGGTCGTATCAAGCTGCGCCCAGCGAAGCATTTTATTTTTCATATGTTAGGACTAAGGGTAATATTTGATTTTTGGTGTTTTAACGCCACTTTTAAGCACCGCTTTTGGGCTATTTCATGGCAGCCAGTTTTTATTGGTGGAGGAAGCCAGAGTGCCCGGAGAAAACCACCGACCTTTGATAGGAAAACTGACAATCCTTGTCAATTAAGATTGTCTAAGGGTAATAGAAATAGTTTATATATAAAGAATTCTGTATTAATTATTTATCAACTCTTTTCGAATTCTGAAATAATACTTCTGATTGGCAACCACTATTTTATTGCTTTAGATTTTTCAGTATGAAGCAAAATGGGAAGTATAAAAAAAGCTCTTTTTATACCAACTGCATCAACATTCTTTCACTTTATGAGCTATCTTTGTAGTGTCAGCCTTCTTTTGCTTTAGGGGTCCTGACATTTTTGGATTTTGGTCCCGGTCTATAAAAAGTACGTTTTTTGTAAGGATATTAAATATTTACTATTTACTTGTTGTAAGTGTATGAAATTTTACATCCTCACACCCTTTTATCTGATTTCTGTCGTATAGATATTGAGTAAAACTTTGAAAAACACATCACTTTCTTGTCTTTTATGGACGCCGCCATTTTCTTGACTACTGCGGATGCGTTTTGAAAAATCCTGGGAATATTTATAAACAAATTTTATGACGCCATTTGACAGTTATCAGGATTCCGTTTTGAGATTGGCTATTTCAAATGGATTTTTTCAGTTTTTTATACGACCGCAAAAAAATTTTTGTGGTCGTATATTGGTATGACGTTGGCGTCGCCGCTGTCGTCGTCGTCCGAAGACACATTAGTTTTCGCACTCTAACTTTAGTTTAAGTGAATGGATCTCAATGAAATTTTACCATAAGGTTCAATACCACAAAAGGAAGGTGGGGATTGATTTTGGGGTTTATGGTACCAACAGTTAAGGAATTAGGGGCCAAAAAGGGGCCAAAAGTAAGCATTTTTGTAACTTCCAGACATAACTTGTGTGTAAGTGTATGGATCTCTCTGACATTGTACCACAAGGTTCCATATCACAAAGGGAATGCTGGGATTGATTTTGGGGGTAATTGCCTCCAAATTTTAGGAATTAGGGGCCAAAAAGGGGCAAAAAACAAGCATTTTTCTAGTTTCATGACAATAACTTGTGTGTAAGTGTATGGATCTCTCTGACATTGTACCACAAGGTTCCATATCACAAAGGGAATGCTGGGATTGAGTTTTGGGGTAATTGCCTCCAAATTTTAGGAATTAGGGGCCAAAAAGGGGCAAAAAACAAGCATTTTTCTAGTTTCATGACAATAACTTGTGTGTAAGTGTATGGATCTTTATGAAATTGTACTACAAGGTTCCATATTACCCAGGGAAAGCTGGAATTGAGTTTCGGGGTAATTGCCCAAAAAGTTTAGGAAATAGGGGCCAAAAATAAGCATTTTTCTAGTTTCCAGACAATAACTTATGTTCAAGTGTATGGATCTCTCTGAAATTGTACTGCAAGGTACCATACCACAAAGGGAAGGCTGGGATTGATTTTGGGGGTAATTCCCTCAAAATTTTAGTAATTAGGGGTCATAAAAGGGCAAAAAAACAAGCATTTTTCTAGTTTCAGGACAATAACTTGTGTGTAAGTGTATGGATCTTTATGAAATTGTACTGCAAGGTTCCATATCACAAAGGGAAAGCTGGGTTTGAGTTTGGGGATAATTGCCCTAAACGTTTAGGAATTTGGGGCCAAAAAGGGGCCAAAAAACAAGCATTTTTCTAGTTTCCAGACAATAACTTGTGTTCAAGTGTATGGATCTCTCTGAAATTGTGCTGCAAGGTACCATACCACATAGGGAAGGCTGGGATTGAGTTTGGGGTGATGAATCAAAAGGGGGTTCAAAAAATTGGAGGGGGGGATTTTTTTTTAATTTTTTTTCTTTAAAATTTACCATTTTAAATTGGTTATTTCTGATTTATATATAAAAGCAAATAACAATGATATGGTTTGAATAGGTAAATTGAAAACCTATGCTGTGTCAAATATTTAATTACAATCCACATACATGTGAACCTCCCAACGGGAGTACAATAATCCCGTTTTCAGGGGTCTCCTCCCGACCTCCCGTTGAAGAGAAAAAAATCCAGTGTATGAAATTTTTCATGAATGAAAAATTTCTGCCCAACATATCATCTCAGACATCTGCCTGGTGTAACTGACATTACCTGAAGTTATATTTTACCTGTAAATCAATTAACATGCATAATTATATGGCTTCACTTGTCAGCTTGGGTGTCAAACATACTGGTAATCAACGATTTTTACCTCAGGCTAACTGCCGTTGTGTAATAAAAATTTTGTGTATTTATTGGGTTACTTCCCTTGATTTATCCTGTTTTAAGTTACTTTCCTTTAAATAATGAAAATTTTTAAAAGAATATAAATAAAATATAAATTGAACAAATAATCATAAAAGGATGGTAATTAAATGATTTTAAATGTCTTAGGACAAATAAAAGAATAATAATTTGAAAATTATTTGAGGGTTCTATACTTCCTTTCAAGGCTTAAATTGAAATTTATATAGTAACTATGACCCTTCTATCAGGTTAGAACCAACCGTGCAAGGGCTGTTTAGCCAGTCAAGGCCGTTAAAAACTTCCATTTGTTGTTGTTCAGGTTAGAATGAGTTTCTGAATATCCAAGTAAAAACTAATTACATTTGCAGATAGTTAAACAAATGTTCTGATTGCATTGATTGTTCTATAGAATAATGATATAAAAGATATGAAGTAAAATATTTAAAGAACATACTAAAAAAAAAGAATGTTAGATTGAACATGTATAGAATATAAAGATAGAGAAACTTTATAATTACAAGGGTACTATAAACATAATACATTGGATGGAAAGTTGAAGAAAACACACTTTAAAAGACAATTTTTACAGCACACGGTTACATTTGCGATAAAATTTATGTCGATTAAAAATCTCCTGATCTGAGTCCTAATCTCCTGACCAAAATTTCCCAATCTCCTGATCTGAGTTTCACAGTCCATCACATGTATGAATCCAAATTCAGTGCTGTATCAAGCTTGAATGTTGTGTCCATACTTGCCCCAACTGTTCAGGGTTCGACCTCTGCGGTCGTATCAAGCTTCGCCCCAGCGGAGCATTTTATTTTGGAAATATATCAGCAAGTCTTTGACGAGTTTGAAAATCAGTGCCGATCAATTATTTTTAAAAGAGTTATGACCCTTGGAAATATTATTTATATGGAAAATTGCATTGTTAGCGCTCTCATGTTTACAATTCTTGCCAGATTTTTATGAAACTTATATCATAGGTTTATATTAGCAATGTCTTGGATGAGTTTGAAAATCAGTGCCAATCAATAATTTTTAAAAGAGTTTTGCCTCTTAGAAACATTAATTATATGTTCCATCATCGTTAGCACTCATGTGTACAATTCTTACCAGATCTTCATTAAACTTATATCCTAGGTTTATATCAGCAATGTCTTTGAAGAGTTGGAAAATTAGATGCCGATCAATTATTTTTAAAAGAGTTATGCCCCTTGGAAATATTAATTATATGAAAAATTGCATTGGTAGCACTCTATTGTGTACAAATCTTGCCTGATTTAATGAAATTCATTTCATAGGTTTATACCATCTTGCCAGAATTTGTCTCAAACAAATTTGAAAATCAGTGTTGATCAATTATTTTTAAAAGAGTTTATGTCCCTTGGAAATATTGATTATATGGAAAATTGCATTGTTAGCACTCTCGTGTACAATTTTGCCAGAATTTTATGAAACTTATATCTTAAGTTTATATCAGCAATGTCTTTGACACTTTCGAAAATAAGTGCTAATCAGATATTTTTTGCCCCTTGGAAAAATTAATACTAAGGGAAATCACATTGCATTTGCACTTAAGCCTCCATTTCTCTAAGATATTTATAAACTGTTTTAAAGAACCAAAAAACAGAGTGTTTTTTTTAGTTATTGCCCTTGTAACTTGGATAGATAAAAAATTAGCAACCCGGGGGACATTGTAACTCTGTTCCTTTTAGTCTAGTCAATTTAGTGAACAACTTGTTACTAATTGCAACACAAAGTTTTTCTCTGAAAAACAAATCTGTTACTATCTATGAACAACATACTAAAATTATACAAAAACATATTTTGCGGAAAGTGGTGTAATTAATCAAATTTTTTTGTATTAAAAGTAAGGTTATATGAGTTGCTTCCCCTTATTTGCCAAAGTTGAAAAAAATTAATTTATACAAAAAAAGTTCAGTATTTTTTAAAACAGTTGAAGTAATACAATACAATACATAATTATCTCAATTTAAAAGAATAATATTACAAATGCATCACTTTCTTGTCTCAAAATTTGTATATTTGAATAAAGATATAGACCGCGATTGTGTTCTGCTATTTTACAATCCAAGAATCTAATTCTCCACCATGCACAGTTTTGGTATGTAACCTATAAATGGAAAACTGTACTGAATTAGATTAACCAACTTAGTCACAATCTTACTCGGTAGTTGAAAGAATTCTGCCCGTGTGTTAAAGGCACTGACAGTTAATTTTTTGTTGGGGGGAGGGGTTCTCGAAACACATGTTTTGTCCTTTATAAAAAAAATGTTAATGCAAGACTTAATTTTTGAAATTCAAAGTCTTTAATGTATTTTTTTCCCCACAACTCTATAAAGAAAACGATATTTTTATTTTCATTTTCCTTCTGGAACAAACATGTTAAGATTTAGAATCCAACAATGTTTTTCATAAAAAAATAAGAATGATGAGTGTTAAATGATTGTATGTTAAATATTTTTTCACAAATGAAAATTTCAAGCTCCTCGAAGCAAATAGCTACTCATGTAATTAGCGACGATCTCAGTACTCACTCACCATATAAATAAAGCTTTGGCTGTAACACTGAATCCACTTTTCACTTTGGTTGCTAATCGGATGTGTACTGATTTATATTTAAGTCGGTGCCAACAGTATTTATTCATCAACTGTAATTAGCTTTGAACTAGCTATTAGAACTCAGTGTCTCTTTGTTAATTGGTTTTATTTCATATGGGTTAAGAATTAGCTTCTCTTATTGGATAACAAGGAGCCACATGACATTCTTTATTCTTTAGTAAAAAATTCCATCGGTCTTTAACAGAAAAAAAACTGAGTTTTACAATTTGTTCATATGTTGTTTGCTATTTCAAAACTGTTCCTGATTATGGGAGGGTTGAGTGCTCGCAAACATGGTAAACGCTGCACACTATTAATATGATTATCACAAGAAAGTGGCCCTTTATTATTTGGTGGTTATTGTTTGCTGTCTGTCGTATTTGTTTTTCTATTTATTGCCTTGACAGTTTTATATTTTAACGATGAGCTATTATAGTTTGTTAACATCCACACCCGCATCATTGTTATCTCTTGTGGAAAGTTTTCTAATTTGCAATCATACAACATCTTCTTATGTTTTTAAAGTGGGGAGATTTTACAATAAATTATGGTTTCACTGGCAAGCGATCAAACATAATTAAGAAATCACTGATAGAGTTTAGTGGACCTTAAAAGCTAAACATCTTTAGGCATGAGGTGTACGTTCAAATGAAATGAATACAGGTCATCACATTCCGGAAGTAGAAAACGGCGTCTTTAACATTGATATTTCTATAATAGAGTATAATCATGAATAAAGAGAGATTTGAGGTTTTTAAAGTCAATGAGAAAGCAACCCAAATGACTAACAAAAACCAACACACATAATTTCAGATTAGACATGACTATCTAAACGCTAACTCTGGCCATAAGTCGTCCACTCTTTTACAGTTCTTAGGCTAAAGCTGATTACCTTTTATTAAATTAATTCAATGAGATATCTTAAAGAAGGAACTTTGTAATGCTTTTCTTTATATATATATATATAAATCTTTGACCATAATATTTTCATACAGCAGACAACCCATGTTAGTTCTTTTTCATTATCATTTGGTTGATGTTTCAGACCACCACTACAGGTTTTACCTTACTGGGTACACACATAAGGTGCTGTTACTATTAATACTTCCTCCAGGAAGTGATCCCATCAATTCATTCAACAGTGCTTATCTCGTTTTCAACATCCAAAATTGGACCACTTTGGTACAATTACTATTTAAATTCAAGCTCTTATAATCATATTGACAAAGCTTCCCTTGAAATTGCCTTAAACAATATCAGATCTATATTTCATGCTAATTCAGTGAACTAGTAAATGTTATCAAACTTAAAAAGCTTATATATCTGAAATTAAACTTGGATATTGATAGAGCTTGCTAAATAAAATTAGTCTGTGTTTAACTGTGACTTTATACAATTCAAATGTTGAAAAAGTAGCTAATGAAAAAATAAACAAAAAAAGGACTACAATCAATGACGATGCAAGGACACTAGAAATTAGAAAATAACTCTTCCACCAATTAACATTACAAAATCAAAGTCAGTAACCAAACTGATTTACAGTTATTTTTGAACACAATCATTTTTTTTGTTTATTATACCTACACGTATAATTACTATAAATACATAACAGAAACATAAGATAAAAATTTAAACTTCCACAAAATGCACTTCTTTAAAACTGAGTTTTACTGTGTGTTTATTTGTTCTACATTGTCTAGAGAAACTAGGGAAGGGTTGAGTTCTCACACAATATGTTTTACCCCAGCCTCATTATTGCACTTATCCCAAGTCAGGAACCTCAAGATCTAGCCTTTGTTTGTCTTGTGTGTGTTTTTTGTTGTTGATAAATTTAGTTCATTTGTATGTATTGGAGTTCAGAAGTCGATTTCACAAAAAAAACTTACGATTAAGATTAATCGTAAGTATACTGAATTGTCCATGACTTACGATCAATCTTAGTCGTTAGTTTTTTTGTGAAACCGACTCGAGGCCTTTAAGGTGGTGTCCATTTCGCTGAACTAGTGTACAAAATAATTAAGGGGTCAGCTGAAGCCTACCTCCGTATGCCGGATTAACTTGCTATGTTAAAGACCCATTATAGTGGCCTTGTTTTCTATTTGACACATTCCCTGTTTACGTTTTCAAAATTCAAACTGGAAATAACCAAGATTTTGAAATTTTCATTTTTTATGCCCTCACTTAGGGGCATTATGTTTTTTGGTCTGTGCGTCCGTTCCTTCGTCCGTCTGTCCCGCTTCAGATTAAAGGTTTTTTGTTAAAGTTTTTGGTCAAGGTAGTTTTTGATGAAGTTGAAGTCCAATCAACTTGAAACTTAGAACACATGTTCCCTATGATATGGTCTTTCTAATTTTAATGCCAAATTAGAGTTTTGACCCAAACGGTCCACTGAACATAGAAAATGATAGTGCGGGTGGGGTATCCATGTACTATGGACACATTCTTGTTTTGTAATTAGTTTGTAAAACAAAATATTTCACACAACAAATTGATTATTATTGATATTGATAATAAGAGGAATACATATGCATATAAACATAAGATAATATAGTCTGTCTATAAAGATCCTATGTTAAAAGTTTTAACCATGAATAACCGAGCTTTTTATTTCTATTCTTCACAATTTTTCTCTACAAATCACAATTCACATAAGAATTACAATATTTTTAAATACAAATAACTATATGACTTCTTAAGATAAACATCAGATAGCATTTTCTATTTAGATCCCAATTCGAAAGTTTTAACCATCAATAACCGAGATTTTGTCATTTCCAGTTTTCGGGTTTTCTGTCTTAAAACATATATTCAACCAAAATTACCCAAATATTAATATTGATAACTAAAGGACTTCACAAAATAAACATAAAATAGTATGTTTTTTTTCTATATAGATCAAATTTCAAAAATATTAACCATTAACAATGGAGATTTTCTACGTTTCCAGTTTTCGTTTTTCACTAAAAATCACTCATTTCACCTCAAAATTACTTCATTATGAATAATAATAACTAGAGGACTACATAATAGTCTATTAAGATAAGGTTTCCTGTCTTCAACAAGCTTTAGGTCTAAAAATGTAACCATAGATAACAATTTTTCTTTTTTTCCAGTTTTCAGCATTTTTTCTCTAAAAAACACATATTTCACCCAAAAATAACCTTTTCCGCAAATTATGTCAATGTATAGTTTTAGTATGTTGTTAGTACAAGTCTATGTTATAATTTGCACTAAAAAAACCTTGTGTTGCAATTAGTTGGAGGTTGAGTGATTTTAGAGCTAAATTGACTAGGCTATTTATCAGTTTTAATTCGGGGCAAAAATAATTTAAATACAAGGCTTGAATATTGAACTCTATTTTCATTTATCAGTACCAAAATAAACAAAAAAACACAATAGAGAACGCAAGCTGACCAATTCTAAAAAAATACACAATTAAAAAATAAAAGCAATTTTACAGGTGAAAATTGTTCATTTTATCTTGAATATAATTAAATAAAACTAAACAATGGTATTTTGTGAAGCCTGCAACTTTTGTCGCAGAAAGCTTGTCATAGGGATAGTGAGGCGGCGGCGGTGGTGGCAGAGGCCGCGGTGGTGGCGGCGGCGGCGGCGGCGACTGCGTTAACTAACTTCTTAAAAGCTTAATATTACAGATGGTAGAAGACCTGGATGCTTCATACTTGGTATATAGATGCCTTATGATATGAAGTTTCTGTCTGTCATATGTCCATTGTCCTTGAGCTCATTTTCATGGTTCAGTGACTACTTGAAAAAAAAGTTAAAATGTTTTGTAATGTTAATTTCTTTCTTATTATGAGTAATACAATAGCTATATATGGTATGTGCGTACCTTGCAAGGTCCTCATGTCTGTCAGATAGTTTTCACTTGACCTCGACCTCATTTCATGGATCAGTGAACAAGGTTAAGTTTTCGTGGTCAACTCCATATCTCAGATACTATAAGCAATAGGTCTACTATATTTGGTGTATGTAATGATTGTAAGGTGTACATGTCCAACTGGCAGGTTTCATCTGACCTTGACCTCATTTTCATGGTTCAGTGGTCATAGTTTAGTTTTTGTGTTTTGGTCTGTTTTTCTAATACTGTATGCAATAGGTCAACTATATTTGGTGTATGGAAATATTTTACGATGTACACGTCAGTCTGGCAGGTTTTATTTGACCTTGACCTCATTTTCATGGTTCATTGCTTATGTTAATTTTTTGTGTTTTGGTCTGTTTTTCTTAAACTGTAAGCAATAGGTTAACTATATTTGGTGTATGGAATGATTGTAAGGTGTATGTGTCTGTCTGGCAGGTATCATTTGACCTTCACCTCATTTTCATGGTTGATTGGTCAATATAGAATTTCCATGGTTTGGTCTGTTTCTTTTATACTATATATTTGTAACAGTATTCTAATTAGTGTATAAAAATTTCTTGCCAAAAATTTTTTTATTACCATAAAACTAATTTTTTGTCAGCTAAATTTTTTCTTCTTGACCTAAGAAATGACATGGAAAATGTACCAAAGATTCCAGTTCATTTGCTGAATATATAACTCAAGATTTGTGATAAATTCCCCTGCGAGGAATTCAAGAACTGTTCTTAAAATGTTCAAGAACTGTTCTAGGACCTAATTCTTGAAAAGTTCATGAACAGTTCTTGAACATTAAATGGCTCATCAAGAACTATTTTGAACTAATTTAAGAACTGTTTTGAACTAATTCATGAACTATTTTGAACTAATTCAAGAACTATTTTGAACTAATTCAAGAACTATTTTCAATTAATTCAAGAACTTTCTTGAACTTGTTCTAGAACTCTTCAAAAAATTTTCTAGAACTTGCTAGAAATTTTTCCTGCCATGGTCAACCAGGTTTTCTACCATGTTCGAACCAGACTGTCTGTATAGATATGTAAACTTCTCTTCCTTTCTGTATCGGGACTACCAACTATCAATGCTGAGTTACAGCTATATAAAATTAAGGAGATGTAGTATGATTGCCAATGAGACAACTATCCACCAAAGTTCAAATGAAGTGGATGTAAGCAATTATAGGCAACCGTACGGCCTTCAACAATGAGAAAAACACATACCGTATGGTCGGCTATAAAAGTCCCTGACATGAAAAATATGAAACAATTCAATTGAGAAAACTAACGGCCTAATTGATAACAAAACAATTAACGAAAAACAAATATGGCAGACATGAACACAACGACAACCACTGAACTACAGGCTCCTGACTTTGGACAGGCATATAAAGAATGTGGCAGGGTTAAACATGTTTGTGAGCGCTAAACCCTCCCCCTAACCTGGGACAGTGGTGTACCAGTACAACATAAGAACAAACTATAAAAATCAGTTGAAAAAGGCTTAACTCATCAGATAGATACAAATAGAAATATATCTAACAAAAACACAGAGTGGACTTGGACAGGTACTTATACATCCCCACAACAAAAAGACACTAAGTACAAATCTGAGAGTACTCACAGTTACTGACAGCTAGTTCAAAGCCAATAACAACTAATAAAAAAATCATGTATCTCGTTTACCAATTGCTTTTCGAGATCATACTAATTTACCATTGCTTCAGGAATAGTTGGGCCTGTGTGCATAAAACAAAAGCCCTACTTATTAAGCGCTGATTGGTTAATTCAAAGTTAGCTATGAATCTCATTGGTTAATTAGTATGATCTCGAAAAACAATTGGTAAACGAGAAGCACATGCGGCAGTTACTGGAAAACCCCATTGCTGATTGGTTAAAAACCTAGACATGCGAGTGTCCCCAAATAACTACTGACCAGCATTCCAAAACGTATTATGTATTAATACTCTATTTAAATAAAATAGTTCCAATGGGCAAAATTTAGATTAGAAGTGGGACCAAACAATATAGATAACAGAATATTAAAAGAGGTGATGAAATATAAAGAATAGATTGATTGATTGTTGGTTACTTAACGTCCAGTGGAAAATATTTCATGAATGTTTAAGACGAATATATAGTAGTGATCAATTGCCAGAAGAATAAAGAATAGGGTGAAATGGTAAAAAATTAAAAGATATAGAACTATAGAAACGATGATCTGACAACCCCCACTATTACCACCCACACTCGCATATATACATCTCTAAACAAATATTTAATTTTGGTTTCATGGTGCTTTGCTTTGTATGCATCAGTCACTTTGCCTCACATGAAAATGTGCAAGCAGGGAGGGCCCTTGCTGACATATCATTTTTGTAGTTTATTTCTTCAAAGGGATTTGTCTTTGCAGATTTGAAGGGTCAATCCTGTTTACAAGGATTTATTTTTATGCCCCCGCCGTAGCGGAGGGGGCATTAAATTTTACCCTTGTCCATCTGTACATACGTACGTACGTCCCAAAATTGGTTTCCGTTCTCTAACTTTAGTTTGCCTCAACCAAATGTTATGAAACTTATACACAATGCTAATTACCACAAAACACAGATCAAGTTTGAATTTTGGTGGCGTCCCTTTACCGTTCTAGAGTTATGCCCCTTTACAATGGGAAATTAAATTGCTGAATTTATCGTTTCCGTTCTCTAACTTTAGTTGGCCTCATCCAAATGTTTTGAAACTTATACATAATGCTTATTACCACAAAACACAGATCAAGTTTGAATTTTGGTGGCGTCACTTTAACCATTCTAGAGTTATGCCCCTTTAGAAATGGAAAAATTGCAAAATTTTTATTTTCTTCTAAATATCAAGTAATTTTCAAAATTGGAGTTATCTTCCTTTGTCCATGATTATAGTTGAATCAACTACAATCAATGCTTTATACAATGCAATGTTTAATTTTGACTTCCACTGATAAAACACAGATCAAGTTGAATTTGGGTAGTGTCACTTTAATCATTATTGAGTTATGCCCCTTTATAAATCGAAAGATTGCAAAATTTTTACTTTCCATTCTGTAACTTAAGTTTGCCCCAACCAAACATTATGAAACCTATACACAGTATTCATTACCACAAAACTAAGATCAAGTACAAATTTTTTGTTTCAGTTTTCTAACTTAAGTTTGCCTCAACCAAATGTTATGAAACTTATACACAATGCTTATTACTACATAATACAGATTAAGTATGAAATTTGGTGGCAACACTTTTACCATTTTTGAGTTATGTCCCTTTATAAACATAAAAATTGCTGAATGTTTTGTTTCCGTTCTCTAACTTTAATTTGTCTCAACCAAATGTTATAAAGCATATACACAACCGTTCTAGAGTTATGCGTGTTAACAAATAGAAAAATTGCTGAATTTTTAGTTTCTGTTCTCTACTTAAGTTAGCTTCAACCAAATGTTATGAGACTTACACACAATGCTTATTACCAAGTTCAAATTTGGGTAGCATCACTTTTACCGTTCTTCAGTTATGTCCCTTTATAACTATATGATATGCAAGCGGGGGGCATCATCTGTGTCCACATGTGGACACTATTCACATTTATTTGGTATTCTTTTCCTTGATCCTGATCTCCCTTACCATCATATTGATGCTATGAAATTTTTTGTCTTTATTGTCAGAATTAGAGTAATAAAAATTTGCTTAAAAAAATTTTCCAATTAACAATAAAAAGATATTGTTTGATTTCTTTTAGGTGCAGAATCTGACTGTGTTTAGTATGGAACTGTTAGCAGATAGTAGAGGGGATCTATTTTCAGATCCAGAAATAGATGCCATAAAGGCAATCTTCTACACTATACATAATGATGTGAATAGTGAAAAAGGCCCTAAAGACATAACAGGGCTTATAATGGTTGATGCGGAGTCTACTAAGATTCAGGAAGAACTGAGAAATTCTGCAAAGAGTAAAGAGTCCTCACATCTGTCGACATGCAACAATCAAAACCCATCAACTTCAAGAGATACAACCAGTTCATCTCTTAGACCTTTATCAAAATTTGTGTCACATGAGCCTTCAAATTTGAAAGATAATAAGAGAAATTTTACACCACTTCTTAAGGATACTGTAAAAAGTGACCAGTTATCAAAATTGCAAACAAACACTTCATTTTCTGGTGTACATTTAAATCAAACATTACTACAAAAATCAGGGATTGATGAAAATTTGCAGGTTGTGTATGTGGAAACAGAGATGGGTCTTTTTAATGAATTTAAGGATTTGATAACAAGGTAATATATATCTTTATCATACATGTGTTAATTACCATTTTAATTTCATTTTACCTAGTACAATCCAATATGTAAAATAAAGGAATGTATGAGCACAGCAGGGGCAAATCCTTTATTTAACAAATTGGTTCATATGTTAATATGGATGGTAGCTGACTCAGGTGCTCCAGAAGAGTAAGTAGTGTTCACTTGTGGCACCTGTCATGTTGCTCACTGCAAGTAAAAATTCAGTGATAATTGGATTTGGTGATGTAACAATCCAGGAATAAGACAAGAATTATTGCTACGACAAGTGGATCATAGCTGTGGTCGTTCCATAAATATCAACAAAATCATGATTGCATCTGATTAACTTTCGAATAAATGACTTCGACTTAACCATTAGGGACCAAGCTTGGTTCAATAGTTTCATAGTAAGCAGCAACCCTCTATCAAGGAAAGCATGATAGGAAGGTAAGCCCTGGAATATCTTTAAAACATTTACTCCATATGCAGGTGCTGCTGGAATGTTGCCACACAGAAATGGAACGTGTTTAATGTGAAAATTGAAATCATCTTTTTTTGTTGTAAAGTTAAGCTCTCATCACCGCCATTATCAATGTCTAGATGTAGGTCAAGATTTGAAGCAGACTTAACCGTTTTGTCCTTTACTTTAAGTTTAATTGGTTATATATCATCATCTTTGAAATATTAATGAGAAGACATAATCTATATAGCAAAACCTGAAGTGACATTAAATGGAAATACTAACTTCTTTTCATTCTTCTTGAGAAGCTCCTATTTGAAGTCTGCCTCATACAAATAAAAGAACAAATTGGCAAGAAGGGGAGCATAGTTGGTTCCCATAGGAATGCTGATTATCTGTTGAAAGGCATGTCCTACAAAAGTAATGTTTATACATAATTCTCCAGATTAGAAAATACCCCACTTAAACAGAACTCTGTTAGAGTTTGTATGTTTGGTACTATGATGGACTTAGTGTTGTATGAAGATTTGTCTCATTGGCACTCATACCAAATCTTTTTATATCTATTAGCTTAATCATTGCAAAATATATCATCAATAAGATTAATTCCGCCTACGACTAAGGGCACCAGTATGTATGAGAGTGTGTGTACTGTCGCTTGTCCTGAATAATCTTGGCAAACCAACATATACCAAAACTGCAATTACTAACTGTATATAACAAAGATAAGATATAAAACTAAACTATTTATTAAAACAAAAAACTAAAACTCACTAAGGACTAAAACATTTTCATATAATATAAAAAACATAGTTTATAGTAAAACATTTACATATTAATACCTTGATGTAACATTTGGCTTTCTAGGGGGCTACTCATTACAGTTTCTGACGAATAACATACACAAAATATATATTACTTATGCCTGTGGTAGATCTGAGCAGACAAAACATACAAAAAATATATATTACTTATGCCTGTGGTAGATCCGAGCAGACAAAACATACAAAAAATATATATTACTTATGCCTGTGGTAGATCCGAGCAGACAAAACTAATTTCGAGAACCTGTGGTAGATCCGAGCAGGTGAATGTGAATAAAAATAGATTCTGCGGTAGATCCCAGCAGGTTAATGTGAATAAAAATAGATCCTGCGGTAGATGCCAGCAGGTTACCTAATGCGAATAACAATAGATCCTGCGGTAGATGCCAGCAGGTGTACAAATGTACTTAATAATTTTAAATATGTATAAATGAATTGGGGGAAAATAATTTCCCTGAAATTATGTTGGCCAAAATGAGCGAAATTAATGAGTGAAAGCCCCCAAGAAAAGATACATCAGATATGATAAAAAACAATGAATAATAGTACCTTTAAAAAAAATACAAATTATATATATATTTAACCTCACATTTATGTACAAACAAATGTTCACTTAAAAACACATTTTATCTTGAGCTGCATGTATAGTGTTAGGGTTGGTTCTAATATAAGGCATGTAACAATCAGATGACCATCTACCTAAAGTTTGAATAATGTGGTCCTCAATTCCTGCAGCAGCTGCAGATGTAACTGCTCCTATTCTAAATGAATGCCCACAAAATTTATCATCTTTATACCCAAGTCTAAAAAGTAAATCTCGCAGCAAAGAAATAAAGCGATCCCTTGATAAGGGAGTATGGTCATAATCATCGTTAACAAACAAAGGCGACTGAGGCTTAGCTCCTAAATCAGTTCTGAATTTGATATAATTTCTCAAGGTAGCTACAGGGTGAAAAACATTGTTTTCAAAGATAGTAATATTTACACCTTGCCTGAATGGATCACACTTAGAAGAATGTAAATGGAAAACTAAATTTTTTAGTGACACATCTAAAGAAATATCTTGAATTGAAACAATGGTATCCTTAGAAAAGTCTTTACTACGACAAGTAAATTCTCCACATCGGAGGAATCCAAAAAAAGCTAAATTAAATGTGCTTTGTAGCATTAAATCAACCAATGGAGAAAATACCCCAGATCTTAACAAATTACATAGTTCTTTTAAAATCGAAGAAGTAATAGGCATTCGTTTAGGACGTATATTACACTGAGACTTTTTTAAACCTCTTAGAATGCACTGCAAATGAACAGTATTTGCTAGCAGGTCTGAATGACCCTGTTTTAAAAAATAGTGTCTTATACCTGCTAAATACAATTTAACAGTTGAATGTGCTAGTTTTAACGAATTTTTACAAAAGGCAACAAAAAAAATCAAACAATTTTCATCTATATATGGCAATGCATTTAAAAAACAGTCTTTTCCATTCATAACCATAAAGTTTTGAAAACATTTAACACCAGTCATATATGCCTGCTTTTTACTCTGACAAAGGCAGGCTTAATTCCCATAATTCCTCAACTTGTTGAATCAACTCATCATTAACTGGGATGGCTTCAGGCAAGGTGTTGGTTCTTGATCTGCCAGTGGTTGTAGTAAGCGAAACATCCTCATCTGATAACGAGAAATAGAGTCTGCTACAGTGTTTTCGACACCAGCAATATGTTGTGCATGAATGATGAAGTTATATAGAGCAGAAAGATAAGTTAGCTTCCTCATAAGTTTCATTATACTCTGGATTTTTTATCTTCCTTTAGAGATAATCTCTACGGTACTTAAATTGTCACAGTAAAATAATATACATTTTCTTCTCCAGTTGTGACCCCATAGAGCACAGGCCATCACTATAGGGTACAGTTCAAAGAAAGCCATAGACGTTTGTTCATTTAAAAGTTCTGGTGTAAATTTGCCTTGAAACCAACTTCCCTGATAGAATCCCCCGAAGGATTTAGGTGTAGCATCTGTGTAAAGTTGGATGTCTGCAGCTTTAATAATATTGTCATTAATGAAAAAGGATATTCCATTCCAGTTTTTAAGAAATTGAGACCACATTGCCAAATCAGATCTGCAATTCTTAATATGTACATGGTGTGACAATTTTTTAACAGTAGTTGAAAGCTTAACCAAGTGAGACACAAATGATCTGCCTGGTAAAAAAACTCTACTTGCAAAATTTAAGTGGCCTAGCAGACTTAAAAGTTCCCTTTTAGTACATGTATTGGGTTTAGAAAAAGATTCAATAGTTTCTTGAAATTCTTGCAATTTTCTCTTTAGGCAAACGTGCCTCCATCTTTATAGTATCAAGAAAAATGCCCAAATATTCTAAAATGACACAAGGACCTTCAGTTTTCTTTGTTGACAAAGGAATACCCAAAGATGAAAACATTTTTAACAAATTGCTCATAGTTAAATGAGCATTATCTGCTCTTGGTACAATAATTAAAAAATCATCTAACAAATGTAAAATATTTACAATACCATAGTTATTTCTAGCTATCCAGCAAACTGCCCTGGATAGTGTATCAAAAATTTTGGGACTTGATCTACACCCAAACACTAATCTCTTAAAAAAATAAAATTTTTGTTCCACTGTATACCATGATAAGGCCATAATTCTGATTTAAGTGGGATAATTTTGAACGCATCGCAAATATCTGTTTTTAGAAGCCAACTTTTTCTACCTAACTGCTTAATAATATGAGTAGCATCATCAATAGAAACATACTGCAAAGAAAATTCTTCCTTATCTATCAGTTCATTTAGACTTGGATTGTCCTCATCCTCATGTGGTGCTGAAAGATCAACAATTAAGCACTTTTTCTTACTATATTTATGTTCTGCTAAACCAATGGGGTTTATGCGATAGTTGCTAAAAGGAATATCATTAAAAGGTCCAATGAGGTATCCTTTCGACACTTCAGTTTCAAGTAATTCTGACACGCATATAGGATTTGTAGATGCTGACTTCAAATTTTTACAAATAATAGACTTTGATGGGAGAGTCTTTAACCCAGTGTGAAAACCATATCTTAACCCATTTATCAAATAATTTTTAAAAGCTGAGTCAGGATGTCTATATAACTCTTTTTCCAAAACATCTATATTTACAAGTGTAGAGACAGACATGTCATAATTTTGAGGTGTATCTAGTTTCTCCTCTGTGTGTGGGGCCCGTTCTTTTGAGGCCCCTGGAACTCGTTTTTTGTCTGCTGGCAATTGATTTTTGAATGATCTCCTTTACAAGCCAAACACACATGGGCATTTCTACAACGTGGCAGTATACATCCCCTGTATCCATTGAACTTGTTACAAATTTCTCTTCCAGAATGAAAAACCCTTTCCCTACCATATGTATCCTGGGAATCATCAATTTTATTTCTGGATGACCTTTGCGTGAGAGAACAAAATCCTGATGTGTGAAAGTTACTGCCGCAAACATTACAGGTGTTAGGCCTTATATTTGTGAATATATTACAGAATAATGTATTGTTCCTTATGGACCAATCAACTGCCATGTTATTGTAGCGTAAATGTGCAGCTGAATTGAGGGAAAAACGCTTATGGTATTCATAAAACCCATTGCCAGGGTATCGAGTAGCCATGTCTACAATGTCTCTCTCATACGTGTCGAGCTCACTCCTACGGTGAGGGAACGCGGAACACATAATGTTCTTGTAGATACCAAACGCTTGGATAAACTCCCCAATAGACAAAGATCTGTTTAGTCGTGGGTCAGGTTTTGTGTGGTAACTGGAAGTTTCATTCTTTTCTTCCCTGTCTGTTGTACCCATTCCCACATAATACGGGATAAGAAGAGAGAATAGGTTGATGTCCATACCTGTTATAATGCTTCTCCTTACTTGTGGTGTCACTGTTTCCACAAACTGCAAAGACTCGGCTGAATAGCCTCTTGGTGTTTGAACATAGTGATTGTTCCTAAGAGCTTGTTCTTCGCTACCCGCTGCAACCGTTGGCAATGCGTTAGTTCACAGAGCGAAGTAGGCTGTCTCCAGGTTGAAATTAAGACCATTGGCATTGTTTACTTTTTCACTTCTTTGACTTCCGGTTGAAGCGAAAGAAGAAATTCACGTGTTTCCGGTTCTCGTTGTTGTTGTTGTCTCATCACGTGCTTCCACTGTTCTCTGAGTAATTAGAGTGTTGACTTGGCCAGTTAGTGTTGTCACATTTTGTTGCAAGGATTGCACTGTCGTAGACAGCCTTGAAACAATGTTTATTAAAGTTCTATTGTTTGTCTCCACAGATGCATCTTGGGATGCCGCACTTCCCAATAAGGCGTCGTGCACGTGGTCGTTGATGGTGATGTCTGTGGCAGTGGAAATATGGGATCGCGCACTTCCCAATATGGTGTCAGCGTGGCCCTCGGTGTCTCTCCCCGCATCGGAAATAACATTTTCTCCAGACTCTCGTAAAAGCCTGACCAATGCCATCCTCCTCGAATTTTGAGGAATTCTGATCCCTCTTGCGTAAAGTTCTTGTCTTAATCTGATTAAAGTCCAGTTTTCAGGCATTTCCGGATCGTAATGCACGTGTGTCCTTGTCCCCGATCTACGAATTGGTCCCATGATGACGAATAACAGAGGTTTAAAATTAAAGCAGAATACAAATATAATCCAATTTAGAATCGTCTTAATGATATATTGAAAGTTACAAACTCTGGAGAAAAACGATCCACTATCAAGACTATGAAGCACAAACTTAAAAAAGTACCTTTGTGGCTGATCATGAATTGTTTAAAAACGTAAATCCGAATAACTGGAAACGAAACACTTATACTAAGTGAACGAATGTTAGTTTAAAATAAACATACGAATTCTGTATATATATAACTCCAAATAGCAAATAGAATAGAATATTCAAATTAAATCTCAGAGAAACAAAATATGGCTGCTAAAACTGCAACAAGCTTTATAAAATGACCACCTATCCCTTCAATATCTATAATGTGATTGGTCAAATCCTTATCTTATCTCTGTAGACAAAAATAACTTATCAAAGGTCTTGCTAATATTAAACACATGATGGGACAGGGTAAAAGATGATGAGGACAGAACAAAAATGGATAAACTCCAATTTAATACATTAAATTCCCAAATATGTTTTTAAAAAATTGCTAATCTTGATGCAGTGAGTGAGTGAGTGTCAGCTTAGAGATTGTATTGTTTGCATAAGCATAGTTTTTGTCTTGCCTTTGACAAATGCTAAGCATATGGAGGGTAAATTCAGAGTCGACAGCTGTGGTAGCAGTATAAACTATTTGTATATAGCTTTATATTCTAGAAAATAAAAGACCTTGATACTTCATTACCTGTACTGTTATGAATCACAGTTTATGACCAAACTCAGTAAAGACCCATCTAAATTACATTTAAATGGCCATTCAACAACACTTATCGTTACCTTGATGATATTTTTTCGTTAAATAATAAAGACTTTTCTAAATATACTGCAGAAATTTACCCAAAGGAACTTTTAGTTGTTAATTTCTATGTCCTTTGGTCTCTTATGGAGTCATTGGCAATCATACCACATCTTCTTATTTTAATATTTACTTTAGATAAATCAAATATAAACGGTAATGTTACTGTCCTTTCCTAGATTTTGATATTTCAGTTTTACACGGGAAACTCTACACTAAAATTCATGACAATAGGGATGATTTTTCTTTCCCTATTATTAATTTTCCTTTTTTTGAAATTTAAATACGATTCAGGTAAACTTTTGGATCCTTTAATAAACTTATTCTAAAAGGTTACCAATTCAACACTGTAATTAGATCTTTAACAATTGTTTTTACTGGTATTAATTTTGATTTTGTTAGCAGTACATTAAAACTAAACTAATATTATTGTTATATACAAATACATATGCACTTTCGTGGTTTTACAATCTGTCGATACCTGTATTTTGGCATTGCACAAGGCCATGTTTTTCTCTGACTGTTTATGACATCTCTACACTAATTCTATGTGTGCTGATTGATACTTTAGTCTTAGATACATGATTTTGATGTCTCCGACGTCCATCCGTCTGAGTCCATCTGTATGTACCTCCCTAAATTGGTTTCTGTTCTCTAACTTTAGTTTGCCTCAACTAAATGTTATGAAACTTATACACAATGCTTATTACTACAATACACATATCAATTTTGGCGTCACTTTAACCCTTCTAGAGTAATGCCCTTTACAAATGGCTAAAATTGCTGAATTTTTCGTTTCTGTTCTCTTACTTAAGTTTGCCTCAACTAAATGTTTTGCAACTGATACACAATTCTTACTACCACAAATTTCAGATCAAGTATGAATTTGGGTAGTGTCACTTTAACCGTTCTTGAGATATGTCCCTTTATAACGTTATATGCAAGCGGGGGCATCATCCGTGTCCCATGGACACATTCCCCATTTATTTTTTTATCCAATGATTTTCTATCTAATTTTTAATATAGAATCATTGCAAGGTATACATATATACCTCAGACAAGGTTTACCTGACCTTGACCTCATTTCATTGATCAGTTGTCAGTGTTAAGATTTCATTGCTATGGTTTTTTTTTTAGATACTTTAAGCAATAGGCAGGGTTTAATCTTGGATTTTGAGGGCTTTAGTCACTTTTGTGTGATATGAAAACCAACTTTTTGGGGGTAACAGCATAAGACTAAAGCAGTTATTGATTGCATGCAAAAAGCATGTTTAATGTGCTCTCACATTTTCTTTTTCAGCATTTCATTAATATACAAATAAATATATATCCAATATATACAAGTTTGAAGGACGGAGTCAGATCTGCAGTTGTTTTGTTCAGTACTGAGAAAGAGGATAATATTTGAGTTAACCCCCTTGGACAGAATTTCTTGTATTCAAAATTGCTCTTACTGGTAGAGGCTTATGGTTAAAAGGAAGTAATTATTTGCATAGCTATAGGCAATGATGGTAGCTTTTCTTGGTTTTGCATTTTCACTCTAAATAATCTGTTGAAAAAAGTGTCAAATTCTGAATTTTCAGCACCTTTGGGTGTGAACAAATCTGCAAAACGCATGGTGCTGCAGCTGTTTTTTTTTTTTATTGAAAAATGGCATTTATAAGGGTACTCTATGGCTAGTATGAACTCATCACAAAGAGTTTCCTCCATATTTATTGGTATTTCTACAACAATAGACCACATTCATTTCTCAGTGAATACAATATGGCCAACTGGACAGAAAAAAGCATTTGATTTTAATATTTATTCTCTACAGTTTCATCTGTAAGTAAATTACCTCAGGGTGTTTTTTTTGGGGGGTTGGGGTGGGGTTGGGGAGGGCATGCAGATTCTGTGCAATAATTAAGTTATGATCAGTTCAACCAATCCTTACAAATTTTAATATGTGTTTACTGAGGACAAAAGGGAGATCAATTTCAATATTGATGATTTTCACTTTTACCATCCAGGAGTTATGCTTGATGGATTGGAAAATGGCACTTTATGTGGTATCTAGGCAATAAGTTATGTACTGGTCAACCTATGCTTTTTAAAATTTAATATGGTGTTACTGATGACAAAAGGGAGGTATTTGTCTCCTATGGGCGAGTATGTGAGAAATAGGGATTACTATCCAGCGACGGCAGCTATGTAAAATATTTGTAAAAAACTTTTTATTTCAGAAGGTTGCTTCATACCTTGTATTCAGATACCTTATGTTATGAAGTTTCCGTCTGTCATATGTCAATTGTCCTTGACCTCATTTTCATGCTTCAGCAACTACTTGAAAAAAATTTAATTTTTTTTTGTCATGTGAATTTCTCACTTATTATGAGTAATAGGATAACTATATTTGGTATATGGATTTCTTGCAATATCTACACATGTCCGTCAGATAGAGTTCACCTGAGCTCTACCTCATTTCATGGATCAGTGATCAAGGTTAAAGTTACATATTTTTGGTCCCTTTCTCAGATACTATAAGCAGTAGGTCAACTATATGTGGTGTATATAATGATTGTAAAGGGTATACATGTCAGTCTGGCAAGTTTTATCTGACCTTGACCTCATTTTCATGGTTCATTGGTTAATGTTGAGTTTTTTTGTGTTTTGGATGAAACCTGCCAGACTGACATGTACCTTTTACAATCATTACATACACCACAATTGAATAAGTTTACTATTTTTGCAATTTCAGGGGCCAAAATAATGGCTTTAATCATACCACCTCCTTTAAGTAGCAAAAGCTTTATCTGAAGACTGTAAGACTTTCAATGTGAATTTAATCATAATCATTAAAGCAGGCGAGGCATTTCAACATGTGCACTCTTAAAGCAGTTGCTGAACAATGAACCATATCTTTTAAATGTAGTAAAACTGTACATGAAGAGCCACTACCACATTATCATCCCTTTGTCTCCTATTCTGTGACATTTCTCACAGCAAACACAATAAGCACATGATGTCTTTTTTTTTTCTCTGTTATTTTTAAATGTGCTGTGAGTAGCATGTCAGTCATCCAGTCTTGAATTATCAAATTATTTAATGTATGATTGCCAATAAGAAGAGTATCAAACAGTCGAAATGACATGGATTTTAGCAACTATAGAATAGAGAATGGAAAAGGGGAATGTGTTAAAGAGATAACAACCCAAAAAAAGAGCAGAAAACAGCCCAAGGCCACCAAGGGTCTTCAATGCAGCGAGAAAATCCCACACCCAGACACCCAGAGGTGGGCTTAAGCTGGCCCTTTAACAATAATGTGTACTAGTTCAGCTAAATGGATGCCACACTAAACTCTGAAACATACAAATGAACAAAATTTAAAAAAACACAAAACTAACACAAAACTAACAAAGGCTAGAGGTTCCTGACTTGGGACAGGTGCAAAAATGGGGCGGGGTTAAACATGTTTTGTGAGATCTCAATCTTTCTATACCTCTAGCCAATGTGGAATAAACAAACACACAGCAAGACTCACAGTAAATCTCAGTTTAAAAGAAGTCCAAGTCCGATGTTTGAATAGGTAACAAAAGAAACTAAGTAAAATGACAATGATCAACATAAATTAGCAAAGGACTACTAGCAGTCACATGCCAGCTCCAGACTTCAATTAAACTGATTAAAAGATTACGTCTTCATCATATAAAATTCAGCCACAATCCCTCCCATTAGGGGTTTAGTATCAAGCCTCCATAAATTATACGAGAAGAACATAACATGTATCATGCCACAACTGGTTTAAGAATAAATGTGTTAATTTCCAATACAAAGACCCTATGAATCGATCAATATTAATTCCAAAAAATGCCATCTTTCATGACCTGATAACAGTATCTAACTATATACCTTCTGACTAAGTCTGTTTAACAATTTGGTTAGCTTTTGAGGTGAATGATGACATTTTCTTCCTTTGTATAGAATATTACCGCAAAAGATGGGATGTGAAATACGTGAACGTATAAGATGTCTGCACTTTGATTTATATTTACAAATGATGTCCTTGTAGCAATGTTTTGACATGTTTGTGATATCGAAAACCCTGGTGTAATAATTTTTCAGTAATACAGAGATTTCTTTTGTCAATCAATAAAATTGAGAATGGAAATGGGGAATGTGTCAAAGAGACAACAACCCGACCATAGAACAGACAACAGCAGAAGGTCATCAACAGGTCTTCAATGCAGCGAGAAATTCCCGCACCCGGAGGCGTCCTTCAGCTGGCCCCTAAACAAATATATATACTAGTTCAGTGATAATGAATGACTCTTTCATGATGCTCAAGGCCAAACTAGTTGAAAGTCAAAAACCTAATACGATTGTTGAAGAGATCATAAAACCAAAAAGGGCCAAATGTAAAGCCAAACTGAGACAATGAATCAGAGGTTTGCATGAGGGAGATACATTCCTTAATTTAAAATGATTTCAAAATTTTATAACAGCAAAAACTGAATTTAGATAAAACAATATCTGAAACAATTCAAATGAGGAAAATAAACAACTGCCTGATTTATAACAAAACAGCAAACGAAAATAAACATGACTTAAAGCAAGTAACAACAACAGTCTTCTGACTTGGGACAGGCACATATAGAATCTGGCGAGGTTAAACATGTTTGTTAGAACTCATCCCTCCACTATACCTTGGACATTAGTATAACAGCACAACAAAATATCAGTTGGAAATGACTTGACTCATCAGATTGGCATGAAGCACAAAACAAAGTAATGTTGAAGTAGTCAGTTTCTGAGAGCTACTTCAAAGCTAGTTCAAGCCAATAACAACTCATAATTATATCATGCTCTCTCAGACTAAAGTATTAATCAGTACATATCCAACTGATATAGTGAAGATAGTACATCATAAACAGTCTGAGGAAACCATGACCTTGTGCAATGACTAAATATTGATATATACTATCGACAGGATATAGAATAATAGAAAGTAAAACAACAAAAATTCTGAACTCCAAGGAAAATTCAAATCTGAATGTTCATTATAAAATAGCAAAATCAAAAGCCCAAACACATCAAATGAATGGAAAACAACTGTCATATATTCCTGACTTGGTACTGGCATTTCCTTATGAAGAAAATGGTGGATTGAACCTGGTTTTATAGCTAGCTAAACCTCTATGACAGTCGCATAAAATTCCATTATATTGATAACAGTGTGTGAACAAAACAAACAGACATAATAGGTAAAAATGTCAAAAATAGGGGTACAGCAGTCAACATTGTGTTATGATCTTCATTACTATAAAACAAACAAATATGTCAACAAAGAAAAACTAAATGGCGTATAGACATAGCACAAAAGCAAAAATGAAAGACAAGAATACAAAAAATGACCACAGCACAACAACACAGTTTTCATTTTGAATAAGTTTACTTAAATGATCAATGAGCTTTCATAGATAATATCTAAATTTATGGGTTTTATAAACATTACCGTAAAAACTATAATGTGAATGTAATTTAGTGAAAGTTTTAAGTAATTTGTGGTAACAAAATCCCTGCCTTTATAATTTACCAGTTATACATAGATTAAGTTCATTGAGATCTAAAAATATGTACAGATATGAGCATGGTGAACAGTTGGTAAATATACACACCATAAGAAATGGCCAAACGAACATCACTGTCCTTAAAAGGAAAAGTAACAATAGGGTATAAAAAAATTATTAAAGGTTGTATTTTTTAGTAGAAGTAAATAAATGTTACAAGTTTGTTCAAATGTATGTTTAGATTGTTGTGGTTTTGTAAAATAAATAACTATACTTTTTCTTATTTGGTTATCAGTGAGGTAAATTGCTGTGCACTGTTCATCCAAGATGGGAATTTAGTTAATGCAGGAATATATTTGTATAATGGATGTGTCAGTTAATATTAGGAAGTCACTGACTTAATGTAGGGTTTAATTATTTTGCCATGATTCTAGGGTTTTCTAAACAAATTTTGAGTCTGCGGCTCTGCCTGATTTTTCCATCCTTTTATATGGCTCCCCTAGGCCTGACAGCTTTTGTCAATTTGAGCTCAACTTTTGGTATAGAACAGATTTAGTTGGCACGATGATCAAATTTCTTAAATTATAAGTTATTTTCCCTAAATGATAGGTTTTGCAAGTATCTTGAAATTTATTAAAGCTAGTTAGGCTAATTTTTTCCTATGAGTTTGACATTCAGGCAGCTATATTTTCTTTTTGAGCTTTGAATCTATTGGAAAAGTTAATAATATGGATGTTGGACATAAGTGCTCTTATGCCTAAACAGTTCTTATCTGATTTCAATAAAATTTATGTTGAAGCTTTACATCAGCAATGTCTCAGAGAAAATCAGGGCTAATTGAATATTTATGGGGGTGGTCTACCTCTTAGGAATGTAAATAATTAGAAAATTCAGCATTGTAATCGCTTAATAACTAAAGTTTGCCTCAACCAAATGTTATGAAACTTATACACAATACTTGTTACCACAAAACTCAGATCAAGTACACATGTGGGTAGTGTCACTTTTACCGTTCTTCAGTTATGTCCCTTTTTAACTTTATATGATATGCAAGCGGGGGCATCATCTGTGTCCCATAGACACATTCCCCATTTTTTTTTTGTCTCACCTTGATAGAGTCAGAAAGCAAGACATAGGTGTGCTGTTTCTGGCATTGGTGGCGGTGGCCTCTGCAGTGCCATGGACTTCAACAATATATTAGTTTGTGATTAGGTCAGTTTATGGGGAACACTTGTAAAAACTGATGTTGGTATATATTTATAACTCCAGCTCCTGTGAAGGGGAAAGTAAACATAACATAAATATACAGATATAACACATTCCCACGTCTTTCTTAGAACATTTAAAGTTAATTGTCTGTACTTAAAGCTTTAAAAGTAATGGTCCATTCCAGAATGAAACAAAAAATAATCAAATTATTAATACTGTCAAATTTCAGAAATACAAATTTTCACTTTCATGGTCTTTTTCCAGTACTGAGAACTTTGATTAAAGGATGGAAATCAGTCCCTGCTTTTGTTAAACAGTCAGATATCTGGCTGCTGGTTTTTATACGACTGCAAAAGTTTTTGTATTATTGTTATGTTATGGCCATGTCTGTGTTGGCGTCCAAGACATTTTGGTTCGCAGACAATAACTGTATGGATCTTAATTAAAATTTAGCACAAGGTTCCATACCACAATAGGAAGGTTGGGATTTATTTTGGGGGTTATTGTCGTAGCTGTTTAGTAATAAGGGGCCAACAAAAACAATTATTTTTCTGGTTCACAGACAATAACTTGAGTATAGAGGGGCCTGATGGGTTATTTTCGTTCTTCGTGATCGGCGCATTTTCGCTATCGTGATCCGTTTTTCTACAGATTTATTTTTTTTTTTATATTTTCGTGATCCGTGATCATGGAAATTTATTTTCTGTGAATCGTGATTGACAAAAAAAATCAACTCGTGAATCGTGATCAGACCCCCCCCCCCCCCCCCCCCCCCCCCATCAGGCCCCTCAGTATAAGTGTATGGATCTCTATTAGATTTTAGCACAAGGATCCATACCAATAGAGGAAGATTGGGATTGATGTTGGGGGGTATTTTCTAGCCGTTTTGTATTTAGGGTCCAAAAAGGGTCCAAAAACAAGCATTTTCACTGGTTCATAGGCAATAAATTGTTTCACAGATAATAACTTGATTATAAGTATGGATCTGTATGAAATTTGAGCACAAGGTTCCATAAAACAATAGGAGTGTTGGGATTGATTTTGGGGTTATTGTTGTAGCTTTTTTGTAATTAGGGGCTACAAAGGGGCCAAAAACAATTATTTTTTTGGTTTGCAATCAATAACTTGAGTGTAATTAAGTGTATGGATCTCTATTAAAATTTAGCACAAGGTTCCATACCACAATAGGAAGGTTGGGATTTATTTTGGGGGTTATTGTCGTAGCTGTTTAGTAATAAGGGGCCAACAAAAACAATTATTTTTCTGGTTCACAGACAATAACTTGAGTATAAGTGTATGGATCTCTATTAGATTTTAGCACAAGGTTCCATACCACAATAGGAAGGTTGGGATTTATTTTGGGGGTTATTGTCGTAGCTGTTTAGTAATAAGGGGCCAACAAAAACAATTATTTTTCTGGTTCACAGACAATAACTTGAGTATAGAGGGGCCTGATGGGTTATTTTCGTTCTTCGTGATCGGCGCATTTTCGCTATCGTGATCCGTTTTTCTACAGATTTTTTTTTTTTTTATATTTTCGTGATCCGTGATCATGGAAATTTATTTTCTGTGAATCGTGATTGACAAAAAAAATCAACTCGTGAATCGTGATCAGACCCCCCCCCCCACATCAGGCCCCTCAGTATAAGTGTATGGATCTCTATTAGATTTTAGCACAAGGATCCATACCAATAGAGGAAGATTGGGATTGATGTTGGGGGGTATTTTCTAGCCGTTTTGTATTTAGGGGCCAAAAAGGGTCCAAAAACAAGCATTTTCACTGGTTCATAGGCAATAAATTGTTTCACAGATAATAACTTGATTATAAGTATGGATCTGTATGAAATTTGAGCACAAGGTTCCATAAAACAATAGGAGTGTTGGGATTGATTTTGGGGTTATTGTTGTAGCTTTTTTGTAATTAGGGGCTACAAAGGGGCCAAAAACAATTATTTTTTTGGTTTGCAATCAATAACTTGAGTGTAATTAAGTGTATGGATCTCTATTAAAATTTAGCACAAGGTTCCATACCACAATAGGAAGGTTGGGATTTATTTTGGGGGTTATTGTCGTAGCTGTTTAGTAATAAGGGGCCAACAAAAACAATTATTTTTCTGGTTCACAGACAATAACTTGAGTATAAGTGTATGGATCTCTATTAGATTTTAGCACAAGGTTCCACACCACAATAGGAAGGTTGGGATTTATTTTGGGGGTTATTGTCGTAGCTGTTTAGTAATAAGGGGCCAACAAAAACAATTATTTTTCTGGTTCACAGACAATAACTTGAGTATAGAGGGGCCTGATGGGTTATTTTCGTTCTTCGTGATCGGCGCATTTTCGCTATCGTGATCTGTTTTTCTACAGATTTATTTTTTTTTTATATTTTCGTGATCCGTGATCATGGAAATTTATTTTCTGTGAATCGTGATTGACAAAAAAAATCAACTCGTGAATCGTGATCAGACCCCCCATCAGGCCCCTCAGTATAAGTGTATGGATCTCTATTAGATTTTAGCACAAGGATCCATACCAATAGAGGAAGATTGGGATTGATTTTGGGGGGTATTTTCTAGCCGTTTTGTATTTAGGGGCCAAAAAGGGTCCAAAAACAAGCATTTTCACTGGTTCATAGGCAATAAATTGTTTCACAGATAATAACTTGATTATAAGTATGGATCTGTATGAAATTTGAGCACAAGGTTCCATAAAACAATAGGAGTGTTGGGATTGATTTTGGGGTTATTGTTGTAGCTTTTTTGTAATTAGGGGCTACAAAGGGGCCAAAAACAATTATTTTTTTGGTTTGCAATCAATAACTTGAGTGTAATTAAGTGTATGGATCTCTATTAAAATTTAGCACAAGGTTCCATACCACAATAGGAAGGTTGGGATTTATTTTGGGGGTTATTGTCGTAGCTGTTTAGTAATAAGGGGCCAACAAAAACAATTATTTTTCTGGTTCACAGACAATAACTTGAGTATAAGTGTATGGATCTCTATTAGATTTTAGCACAAGGTTCCATACCACAATAGGAAGGTTGGGATTTATTTTGGGGGTTATTGTCTTAGCTGTTTAGTCATAAACATTAAGAGCGGCCAAAAACAAGCATTTTTCATGTTTCAGGACAATAATTTGTGTATTAGAGTATGGATCTCTATGAAATTTCACCACAAGGTTCAAATTTCAAAAGGAAAGTTGGGATTGATTTTGGAGGTCATTGCCCAAACTGGTTAATAATTAGGGGCTGAAAGTGGACCAAAAAACTAGGATTTTCTGGTTTCTGGACAATAACTTGAGTATAAGTCTATGGATTGCTATTTAATTGTGCCACAAGGTGTTATTCTGTAAAATAGAGTTTAGGATTGATTTTAGAGGTTATGACCCTAACAGTTTAGTTAAAAGGGACCAAAAACAATACTTTTGTAATACTTTGTATAAACTGCTTATTTTTTTTAGGAATTTCATTGGGGTTTAATTCAAAGTCTTGAATCTTGGGGTTCTTTAATATGCTGAATCAAACCAGGTATTTAGAATTTGGATTTTGGGCCCTGTTTTTGAATTGATCCATATTAAGATCCAAAGGGTCAAAAATGAAACTTTGTTTGATTTCTTCAAAAATTAAATTATTGGTGTTCTTTCATATGCTGAATCTAATTGTGTATTTAGATTTTTTAATTTTGGGGCCTGTCTTCAAATTGGTCCACATTAAGGTCCAAACGGTTCAAAATTAACTTTGTTTGATAAGGGCCCCGCCTAGTGGCGGGTCGCCCTATAGTGATCAGTCCGTCCGTCCTAAACAAATTGTGTCCGCTCTATATCTAGAGAACCGTTATAATTTCATACTTTATACTTGACATGTTTATTAACCAACACCAGAGGGTGTGTCATAATGTTTGTACAACTTCCTAGGTCAAAGGTCTAGGTCAAAAACTTTGGTTTCAGTTGACAACTGTTATTTACAGCGGGGCCCACAGAGATGGCTCCCATCTCAATGATGTCTAGTTTCTTCAAAAATTAAATTATTGGTGTTCTTTCATATGCTGAATCTAATTGTGTATTTAGATTTTTTAAATTTTGGCACAGTTTTCAAGTTGGTCCAAATCTATGTCTAAAATTAAACTTTGTTTGATTTCATCAAAAATTGAATTATGGGTTTTCTTTGATATGCCCATTCTAAGCATATAGTTAGATTTTAGATTGTGGGTCCTGTTATCAAATTGGTCCACAGGGTCCAAAATTAAACTTTGATTGATTTCATCAAAAATTGAATTCTTTAAGGGTTCTTTGGTATGCTGATTCCAACCATGTATTTAGATTTTGGATAGTGGACCATAATTGGTAAATATCCAAATTTGAATTATGTTGGTGCTTAGACCACATTCATTCTGTATCAGAAACTATGCTATATAAAATATTTAGTTGTATTGCACAATTAATAGATTAATAGAAATTAAAAGTAGAGTCATAGTTAAAAATAAATATAGCATCATATGATTGTCTAATTTTAGAGAAGAAATATAGTTTGAAATTTACTGTTCATTATTAGATTATAAAATGGTGAAATTGTTAAAATGATAAAGGGACAGATGATATTACTTAACAAACTAATGTTTAAAACAAAAAAACTGAGTTAATATGTAGAGAAGGTTATGTTCAGTTTCTGATATTACCACTCCAGGACAGGAACAATGAAGTAAATTTGAAATATTGTTTATTTAAACATTTTTATAACTTATCATGGAAATTAAATCTTAAAATGAATGAAAGAAAGTTTAGGATGTATTAATTCCATACACATTAGCTAATGTGTATATTTGTTTGATTATTTTTTAATTGTTTGTTTGTTATCAATGTATTTCATATATATATCTCAGGGGAGATTAGTTTTACAGCTAACTGTGTAACCCTCTTTAGATAAAGAATTATTATAACATGTATTATTATCATTTTTTAAAAAAGATTGAAATTTTTACCATTCTTCCTATAAAAACCACAGGGACTCAGGTAGAAGATTAAAACTTTGTTTATCAATGTTTTTCAAATCTTTTTTCGTATTTCCTGTCTATTTGTATTACACTATTAACGTATTTAACGTTGGCATCAATATTTCTTTGTTTTCTAGTAATGTGCAGTTTCCTAGGATTTTTCAGTATACGGATATGGATAGTAAACTGCACATTGCTAGAAAACAAAGAAATATTGATGCCAACGTTAAAAACGTTGATAATGTAATACAAATAGACAGGAAATACGAAAAAAGATTTGAAAAACATTGATAAACAATATTTTGATCTGCTAACCCAGTCCTTGTGATAAAATTTTAAACTATACACACAATTTGTATAACATATTTATGTTTGTAATTAACTAAATATACACACATTTATGAATATGGAAGAGTGTTGTGTATTTACTATTAATTCATTCATACAGCAGTTATCAACTATAAAAAAAACAAAAGATGCAGTATTCATCAACTAACACACTTATAATTGGAATGACAAATTTATTTGAAAATTTTGTGTTTTCCAAGTGGTGTGGCTGATAAGCTGATTTTCAATCCATCATCTTTTTGATGTGATTTCTTGGGGATCAATTTAGGACTGTATTAATGGGGAATGATATTTTGGAAATTAATTTTTGTCGAGCCTGTGACTTTTTGTTTCAAAAGCGAGACATAGCGATTCTACATTACGTCGCGGCGGCGGCGTCCACAAATATTCACTCTGTGGTTAAGTTTTTGAAATTTTAATAACTCTATTAAACTATCCTGCATTTCAACCTAACTTGGACAGAAGCTTGTTTATGATCATAAGATAGTATCCAGAAGTAAATTTTGTGAAAAAAAAATCCTGTTTATCCGTATGTTACTCATAAATGGATTTAGTTTTTCTGCCAGTTAACATTACCATTCACTCTGGTTAAAGTTTTTCAAATTTTAATAACTTTCTTAAACTATCCTAGATTTGTACCAAACTTGGACAGAAGCTTGTTTATAATCATAAGATAGTATCCAGAAGAAAATTTTGTCAAAAAAAAAATCTAGTTTATCCGTATTTTACTCATATATGGACTTAGTTTTTCTGCCAGTTAACATAACATTCACTCTGTGGTTAGTTATAAAGGTACCAGGCTTATAATTTGATAGGCTAGACGCGAGTTTTGTCTACATAAGACTCATCAGTGACACTCAGATTAAAATAGTTAGAAAGCCAAAACAAGTACAAAGTTGAAGAGCATTGAGGACCCAAAATTCCAAAAAGTTGTGCCAAATGCGACTAAGGTAATCTATGCCTGGGATAAGAAAATCCTTAGTATTTCAAATAATTCATACTTTTGCAAACTGTAAATTTATAAAAATGACCATATAATTGATATTCATGTCAACACCGAAGTGCTGACTACTGGGTTGGTGATACCCTCGGGGACGAATAGTCCACCAGCAGTGGCATAAACCCAGTGGTGTAAATAGTTATAAAGGTACCAGGTTTATAATTTGATACGCCAGACATGCGTTTCGTCTACATAAGACTCATCAGTGACGCTCAGATCAAAATAGTTAGAAAGCCAAAAGTTTTCAAATTTAATAACTTTCTTAAACTATCCTGGATTTGTACCACACTTGGACAGAAGCTTGTTTATGATCAAAAGCTACTATCTAGAAGGAAATTTTGTAAAAATTTATTCCCTGTTTTTCCGTTTATTACTTATAAATGGACTTAGTTTTATTCCAGTTAACATTACGTACAGTCTGCAATTAAAGTTTTTAAAACATTTATTAGATTCATAAACCTTCTTGGATTTTTACCAAACTTGAACAGAACTTCTTACAATCAAAAGATATAGTATCTAGAGGAAAATTTTTAATATTTTTTTCCCCATTTTTGTTGAGCCTGCGACTAACAGCAAAAGTAGGCGAGACACTGGGTTCAGCGGAACCCTTACAAATTTTTTATGCTGAGGGGGCATTAAGTTTTACCCTTGTCTGTCTGTACGTCGTCCGTATGTCCCAAAATTGGTTTCCATTCTCTAACTTAAGTTAGCCTCAACCAAATGTTATGAAACTTATACACAATGCTAATTACAACAAAACACAGATCAAGTTCGAATTTTGGTGGCGTCACTTTTACCGTTCCAGAGTTATGCCCCTTTACAAATGGAAACATTGCTGAATTTTTTCGTTTCCGTTCTCTATATAACCTAAGTTTGCCTCAACTAAATGTTATGAAACTTATACACAATGATTATTACCACAAAACTCAGATCAAGTTCAAATTTTGGAGGCGTCACTTTTACCGTTCTAGAGTTATGCCCGTTTACAAATGGAAAAATTGCTGTATTTTTCGTTTTCGTTCTCTAACTTAAGTTTGCCTCAACTAAATGTTATGAAACTTATACACAATGATTATTACCACAAAACTCAGATCAAGTACAAATTTGGGTAGCGTCACTTTTACAGTTCTTGAGTTATGTCCCTTTTTAACATTATATGCAAGCGGGGGCATCATCTGTGTCCAATGGACACATTCCCCATCTATTTTCATTTTTATTGTAAATTTTTTGAAGAACTTTGTGGTAGGTTTGTTTGTTATTTTGTATACATTAATTTTGAGAATGCTTATTATATATATTTTTTTGTTTTTGATGAAGCAAACCCCTTAAAAAACTTAGCTCATATTGTCCATTAATAAATAAATTAATTAAATTCTTGGTGTACTTGGATATGCTTAATCTGTCCAAATTGGGGTACAAAATTGAATACTTGGGGGTTTTTGGATATGCTGAATCTAAGCTTGTATTTAGATTTTGGATTTATGGCCCTGTTATCGAATTGGTTCACATTGAGGTATAAAGGGTTCAAAATTAAACTTTGTTTGATTTCATCAAAAATTAAATTCTTGGGGTTCTATGATATGCTGAATCTTAACTGTGTATTTAGATTTCGGATATTGGACCATATAAGTAAAAGTCCAATTTCAAATTTTTCAGTTCTTAATAACATAAAAGTCTCAAACTTTCTGAACCCAGTTTCATAAACAGTTCTTGTAGTATTAGCAATAGCACTGTTCCAAAATTCATTCACTGCTTGATTTAGGACCACATTACATCTGAGCTGCTTGGGCACTTCATTGGATGTTGTGCTGCACTGGGAGCTAGTTTGCAGAATCTGTCTATCTGAAAACAAGATAGAACATCACTTATGTTATTCTGATATCCTGGAACATGTTTCGCACTAAAAAGAAAGTTATATTTACAAGCACACCATGTAAGTTTCCTCATTAATTTCATTATTTGTAAACATTTTGAACAGCCTTTTTTGACTATCGCAACTGTAGCTTCATTGTCACACCAGAAAAGAATGCGTTTTGTTGTCCACTGTGAGCGCCACAGTATTGCAGATACTACAAAAGGGTATAATTCGAGAAAAGCCATTGAAAATTTTTTGTCAGGATAAGCAATGTTTGATGGCCATGATGAATAAAACCATTCTCTTTTGAAATATCCATCAAATCCTTTTGTTGTTGAGGCATCTGTGAAAAGTTCCATACCATAACTTGAATTAAATAGTCTACTGTAAGACATGTTCACACCATTCCAGCTGCTCAGAAAAAGGAACCAAATTCTAGGTCAACATGGTCTTCCTTATCTAATTAAATGTAGTGATGCAAATCATTGACAGCAGTGGACAGCCCTATGAGG